>NW_027206401.1:13907500-14507500 GCF_024711535.1 Dipodomys merriami
ACAGGGTTACTGGTGTCCCTGCGATTATCGAGCATTTTACAGCATTTTCAAAACATGTAGGCTCTTAGATTAGGCCTAGAAGGGGAAATGCGACCCTAAGAAAACTCCTTCTTTATCCCCTGTCCCTGGTCCTCAGTGGTTGAATACTCAGACATGATAGTGAGTACTGGACAGTCTCTCCATGCTAGAGTGCTTAGGACAGAGGCAGGAATGGTGAAGAAATGCTGGATGGCAGGCATATGCCACAGTTTTGTTGCTTAGGATTTGCTCTTTGCCTAAGAAGCTTTGTTGCTCAATGATCTCACAGAACTAATACGACTGATCTTAGAGGAAAAAAAATCCAGTGAAAATATTTATTTCATTTAAAATAGGAAGTAATATTCTGAATTTTACTGACCAAAATCAAAAACTAATTTCTATTATATGTAATTTATTTGGCTAGCTTCATCTATTTTATTTCTCCTGGCTGAACAGGTCTGACATATGGTGGGAAAGAGCTCCATTCCTTGGGCTATCTGATCAGACCCTTTGGTCTATTTTGGTATTGAGATATGCTGTCACTGACCTTTCCCAGGCTTGCCATAACTCAGGATCCTCCTGCCTCTGCTGCCTCAGTAGCTGGGATTGTGGGTGTGTGCCACTCTGCTTGACTAACTAGTTTTATCTTACTACCTAACAACAACAAAAACCACAGGAGGAATGTTAAATTTCCTGATCTATGTTTAAGTGAAATCAAGGTTCATGCTAAGAAATATAATACCAATTATAAGGAAACAGAAGGATATCTTGATTAATTGACTATAGGAACTGCTGGGCTAACTGAATTCAAACAGTATTCTTGGCAAATACATTCCTAGAATCACAAACAATAATACTTCCAAAAGTTCATCCAATGTGTTTAGCAATTTATTCATTCATAACTTCTGTGAAGAATCTGAACAGTTGATATGTGCCTTGTGAATGGACTCAGGAAACAATATCCCATCATCTACCCTTCTATCATGCTGTCTTACCTCTTTCTTAGGCCACAGTTTAAAAGGAGCAAAAAAGATCTGAGCATGAGAGAAAAGAAATGTATCATACCCAACAGGCAGGCGCACCATCGTAGCCTTGGTAGCATATGTGTGGATCTTCAGAACAAGATTGCGAGGTCTCAGAGACTTCCAGGAAATCTCTTCACCTATGAGGAGTCCAGGCTCCACAGGAGGGCTGTCTTTTGTTAAGGCTTCAGGAAAAGTGAAAATAGATGGACATTTAGTTCTGAAAGGAGAGCTGGCCTTCACCTTGTGAATAAGAATAGTAATACAATAACAATAATAGTAATAATGATCAGGTGTTAGAGATATTCCAAAAAATGTTCATATCACATTAGAAACCATTAAGGAAATAATTATTTGAGGTAACACTCGCTTGGAACTCTGACCGGCCTCCCTGCGGTAGTCACCTTCCCATAACCATTCTCTCTGCTAAAGCACTGAGAACGAGGAGATAGAAGAGCAATACAGATAGGTATATTTCACTATAGCTTGCCTTCACTTTTCTTCTCATTAGTAGTAATTGCAATTAATTACAGTGTCTTTCTAGATGCAATTTTTTTTCCTGGAAGAAAACATACAATACCCAGAATAATATAAATTTCTCTGAGATAGTATCACAGAAAATAAAACCATCTTCTTGTTTATGGGAAGTGTAATGGGAACTGACTGTGTACAGAAGGGAGTGGTCTCTCTTTCCATGAGACCAACCTTAACTGTTTCTGAGGACAGCATGCCCCATGACCAAATCACTGTCCACTAGGGCCAACCTCTTAAACAGTCCTCTGCCTCAAGCATCACCACACTGGCACCAAACCTCCAGCAAATGTACCTTTCTGGGAAACAAACAAAACAAAACAAAGCAAAAACACCTCCAAGCTACAGCAGAGGACAAAACAAGGAGGAAGAGTGTATCACTGGAATGTTCAGATCAAAGCACACAGAGTCCATGTTTTTCAACAGATTTTGGAAGAACCCTGGGTAGTCTGTGGATCTCTGGAAAGGGAGGATATACCCTCATCTGTGGCCTAAAATCCTTAAAACTGTGTGTTTCCTAGCCTGGGTGCAATCTGGGCATTTTGACAGTCATGTTCTTGGGGGAGGGAGGTTTCTTACCTCCAGATTCTCCCCAGCGTACCAATGCAGAAAAGCAAACCAGTAGTTCAATAGGTTTTAGACTGTCCACAAATAGATAGTAGGGTACACGCTCTTCTGAGAACTGCAAGAAATCAGGCCAATCATTGTACATATTACTACCTCATGAACACAGTCATTGTCTATTATTATGATAGTACAGCATAGCACGTAGCAGCATAAGACAGTTATGCACCCTGGGCACCATGCTTATGTACTTTACAGGTGTAAAAATACGAAAATCATCCTGATGACCATGTGACAACAATCTATGGGAGGGGAGCTGGAAAGCCTCTGTGAAGAGGGCTACCAGTAGGGAGGCATTGTTCTTTGAACACTGTTCAGAAAATGAGGAGAAGATGATGAGGCACAGGCTGGGCCAGGGCTAAGGATGGGCTTCTGACTGGCAAGGTGGCCACGAAGTGCAGAAGGCAGAAATGAGAATTCCTGGTGAGCCATGTTTAGGCATTTTACAAGTGGAATGAGATTAAAAAGTAATAAAACTCTTCTCCTTTTCACAAGATCTTCAGAAATATACTCACTGCTTCTTGGTGCAGCAGAACAGATTTTTGTTTTAGAGATGTGACAAAGAGCAGGAAAAGAGCACCCTTGGAAAGATAGTTGTGTAAGATTTATATGATTTTGATTTCAATGCAGCCTTATCCTGTATGATTTCCATGCATCCTAATTATCATATCCATATCTACAATTAGGGATATGTTCCTAATTATGATGCACACAGGTGGTAAGTGATGTGCCAAAGGACACTGAAGTTGTAAGTAGTAAACCTGAGATTCAATAGTAGTTATGTCTGCTGGGCACCAGTGTATAACACCTGTAATTCCAGCTACTTGTGATACTGTGATCTGAGATCACAGTTCAAAACCAGCCTAGGCAGGAAAGTTTGTGATACTCTTAGCCTCAATTAACCAGCAAAAATTCAGAAGTAGAACTGTGGGTCAGGTGGTAGAGTACCAGCAGCCTTGAGCAGAAAAGCTCAAGGACAGTGTCCAGGCTCTGAGTTCAAGCTTCAGTACTGGCACAGAAACAAAAACTAAAAATGGAGTTATATCTATCTGCCTATCTCTAAGGTTGGTATTTTTGACTATTGCTTTATTATTGCCTCTCAGATTCAAAGGGCTTCAATGTAATTTTGACTGATGGCATACTGTAATCATATTCAATGAATCTGTCACTATAAAAGCTTTCCATAAATCATTACTTTACCATAATATTTAAATAACCAGTTGATATAGAAAAGATAAATCTTTACTAATGTTGTGAAAAGAGAAATCTTGTTATTCAATAAAGTATAAAAAGATTACTTATGCCCAGGATGGCCTGTAATGTGATCCTCTAATTTGTGCTGGGGCTGGGATGACAGGCACACACTAATGCACCCAGTCTTTAGTTTAGATGTAGTCTTGCAAACTTTTATCCCTGGTTGGCTTCAAAGCCTGATTCAATCTGTGCCCTCCAAGCAGCTAGGATTACAGGTATGAGGTTTGTTTATTGAGCTCCTACATTATGCCACAAATGGTCTTTCAATAGCAAACAGAGACACGTAGCCCTGAAGATGCTCAGATGCGGTAGGGGAAGGAAGAATATGGAGGAGGAGGACAATTGTGAATAGGAATTGCCTTACATAGAGCAGACAGGGGGATAAGATACAGGTGCTGGTCTCAGACACCATGACCACAGAAGGAGGCTTCACAGAGTCAAGGACACTATACTGCTCTGAAAGACTGACTTCCAGGCATTATCTGGATGAAGGCAATAAGGAGGGAGGAAGAGAAATTCTAGACGAAAGGGATCAGAAAGAACACTACCACCCCATTTGTTAGGAAATGGAAAGACTTGGAAAAAATCATATTAAGTGAAGTAAGCCAGTGCCAAAGAAATTTAGGACCCATGGTTTCACATACTTGAAATAATTAGTATACATATAGGATAATTTTGTCAGATGAGCTGAAAGCTCAAAAGCTATGTCCATACGTCCATATAAGATGATGCTAAGTTGAAATGAACCCCAAGATATGGACACAAGAGGTCTGTCTTTGTTGTTGTTTAAAATGTGCTATGTGATTTTTTTTTTGTTTCCTTTGTATGTTCTTCCCCCTATGGTAGATCCGTTGTTGTCACTACTTGATTTTGGTACCCTGCATCTTGTATATACATTTGTCTAACCTGGGGAGGGGGAAGGGGAATAACAAAATGCTGAAAGAAGGCCACAGGATGAACCATTGCAACAATGATAACCACAGGACAGTATATTGGGGAGGTAGGGAGGGAAAGTATAGTTGGGGAAAAACAAAGGAGAGGTAACAATGTCCAATAGGAAATGTACTCATTACCTTATCTGTACAATAAATTTTTTTTAAAAGACTGTGAACAGTCTTGAAAATATACTTAAGTTTAAGGAATTGCATCAATAAAAACTAATAAAAAATCAGTGATTTAATTTATTCAACAGTCAATATTTTCCTGTGTAAATTTGCATAAGAAATATAGCTCAGCATTTAATTACTACTATAGGCAAATGGATCACACTCCAAGATAGTAGATCTTTGCAAGTTGTCTGGATATAGGATTATTACGAGACTAAAAATTAATGCTTTAAATATAATTATGTTATAATTTAGAAATGTTTGAGAAATAGGAATGCACTAAAGTGATTGTACTGAAAACTTAATTATAAGAAGGGAAAGGTCATAATGTACTTACCTTAAATTCTGATTTTTGATAATTTAGGCTATAAGAACTTGGTTTGTGAAAAATGTATATATTCCTGAAAAATATTTAAAATAGGTTATTGTTATGCTATGCAAAAATTAATATTTCACACTGAGTTTCATAGAATCAAATAGTTATAGGTAAGTATGTTGAATTAGTTGTTCTAAAGGGATAAAATGATCTTAGTGAAAATATTATCTTTATCTTAATTAACAGATCTTTGAAGTGAAGCTGAAACAGGCCTAGGGCACATTTGGCTGTAACCAAATTTTTCTTCAGAAACTTATTTGATATTGTGTTGACATCCAAGTGAGGGAGGCTTTACAATTTCAAATATCATCTAGGAACCAGTAGATATCTAAACAATCTGTTAATTATATTTAGAAGGCTTAATGTTAAGTTTCCATAAGTTAGGTAGCTCAGAATTTTTTCAGCATAATATAATCAAATGAATCCCATTTAAGCACTTACTGAAAGCAGACACAGAAGTCTTCATAATCTAACCATATTTCTTTAACAATACCATTATTTATTGCAATCATTTCTTCCTGTGATTTTTCCTGTGTTGGTGTTGTCTGGCTGACCAAATCCTTTTCTACACTAAGACCCTCAGCTGCATGGGAATCACTGAACGTGAGGTCTGCTTGGTCATCTGTACATTATGGAGGACAAACGAGGATGTTAGGTAATAAGTTCTTAAAATATGGGAAAAAATCAATGAGAGGAGTTCAAATACCAAGGCCTATCCAGCTACTCAGAAGGCTGAGCTCGGAGGATTGTGGCTGAGAGCCCACATGGGCAGACAAATCCACAAGACTCCAAGTACTCAGCAAAACACAGGAAGTGGAAGTGTGGCTATGGTGGTAGAACACCAGTTATGAGCAAAAAGCTATGAAAGAGTTCAAGGGCCTGAGTTCAGGGACTGATATGGGCGTTCACACTTAGGTGCCATGTGTGCATGTGTGTGTACACACACACAAAGCCAGGGCAATTTACAGAAATTTACATTTACTGAGCTAGTCACTGACATATGATCCTTAAGTTTGGAGCAAAACATTTTCTACACTTAGGAGAATTAAATCACAGCTTTTATACATACTATGGTGCTCAGGAATTTTCAAATCCCTTTTAACAAATTGGGAAGCACATTCTTGAGAACCTGTGAAGTTGCATCAGCTATCAATTAACTTACGTACTTATATTCTACTGCAGATAGACACACACCTATAACTGGATGGCTGGACAACAAAAGGGAAACTGAAAACTGTCAACAGATCCAGTCCAACACTGTTTTGGTAAGACATGTTAGCGGGTGCGTCTGCAGTCTTACTTGACATTCAAGCACTTGGGAAAAGACTTACAGATTCCTTGAACCCAAATTTTATATATGTAACACTTGGTTGGATTTGAGCCTTGGTCAGGTTTTTATTTGCCAACCGAGGAATTTGCAATGGTTTTGATCATTTGATCACAATGGGCCCACATTAAGGTGCATACACTTGACAGGCAGGAGAGCTTGGGACTAATAACCCAGGACTCATGAAGCGTAGGCAGGAAGATCAGGGACTTTATCCCAACTTAAAAATAAAGAGTTACTTTTATTTTTAGTTTGAATTTTACGTGTTATTATTTTTTTTTATCATTTTCTAGCCCAGAAACCTAATGAACACAGGGAGGCTATTGAGAAGGAACTTCTGAAAGCTGCCTAGAAGTAGACACCCCAGCCATACTGTCCGCTGAGTTTGGAGGGGAGATGGGAGAAGATCCTAAATTTACCTTTTACAGATAGGCCTTGTATAATAGTAGCCTGTAAAATAAAATGAAAGGAATGCATTAAGAAAACAAAACATTTTAAATTCAACAATGTAGTCCAGCTAGCTAAACAACCAGTTTTTAAGATGTTTATAAACATAAAGCAGATTTCTGGAAAAATCTTACTTATGAAACCAGTAACACATTTTCAACCTTGAAATTCCAAAATTCTGACTTTACGTAATTAGCTGAAGGGTTACGTTTTTGATATTAAAATACAGACTATATGAATTTATTAAATCATCAAATGTCATAATTAACACAGTAATATCCTTAAATACAGAAAAAGACCAATTTGGGATTAATATTGTTAATTAAGGAAGAGAAACTTGAAAGGTTCTTGAAAAAATTGTAACGGGATTTATATTGAATTGATGTGCAAGCTCTCTTTTCTCTAGAACACAATTAAAATAGGTGTACAAGATTAAATGGTATAAGTTCATCTGGATTCTTTATGGGTGACATCAGCAGTAAAATTTTGGATAATGGAGAGTGATTCGATAGGAGGGTTAAGATCACTAAGTGGTAGCTTGGAGCAAGCCTGTGCCAGAGTCATGTCTAACCTAGTGTCTAGTCGGGCCCACAGAAAGATTTCAAAAGTATCTGTTACCATCGATGCTTAAAACAAATGCACCTGTAACTGGAATTCAGTATTTTCTTCAGTTATTAACATATCATTGTAGACAAATATAGATGTTGGTTGTGCTGGGCCTGAAGCTTGCTCGGCAGATGCTCTACCACTTGGACTACACCTCTAGTCCCCCACTTTGCCACAGTTATTTCTGAGGTATGGTTTTGCTTTAGGCCTGGGCTGTACTGAGCTGTGCCTCTCTAAGTCACCAGGATGACAGGAACACACCACTGCACCTAGTCCCTGTGGCTGAGATGACAGGCAAACATCGCCCTGCCCAGTCAGTTTTGGGGATAGTTCACATCTTCCAATTTCTGCCTGCCAAGTAGCTGGGGTCACAAGCTTGAACCACTGTGCTCAGGTCACACTATTACTAACACTCTATCCACAAACAAAATGACCATGTTCAGTATTATACCGAAGGTGTTGCAGATACCAAAGAACCTGTATACTGGTTACTATTGTGAAGGTATGGCAGTTCTTGATTATTATTTTTCACGTGGTCCTATCTCTTGCATATTCTAGCGGCCAGCCTCGGCAGCTAAGCTTTGTGGTCATTTGCTTGCCAGACAGGGCAGTTGTGTGTTCTCGGGATGGCAATGCACACACCTATCTGGCTTTCTAACTGTGCTTATCACTCACTCACAGTTAATAAATACAGACAGAGAGGAGTTGATTTCATTCAGGAATATTCAGGCCTCATATAAATACTAAAGGGAGTCACTGCACATGCAACATTATCTATCCTGTACATATGTGTGGAGGAGACATTTAGGAATTGAGGACTAGGGATGTAACAGTGATAGAATGTTTGCCTATCATATGTGAGGCTCCAGGTTCAATCACTGGTACTGCAAAATAAATGAGTAAATAAATAAAATATGCTACCATTGATCGCAGTAATGTAACCATTAATAATAATAATAAATCAATTTACAGAAATGATAACATTGCTAAAAATGAATATCTAAAGACAGTGGAATGAATGAACTGAGACACAATTTATACACAAGTTTCACAAATATTACATTAAGTGACAGAAGTCAAAAATACAAAAAGAGACATTTAACATCATACAGTAACTGAGTAACTAAATTAAGTAACTAAATAATTAAGTTAATGTTTTATGAGTATCTTAAGTATGTATGCATTTCTCAAAATTAGAAAAACATGTAATTGGATTAGTAGCAATGTTAGATCAGTAGCAGATAAGACAATGACCCACAAGAGACACAAAGCACTTTTATAGCAGTTGAATAGTTCATTTTTGAACTTGACGTACCTATGTATGCTTTCTAAAAGCATTATCTATCCTGCTTATGCGCACGTGATATGTACTTTTCTACACATATTTCACAACTTGAGGGAAAAAATCCTAAAATTAAAGGTTGGGCCAATACCTGAGATGGAGCTATTATTACTTGATCTAATTCTGCTTGAGTTAAGCTTGCATTTTCCTCATTTTCTGAGACGGAAGGTAAACCGGATCCTCGAGGTATGCCTTTCCTAATAACAGATCGCACATAATGCCTAACAGAGGAAAAACCACAAGACTTTGGTTATTGTAAACCCTTCTTTCATGTTACCAATAACAGTAGTTTTTGTCAGCGAAAGTTCTATTTTATTCATTTTGTCATTCTCACATTTTTACAAAGAGTAATTTTTGAACTTAATGTGAGGACACTGAACTGTGATATATACACACATATTGCTACAGTCAATGTATTGGAGTAAAGATTTTCTGGGAACACAGCATAATGCTATGGGAGTCATCAGGATGCTGATCGAAACCTAGGAATTTGATATTCAGCATTTGTTTAATTAATTATCAGTCTATTAGTGAAATAGGGCTCAGGGTCAGAAGGTTAATTCTAAGCCTTAGCACTTAAGTTTGTAACTGTGAAATTCATACTGCCATCTCAAGTGCTTAATACTTCCTTTCAATTTCTTGCTGATATGATCACAGCTCTCCATTTCCATAGCTAGAGTGTATGGGTACCATAAAAATATTTGAATTACTGTATTTTAGATAAGTGTGTTCCCAAGACAGAATTAAATTCTAAGCCTATATACTTCATGACTAAATGTCTCTGTTTGCATTAAACTACCACTAGAGGGTAGCACACACATATTGATGAACCTCCAGGCTCCAGGACTGTCAACAAATGGGCAGGCCTGGCTTGTTGCTACAGTGACAGCATTCTGATGAAAATAGCATGCATGTTACAGCAGTCATTTCCAAAGGCTGCCTAGGAAAGAGCTTTCTTTCATGTTGACCTGAGATCTCTGACTGCACAGCAAGGCAGGACCAGGGACATGACTTTCACAAGGTGAAATGCCTTTCACATAATTTTGCAGCATGAATATTCAGATAAATTCATAACAGACTCCAGCAGGGAAGAGATAAGTTGAACCTCAACAAGTGATGAAGTTACCTGTTTCTAGACATTAGGAATTCATCCACCTTAATCAAGTAATAAAGCTGAAGGAAGCTAGTAGACAATCAGGTAAGGGTAACTCAGGGAATTAAGGCTCTGAAATAAACCCATTTGTGGACTCAATAGACACAGCATCTTCAAGTCTACATATGACCATATAAAGTGTAGAATATTTATCTTGGTAGTCTGAAGCTGTAATTTTTTTATAATGCATATAATCTCTATTTAATATGCAAAGTTCATCAGGCAAAAGATTTAAGAAATACTTGGATGGAAAAGTCATCAGTGTAGTAGATATGATGCTTAATTTTAGTGAAAACTTGAATGAATCAAGGTATAGCTAGCTAACCAATGAGGCTTTATTTCTGGGTGTGTCTGGGAAAGGGCTTCTGGGGGAGGTTGGCATGTAAGTTCAGGGGAGGGGGGGAGGAATTAGTGAGAAAAAATCTGTCCTCAATGTGGGCAGGGTATTGTAGCAGCTGTGGGTTAGAAGATCAGAAGAGAGTAGTAGGTGCTGTTCTCTGTGCTGCTCTCTGTGACATCAGATTTCCAGATGCTTTGCTCTTTGGAACCTATAGAACTTGCATGGAAGATCTTCAGGTTCCCAGGCCTTCTACTTCAGAGGAAGAGCTAGACCGCCAGCTTCGGTGGTGGCCAGGCCTTCAGAGCTGAGTTCTCTACCTTGCAGATAGATGGTCTATCATGGAACTTCCTTGCTTCCACAATCAAGCAAGCCAATTCCTCTTGTCTATCGACAGACATCCATCTATCTATCCATCTCCCCTTCTTTCATCCAATCATCCATCTATCCATCAATCCACCCACTCATCCATTTTTATTTACCTATTTATCTACTCATCCCTAGCTATCAATCTATCTATCTATCTGTCAGTCTGTCTGTCTTTCTATCTCTCCATCTATCAATCCATCATATTCGTTCTTTTCCCTGGAGAATACTAGATAAAATGGTGTTATAACTTTAAACATTATACTAATTAGAATAATCATTAAATGTTAATACTTTTTATTTTTGAAAATATTTGCTGTGTACCATAGGCCAGTTGTGTCCCTGTAAAATTCATCTGTTAAATCCTAATTTTCTACGTATTTGGAAGGCAGTCTTTGTGAGGTCATGAGAAAGAGCATGAGAGAGAGAGAGACAGATAGAAAGTCAGACAGAGACAGAGAGTCTTCATGGATGGAAGCAGTGCTCTGACTAAAGAGATCATAGAGCATTCCAGGGTACCGAGAAAAAAGTGGTCATTGTCCTGTGACACAGGATGAGGCCAGGTCCTATCAGCTGTCCTGGGCTCTGGACCTTGGACTTCTTAACCTCTAGGACTATAAGAAATAAATTGTTCTTGCTTATAAGCCTCCAGCCTATGTCTGTTAGAGCAGAATAAACAGACTAAAATAGTATATGTGGTATTATATATGAAAGAATTTAGCATGGTACATAATCTTAAAACTTTCAATGTACAGCTTAAAATTTAATTTTTATTAGATAATCATGTTAAAAAGACACATGAAAATTTTAGTTCGTGTTTAGGATAAATGACTTTCTGTAAGTACATAGGCTTGATTATTTGGCTATTTTGTGATAGTTTAAATATTTGGCAAGTTTTATTGCTACAGTGTTTGGCTTTTGAAGTAAAGGGAAAACAAAACACAGTGAAGTTGTAACTATAATTTTAAATGGTTAACTTACTTTAACTCTTCATAGAAATTAACATTTCTTATGAATCAATATTTAGATTGAAACTAATGTTTGATTTATACTAAACTTTCAAATGTGTAGTAACAAAAATGTTTATATATTTATTGTTGCAGCACGGAGGTTTGAGCTCAAGGCTTTATGCTTGCTAGGCAAGTGCCCTACCACCTGAGCCTCAGCTTCAGCCCTTTTTGCTTCATTTATTTTTCAGTTAAGGTCTCAAGTTTTTGTCTAGTCTATCCATAGCTTGGGTTGCAGGCATGTGTCACCAAAGATAGAACTCTTATAAATGAAATTAATGCTACAGTAAAAGGGATGTCTTCTAAGGGATGGTCATGGTAGTTCATACTTGTAATTCTATATACTCAGGTAGTAGAGATGAAGAGGATCACAGCTGAAGGCCAGACAACACCAAAGGTTAACAAAATTCTATCTCAAAAAAATCAGGTGGGGGGCTGGGAAGGTGGCTCAGTGGTTGAGCGCTCGCCTTGCATGCCTGAGGTCCTGGGTTCGATTTCTCAGCACCACATAAGCAAAAAAAAAAAGCCGGAAGTGGCGCTGTGGCTCAAGTGGTAGAGCGCTAGCATTGAGCTGAAGAGCTGAGGGACAGTGCCCAGGCCCAGAGTTCAGGCCCCACGACTGGACCCAAAAAAAATCAGGTGGGCTGGAGCTGGTGGCTTATGCCTGTAATCCTAGTTACTCAGGAGGCTGAGATCTGAAGATTGAGATTCAAAGGCAGCCTGGGCAGAAGATAAGTCCTGAGACTTATCTCCAGTTAATCACAGAAAGAGCTGGAAGTGGTGCAGTGGCTCAAGTGGTAGAGTGCTAGCCTTGAGCAAAAAGAGCTCAGGACAGTACCCAGGCCCTGAATTCAAGCCTCAGGACTAACAAAAAATGAAAAAAAAAAATTAAAAATAAAATAAGGTGCACATGGCAGTATCTCTCTGGAACCCCAGGTATGTGAGAGGCTTAGGTGGGAAGACTGTGGTTCAAGGCAAGCCTGTGCAAAAAAGCTAGATTTTCTGAGAAAAACAATAGCAAGTTTAAAGGTATGGCTCAAGTGGTATAGCAGTTGCTCAACAAGGACAAGACTCCGAGTTAAAACTCTAGTGAATCAAGGACCCCATCAAAACAGCTCCCATTTGTGCTTTCCACTGTCTGAGTTCAGAGGCAGCAAGTGGACACCTTCAATGAGGAAATGGGGCCTTATCAAATCTTGGTATTCAGCTTCCTGGCCTCCAGAAGTATGAGGCAAATATTTATTGTTAACAAGTGACCTGCTGTTTTTGTTTTTGTTTGTTTGTTTGTTTGAGTCGTGGGGCTTGGATTCTGGGCCTGGCTGCTGTTCCTCTCAGCTCTTCAGCTCCAGGTTACTAGCACTCTACCACTTCAGCCACAGCGCCACTTCTGGTTTTCTGGAGGTTTATTGGAGACTATCCTGCCCACACTGGCTTTGAACCGTAATCATCAGCCTCCTGAGTAGCTAGGATTACAGGTGTGCGCCACGAGTGCCCAGCTGTATATGGCATTATACAATAATTTTGCAATAACAAAATGAGGCTGAGGAGAAGGGTTGCTACAACTACCTAAAAATGTTGGAACTGTTTTGGAGTTCAGTAATGTGTAGAGGCTAGAAGAGTTTTGAGGTCCCTGCTAAAAATGCCCCCATTACCGTGCACATATGTTTAAAGATGATTTTGGAGCGAGCCTAGCCAGGATGTAGAGAAAGTCCTAATTTTCTCAGGAAACAGTTGGGTGACTGTGGACAGTAGGAACAGGCTATAGGACTATGAGGGCAAAGCTATCCTGCTGATAAAGTTGCACAGAATGTTTTCTAGTGTTTTCTGGAAGGCCAAACTTATGAGAGAGGAAGTTAGATATTTGGCTGAAGAACTTTCTGAGCAAAGTGTTAAAGTTGGGGATTAGTTTCTCTTGGCTTCTTACAGTGAAATTCTAAGAGAGAAAATTACTGTATCACAGAATTGTTACTCAAACAGGAAGAAAAATTTTGAAAATATATGTTCATGTTGGAAAAAAATAAAGAAGCCTATCCACAGGCTTCTACACAGGAAGTGTGGACAAGAAGATAAGTGTAAGTCAGTTCTTTCTGCCAGAGAAGCTGGGATCTATCTGTTCATCAAGATAATGGAGAGATTAGTAAAATGCCCAAACTCAGCTTGGGACTTCTTGTTAAAGATAATGGAGGAACGATCCAAAGGTATTTGGGATCATTGCTGTCCTTCTTGTCCCATACCCAGAGTGTGAAGCCTTGGTAAATGAAGTGGAACCATTTCAAAGAAGCCCTTCCGCAACCCTCCTCCACCAGTACTGCTGTATTTCATGTATTGCTGGGCTCCTTGTCCCCAGGTGTGGCTCTGAAAGGCCATAGACCATGACTGGAGAAGAAGGTAAAAGAAAAGGCTTTGAGAATGTAGTCAGTAAGGTGGCAGCAACACAAAACAAATATGATGGAACAGGAGCGCACCAAGAGAAAAAGAACTAAGAAGCCAGGCTTCTTACACAAGTGTAATCCTAGCCCTTGAGAGGCAGAGGCAGGAGGATCTCAAATTTAAGGTGAACCAACACTACAGTGAGATCTGTCTACAGTCTCACTGAGTACAGACACAAACAGATCTCCAAGATCAGAGCCCTTATGACCACACTGAACCTTAGTCATTTTCCTAAAGGTGTGCTCTCTATATAAAGACACACAGGGTTAGGACTTCAACATACAAATCTGGATAGAAATCAAGCATGTAGCTGGGCGCCAGTGGCTCACGCCTGTAATCCTAGCTACTCAGCAGGTTGAGAGCTGAGGATCATGGTTCAAAGCCAGCCTGGACAGAAAAGTCCATGAGACTCTGATCTCCAATAAAACCACTAGAAAAAGAGGCGCTGTGGCTCAAGAGGTAGAGCACTCACCTTGAGCTGAAGAGCTCAGGGATAGAGGCAAGGCCCAGAGTTCAAGCCCCAGGACCAAAAAAAAAAAAAGAAGAAGAAGAAAAAGAAATCAGAAATCAAGCATGTCATCTACAGCACTCACACATACAATGACAAGTATTTATACATGTACATACACACATTATGTTTCAATTTTCTTCTTCAGTTCTTCATTAGAGAGGTGGATTTGTGAAAAAGGATGTTATCTACTTACGTTTCTGTCGGAATTGTAAATGGAGGCATCCTATAATTCAAAAATGGACTTGAAATCTCAAGAAACTGTTCAGGCTTCTTTATTACTGCTTCTGTGAAAATAGCAATTAGGAAGTGTGATATACAGGGGTTTTTTTAGCCTTTCAGACTTGTATGCAAAATTTAGCATTTAATGTAATGCTAATTAGATTGACAATTTGCCCAGCAAATGTTAGTAGAATGCACAAGGATATCTAAATCTTTATTGAGAGAGAACATAGTTTTTGCCAATGCTACATGTTTTTGTCTATACCTTCTCTGCTTCCCAAATGGTGACTGAAATGGATCTCAAGGGGGAATGTTAGTAATGCCTTACTGGATTATCACTTGGCATTTGCTGCTGTTGTCAAGTGCAGAAACAATTTCCTATAACATTGATTTACTTAAAAAATATATTCCCTGGGCTAGGAAGGTGGCTCAGTGGAAGACGCTTGCCTTGCATGCATGAGGCCCTGGGTTCGATTCCTCAGCACCACATAAACAAAAAGAAAAAAGCCGGAAGTGGCACTGTGGCTCAAGTGGTAGAGCGCTAGCCTTGAGCTGAAGAGCTGAGGGACAGTGCCTAGGCCCAGAGTTCAGGCCCCACGACTGGACCCAAAAAAGTGTGTGTGTGTGTGTGTGTGTGTGTATTCCCTTAGTTAACCTTTATACCACAGATGCTAAGAACGCAACAAAGAACTGTGAATATGTAGGTTGTTGGGGAAGGTCACGGTGAATCTGTGGACAATTCTAGTCTGAAGCTGGGCTAAAAGTAGGAAATTCTCAGTGGGAAAGAGACATAGGCAGATACTGTGGCCCCTAGACTGTGGTGGATACTGAAATTAGATGTGTAGGGGTATTATAAGAAAAAAAACAACTGGAGCTATCCCACATAGATTTTCTCAATCATTCTGCACTAAAATAATCCACCTACCCTCTTTTGTTAATTTTTCCTTTATATATTAAGCTCCACAGAGAAGAGAAGGACAACTGTATCACAAACCCTAGGATGGGACACTGTCATGAAATCTCATCAAAAGTCAGATTGTTCTCTCCTCATTTACAAAAAATGATTACTTACATAAACTAATAAAAATGTTAAAAAATAAATAAATTAGAACATACACATATGTTTCATAGTCTTTCTTTCATTGAGCCATTCCTTTATGCTTGAGTGTAGATCTGAAATATTAGTTCTGTTTAATGAAAATACAGCCAGCCCTTGCCCTGGGCCCATGGAACCTACTTATTTTTGAGGACAAGGGTCACTCACTAAATGGCCGTGCAAGTGCAACAGCATTAACAGGAGCCATTTAGGATCAGACTTCTATCCTTTCAGAAATTCTAATTACAAACGGATGATTTCTACATTATGTTCTCCATGATAGTCGGTGGTGATGTTCATGTAGTGATGTATTCATGTTTGGAAGTCATTCCAGTACCTTAATAAATTCAATTGAAGTTTCCGTGTTTTCTGCTGTCAGCCCTTCTAATAAGAGCAGTGCCATCACCTAAAGAATGATCTGATCCGTCCATTTAGACAGGATCAAACTATCTGACTTCTGAGATTACAGAATTAATCCTTAAACAACATAATTTGGACATAAGATTCAAGTAGGTTTTAGGTGTAATATTGGGTGGTTTAGCTGTCACTGCGGTCATTAGGACAATTTTCAGACAACACAATGCTTACCTTGAGCTTCATCTGTGACCACAGTTTCCTTCTGTTGCCGGACGAGTTTCCAGGGGGGTATGGGCGGTGGCTTAGGCGGTGCCACAAGGGGGCAGGAACGACTTCGGGTCACCAGCACAGGATGGCTGCAGATGTGGGAAAGTCCATATTCTCGAAGTTTCTCCGCAGAAGTTGCCTAGAATGTGGAAAGAGGCTCAAAATGATCTCTGCAGTTGCCTCTGGTATTGGAAACAACACTTTCATCAATAGAGAAATACTATTACCACTACTGTGGCAAAAAAATAAACAACTGCCCACATTGCTCTCTCTCCTAATGTAAGCTTGATAACCAGTTCCATTGCTTCCACTTTTAACTTTCCTGGGGCCTAGTGTCTTATTTGAACAGTGAGGGATTAGAACTAGGACATTTCATTCCTAAAAACAACTGGAAAAAAGCTTACCAATATCTGTGCTTGTCCAAAATGAAGTCATTTTTACATGTTAAAGCTTTAATATTGTGTTAATGATAATAATTAGTGTTAATTATATTAACATAATATATACTCTAGCACATTATTCTGGTGGATTTTTATTCATAGGAATGTGTTCCACTTAAGAGAATAGAAGAAAAAGGAAGAAGAGCAAAGGAGCAGGAGAAGGAGGAAATAAAAAGGATAACATTACAGCCCCAGGCTGATCTAAAACACAGATGTAACTGACTAAAGTGTAATAGTCATCCCCTTAGAATATTTATATATCAATCTAATTTCCCTTCAGCTCTTTCTATGTAGTCAAACGGTGATATCACTGTACCACCTAATCTTTAACTGCCACACAGTGGCATTAGAACGCATCGAATCTTAGCAATAAGGTGGTCAATACCTAAAATTCCTTAGTAGGGATAGGAGTCAATAGGTACTAGTCTAACCCATATGCAGTAATTTGATACACTTTGCCATAAAAAAGAAGAAAAATGTTTATTAGTTTTTTTCCCTTAAGAACAAAAGGCACTCTTTAAGAAATAGTGGAACTCCATTGTAGAGAGCTGCGAGAGGCCGCACCTGGAAGATGGTGCCGGCTTCCGCCCTCCGCCTTCCCGATGGCGGATGGCGAGTGCTCTCGTGGTAAACAACTCCTTATATGGCTAAGGCAAAGAATCTGGCTTGCTTCCGCGCACCTGAACCTACTGGTGGTTCCCACGTGGCGTATCAGGGTTGGCTACCCAGCGGGTACTTAAGGCTGTGGGGAATTCTCCCCGGGGTTGGGGTCACAAGATTATAAAAAAAGGTCCTGAATAAACGGCAGAGAGAAGAGTCCGGTGTCCTGTTTCCTTGCTGGTCGAGGCGGTAGCGACACGTGGCGGCCCGTACGGGGACTCAGCCATAACCCCAACGAGGACTCAGAACTCTCTGCGGTCAGGGTGGTGCACCGGTAAGTTCCCAGGTAAAAGGGGAATCCACGACAAAAGCGGGGGTAAGTCCCCAGGTAAAAGGGGAATCCGCCACAAGAGCGGGGAGTAAGTTCCCAGGTAAAAGGGGAATCCGCCACAAGAGCGGGGGGGGGGGGGGGGGGGGATTTTTGCTCTTCTCGGTAGATAAAGAGAGAGTGAGAACCCGGGGCTAGTCAATAGAGTAGCCAAAAGTGAAAGTAAAAGCTTGTTTACCAGCTTTAAATGTTTAAAACATGGGCGCTTCTTTTTCGCACCCAATTTTTTTGGCTCTCAATGAGCTACTGCACTCAAAAAAGTTAAAAATAAAAAAGAGTACTTTAGAGAGATTTTTGAATGAATGTGACACCGTTGCCCCATGGTTCGCTGTCTCTGGAAGCCTCACGGTGGCCTCTTGGGAGAAACTAGGGAGGGACCTAGATTTTGCCTCTGAACAAGGAACGCTTAAGAGCGGAGTGAGACCAATATGGAAACTGATAAGAGGCTGTCTCCAGGACCAGCGTTACAGTGAGGCGGTAGAGAATGGTCAGGCCGCCTTAGAAATGCTGCAGGAAGAAAGATCGGAAAGGGCAGACAGCGAAAAGGAGGAGAGCAGGGGGGGTCATGCCCTGATTTTGCCGAACTAGAGACCTCTGAGTCTACAGACTCAGAGGAATTACAATCAATCATAGAACAAATAGAAAAAACAAAGATAAGAAAGAGGAGGAAAGGGAAGGAGAGAGAGGACCCAGATAAAGACGAATGCACGCCCTCCGTGCACCGCCCCACACCTTCGGCCCCTCCGCTCTATGCGGAGGACCCTGGAAGTGGCAGCCCCGGCTGTTCTTTCAGCCCAGGCGTGTGGAAAGCGGTCAGAACCGAGTTACATCTAGCCTGTCCAATATTTCAGGATCCACAGGGACAGCGGTATCATGAACCCTTAGATTTTAAGGTGATAAAATCTTTAGCTGAGTCTGTGCGGACATACGGAATCACGGCCTCCTTTACTGTAGCCCAGGTGGAGGCCCTAAACAGACATTGCATGACACCCGGTGATTGGAGTGGGCTCGCACGAGCTTGTTTGAGCCCAGGTCAGTATTTAGATTGGAAGGCCTTTTTGATTGAATTTGCTAGTGAAGAGGCTGCGGCCAATCAGGCTGGGGGAAACCCAGCTTGGGACAGAGATATGCTGCTTGGACAGGGGAGATTCGCCAATCAGCAGATAGGCTACCCGGTCCAAGTTTATGAACAAATCAATAAAATTGGCATAAAGGCATGGAAGGCCTTACCAAATAAAGGCGAGGTGAGTGGCAATCTCACCAAAATCCTGCAGGGCTCTACGGAGCCGTTTTTGGACTTTGTTGCTCGTATGGTCGAGGCCGCTGGCAGAATTTTTGGTGACCCAGATGTAGCCATGCCATTAATTAAACACCTTGTTTACGAGCAGTGCACTAAGGAATGCAGAGCCGCCATAACCCCATATAAGAATAGGGGACTAGAAGCATGGATGAAAGTTTGCAGAGAGCTGGGCGGACCACTAACTAATGCTGGATTAGCTGCTGCTGTGGTGCAATTAACCCAGAAGAAAGGGGCTGGGAAGGTGGCTCAGTGGTAGAGCACTTGCCTTGCATGCCTGAGGCCCTGGGTTCAATTCCTCAGCACCACATAAGCAAAATGAAAAAAGCCGGACGTGACGCTGTGACTCAAGTGGTAGAGTGCTGGCCTTGAGCTGAAGAGCTGAGGGACAGCGCCCAGGCCCAGAGTTCAGGCCCAGGAAAAAACCTATTCAAAAAATGCTGCAAATTTGTCTAAACAGTTATCTAGTTATCTTTTAGGTAATTGAACTGGGGAGTTCGACAGCCTGATGGAACAGTTCAGGGTTGCCATCGTCATGGTGAACTCGACCCGAGTGGATGCCGGATTGGCGGAGGGGTTATCTTCATGGATCTCCGCTGCTATGATTCATCTCAAGGAGGGGGCGGGTTTGGGAGCCCTGATAGGCCTCCTGGTGTTAGCCTCCTTGGTATGTCTGTGGTGCATTTGCCAAATTAGAGGTTCTCAGCGTCGCAATGCAGCCATGATTATCCAAGCCTTTACAGTCATTGGAGCAGGTCAGTCCCCCTAAGCGTGGCTTGCCACCCTAAAACAATGAACACAGATTGCAAAGCCAAAGTACTGCAGTCGAGAGGCATGAGTTTTGCCCTCGAGGAGAGCATGTTTGATTGCACACGGGTTCGATTCGCCTTTTCCCGTCCTTGTGAAAAACGAATCAATGGACAGGCTGAGTCATCCCTAGAGAAGGCGCCCTCTGGGAGAAGGCTTGTATGCAGTCCTTGCAATTGCACAACAGGGATCAGACCACTGTTCTCATCTGTGTTCTTTAAACAAAAAAGGGGGAACTGTAGAGAGCTGCGAGAGGCCGCACCTGGAAGATGGTGCCGGCTTCCGCCCTCCGCCTTCCCGATGGCGAGTGCTCTCGTAGTAAACAACTCCTTATATGGCTAAGGCAAAGAATCTGGCTTGCTTCCGCGCACCTGAACCTATTGGGGGTTCCCGTGGCGTATCAGGGTTGGCTACCCAGCGGGTACTTAAGGCTGTGGGGAATTCTCCCCGGGGTTGGGGTCACAAGATTATAAAAAAAGGTCCTGAATAAACGGCAGAGAGAAGAGTCCGGTGTCCTGTCTCCTTGCTGGTCGAGGCGGTAGCGACACTCCATAAACATTATTTACCAATTGAAATACTATATTGACCAAAATGAACATCTTGGGAAAAAGCTAATAATATGTTGTTAAAAAAAAAGATGATTTATAATTGGAGCCCAAAATATAATTCTATTCTTTAAAAAGCATGTACAAAAAAAGCATATACACCTATGACACAGAATATGTAAATAAAGATTAAAGGATCCATCTCCAAATGCCAACAGTGGCCTATGCCTAGGTATTTATACTTTGCATATTTATTTGCATATTCATTCCCTTTTGCCTTTAGCTACATTTGCTAAATTTCCCATAAGCTGATAAATTTAGAGGAACATAGGAAGTCGTGTTTGTGTGATTTTTATGATAAGATAAATTCTGCTGTGGTTATCATGCCTAAGAAAAATATGCAAATTTACATAGCTGGATTTGGTGGCTTATACCTATAACCCTAGATACTAAAGAGGTTAAGATCTGTGGTCTTGGTTCAAAGCCAACCTGAGCAAGAAAGAACATGAGACTTTTGTGTCCAAATAACCAGCAAAAAGCCAGAATGGTAGAGTGCCAGTCTTAAGAAAAAAATCTAAGGTCTGGGGTAAAGACCCAGTACTGGCATGCACACACAGGGCAAATACATGTGTACTATAAACAGTTCAATATGTTTCAATAAAAACTTTAAAGAGGGGCTGGGAAGGTGGCTCAGTGGTAGAGTGCATGCATAAGACCCTGGGTTCGATTCCTCAGCACCACATAAGCAGAAAAAGCCAGAAGTGAAGCTGCGGCTCCAATGGTAGAGTGCTAGCCTTGAGCTGAAGAGCTGAGGGACAGCACACAGGCCCAGAGTTCAAGTCCCATGACCGACAAAAAAAATTTAAAGAAGAGATATGTGTGATCTATTTATGGGAAGCTGTTAATTATGCAGGAATGATTTGATTTTTATGAGTTTCAGTGAAATAGAAAAAAAGTCTGTACCTATCATTTTGTATATAATAGAAAACTCTTCAGAAAGGAAAACTGAACATATGTAGACTTGTGCTTTTCTGTTGCAAGTACTGTGATTATCTAAGCTAATTTGGATGTACTGTAGATCAAGTAATCCTACTCCCATCCTGCACATATACATACAAGTTAAATGATATTCTTTATCTTGAATACTTGCCATCTTCTCTAATGTAAAGATCTTGTTTTCAAACAAATAGAGAGGTGTAAAGGTAGCGTAGACAACCATGTAGGGGGTCTGTGCTGCAGAAGAACCTGGAAAACAAGCACATGCAAACTCCAATCAAAATGATTCTACACAGACACCTTCTGTGTTCTCACATGGCCTCTGTATTGTGTTGGGAGAAATGGGAGGGAGTGATGGGAGAGATCAATAGGAAGAAGAAGCAGGAGGAGGAGGGAGGCAGGAGAGAGAGCAGAAGAAAGGGGGAAGAGGGAGAAGCAGGACAGAAGGGGAGAGAGACAAGAATCTAGTATGTTTTTAGAAGAATTAGGATCCCACCCATATGACTTTAATCTTAACTACCTCTCTAAAGGAATTATATACAAATATAGCCATAATGGAGGTTAGGACTTCAACATTTTACCCCCTGCCCTAAATTCATGTCCTTTTCACAAGCACTCATCCTGTCCCAACAGTACCAGCCAGGACTGTTCCATTCCATTCCACTGAATATCACTTAAGACACGAGAACGAATTAAGGTAAAACTCATCCTGAGGCAAATTCTTCTCTTGCAATTCTTCCACAGCTAAGACCTGTGATACCAGACAAATTATGAGCTTCCAAGTCACAGTGCTGAGACAAGCATTGGGTAGACATTGGGGAAGGGTGATGGGTCCCAAGAATATCAAGATTCCTTGCCATACAATTCCATTCAATCTTAAGGCTAGATTATCTGTCTTCTGGCTCCACTGTTCCCTTATAGTCTCGTGCATAGTCCTATCTCTTTGACTAAGGGCAGAATTCTTGCCTGGCAACTTTTCACAGATGGCTTCACCCACAGAAACCATGGCTCTGAGACCTACCTGAAGCAAGGTTATATGTCACTCTACCCTCTAAAATGAAGGTGGAAGCAGCTTTGTTCCTTGGGAATGTAGTAACCCTTTGGTTAGAAGGATAATGCATGCTCATGTTCAAAGCCATGGTCCTATGGTTTTGTCTGGTAGAATTCTAGAAGTTCAGTAGTGTTCCTTCATTACATTCTGTTTTCTCTGTCCCCAAACTGGCAGTGCCTCTGAGGGTATAATGGATTTCTATTCCTATTCTTTACTGACATGGCTGACTGATTCCCTGGGTAATCTCCTTACGGAGTAACTTCCAATACACACATTTGTACAAGTTTTCTCATTTTTCACAATAAGGTTAGACTGAGAATTTTTTAAATCTTCAAGTTCTTGTTCCTTTTTATTACTGTGATTTCTTCAAATTATCTTTTCTCTCATCCTTTACTGTACATGCTAAGGAGAAGCTAATTTTACTTAATCCCACACCCCTATTGGGTATATATTCAAAGGGACATACAACAATATACATGAAAACTACCTGCACACATTTATCACAATACCACTCATAGTAGCCAAACAGTAGACTCCACTGAGATGATCAACATCACACGAATGGGTAAAGGAGATATGGTACATATATACCACAGACTATTACAGACACAAAGAAAAATGAAACCATATGATTTTCAGGAAAATGGATGGAATTGGAGAACATTATGTTGAGTGATGTAACTCAAGCTTAAAAGGCCAAATACCTTACATTTTCATGCATTTGGGTACATAGTGAGACTCTGTCTCAAGAAACAAACAAAAGCAATGCCCAATTCATAACTGTGACATAAACTGTGTTGCTGGAAGGAAAGACACTGCTTTGTATTCCAAGAAAATAATATATTTCACATGCGGTTGCAATATTTAGTGTTAACATGTTACAAACCTCATTGTTTTCTAGCACTGGTGTCTCACATCTGTAATCCTTGCTACTCAGAAGGCTGAGATTTGCAGGATCCCAGATTGAAGAAGGCCAGGGCGAAAAGAAAAGTTTGTTAGACTCCATCTCCAGAAGAGCCAGATAAAAGCAAGGTGGAAGGTGTGTCCTAAGTAGTGGGACATCAGGCAAGCAAGCAGGTTGAGCAAGCTCAAACCCTGGTACCAGCAAAACAAATGAGCAAACAAACCCCCAAAGATCAATTTTAAGAGTAAATTTTAAAATATTTAAGTGGAATACCCTGGACACAGAAGAACCAGAATAGGAGCTGGTTACAGGCTCTGGCACCACAGTATTTGTGCTATCAGTTTACTGTCAACCTATAAGATCTGGGTAGTAATTTTTAAGCTAAGTTTATACAGGATTTGAGATGGGGTCTTGCCAGGGTAACCCAGGCTGGCATAAACTTAAGAGTCTTGCCTCAACCTCCCAAATTCGAGGTTTACATGTATGAGCCATCACTCCTGGTTCGGGTTCTATACGTTTTTGAAGTGGGGCTCTGGGATGCCAAAACTCCCTGAAATGTCATGTATAACACTGCACAGGGAAGAGAAGGGGAGGGGAGAAGGGTAGAACAGGAGAGGAAGAGCCACACTCCCCCTTTCATTCATTCTTGCAATAACGGCATTAATCCATTTACCCTGCCCACATGGCTTATTCACTGCTCCACTTCCAAACAATGTTTTATTGGGATCAAATTTCTAATCTATGTGCTCTGGAGGATACTTTTAAAACATAATATTAACTATTTGGGAAAAGAAAGTTCATAATCTTCATAAATTCTCAAGATTCTGTTATCCATAAAAGATATTTGTAGAGTCTTTGTAGTTCATATTTGCTCCATTGTCCCTCTGTAAGTATACTATCTGATTCTGTCAAATATAATACTATATTGCTTTCTGGCTTTTAATAGCAGTGAAGCAAAATGATTTCAAAATATATCAAAGGCAAATATTTGAATCCTTCAGCTCTATACTGTCTTTTAGGAACATGAAACAAATCATGGAATTTTTATCTTTCCAGATGCTGAAGTAGCCATTTATTGACCTGTGTAAATATAATCAAGTCTAATAAATAATGAAATGGGATAGACTTTTTTTCCTAAAGAATATTTCAGAAACTCTGCCATAAAATATGCACAAATATTTAAAATGACTTTTATCATTGATTCCTTTTTTGTTAAATGTCATAATAAATGACAATTCCAGCCTGAAACATTGACTCACAGTGAGATAAACTCCACAGTACTACCGAACTCCTACACATCCCTAAGAGGTACTTGTTAGAAGTCATAAATTTCACTCAGGTATCGACATTAAGTTAATTTCTTTTTGGCGGGGGGGCGGGGTCTGGTCATGGGGCCTGAACTCTTGGCCTGGGCACTGTCCCTCAGCTCTTCAGCTCAAGGCTAGCGCTCTACCACTTGAGCCACAGCGCTACTTCCAGTTTTTTTCCTTTTTGCTTATGTGGTGCTGAGGAATCGAACCCACGGCCTCAGGTATGCAAGGCAAGCACTCTACTACTGAGCCACCTTCCCAGCCCTAAATGAATTTCTTTTTTTTGTTGTTGTTGTTGGTTATGGGGTTTGAACTCTGGGCCTGGACGCTGTCCCTGCACTCTTCAGCTCAAGGCGAGTGCTCTACCACTTGAGCCACAGTGCCACTTCCGTTAATTTCTTATAATGGCTAACTTTTATGGAATATTTACTATTTGTTCAGCAGTGATCTAAGTATTCTCACTTATAAGCTATGAAATAAAGTAGTAGTAAGTAGCATCATTTTCAGATAAGCAAACTGAGTTACAGATAAGAAACAGGTTCAAGGTGTACATGTAAGAAGTGTAAGATATTAAGTATAAAAAGTACAAAATGATACCTGATCTTTTTCTAAATTCTGTTGTATGATCTCTTGTTCTCTGTGGCAACATCCAAACTACTCCTCAGTTAACTCCTATGGGAATGTACTGGTAAGTTACCCAGGATCATGATTTCCTAAGTCCTTTGAAACACTGGCAGGGGGCTAATCTATTGGTCTATAATCAGTCCAGATACAAGTATAACTTAGGTAATTCCCAAGGGTAATTTCCTTCTTTGCCTCTGGGGACGTCATATTCTCAACCGTCTCTCACATAAGACCCGGTCAAGTCCTTTAAGAACTTACTTAGCGTTCGACGTTAAAGGGGTTTAAAGTCTTATTACAAGTTATTTTTGTTTAGGAAGTAATCTTTTCAAGTCTATGTTTCTTATCTCCACAATTTCTCTCTTTGTTCATGTATTTTGGGAAAATAAACAATTATTGTCTAAGTTCATCTTTTATTAAAATGCCTTCCTAAGAGTAGATACTATACACTATCATTACCATTAGTAGTTATTCTAACACTTATATACAAATTCAGGCTGCCTTCTAAGGAGGTCTGGGTTTATCTAAGGGTTTCTCAGGTATAAGTAGATCTATGTTTCCTTGGGCTTCAAATAGCTATTTTTCCATTGTCCACTACTCTACTGTAGAATAAATACCACATTATCTCCAGTATATAACTAGTATTGTATATGACTGGTACTCAACATTTGGCTCACATATCATTAATTCTAGCTGCTACAATACTCTAAATTTCATATGATCTTTTTGTACACGATATTGGTTACCTTTGCTCATATGAAGTATGAAGTAGACAGCTGTGAGCCACAGGTTGATTTCTTTAAGTACCATCTTGGGCACTTTCTTTTCACCAACACAGGGCTAGCAAAAAGGAAACGGCTCAAGGGAGCATTTCATGGACCACCAAGAAGTGGTGTGCATTACTGCTGTCCATGTTCCAGAAGCTAGGATACAAGGACAGGTTGGGGAAATACAGAAATATGTTCTTAGGGAAGGAGAAATTATGACTAGGTAACAGGCTTTCTCATAGTCAGAAAAGATCCCATTGTTTATCCCACAGAATCCTAGTATAGATAGACTTCCTGATTTTTACTTCTTTGAAATGAAATTTTTAAATGTTAGCTGCCATGCTACTGAATTGATATGACTTTATTAAACAAATTCTGTTATGTTGTAGTCAATAAGCTTACAACAGAACTCAAATCTGTAATATCTCAGATAAATTCATTTTTCTCTAACATGAGAAGCGTCTGAGATATCTTTAGTTAGTAAGGGTTTTTAATTCACAATTTGTGCCCTTAAAGCTGTATTTCAAATTTGTTTAGAGAATAGTTTTCAGCGGGATTAAATGTTGGTGGTATCAACAGATAACAGAGCAGGGGTAAACCACAGCAGTGAGCAGTGTGAGCCTGAGCGCGGGAACTCCTGTGTTCATGGCTGAATTCACATTTCCTTGGGAGGTTTGTGCAAGAAATCACATCCAGTACCAAAGAGCTTCCCACTGTGCCAGACAAAGGTCTGAAGAGCAGCCTTCTGGCAGAGATTCATAATCACCAACTATCTGTGAGTATAGTTCCTATTCTTTCCTTTGAGAAATGGGAGTGTCCATTGCAGTTATTATGTCGATCTTCAACAATATCTCACAGATCCTACTGTGTAATATATTCCATATGGGTGTGGGTGTGTACAGTGCATCTCTCCCTATGGATGTGGTTATGTACCACTGTGTTGCCTAATTTTCCTTTAATGAGAGCTTACATTGCCATTATCATGTCTCTCTTCAATAGTCTCTTACAGATCCTCATCTGGAATGTGTTTCATATGCATGTAGCTGTGTACAGTGTATCTCTACCTGTGGGTGTGAGGGTATACAGTGCATGTTCTGGTCATTTTCCTGAGAAATGGGAGCTTATACTGCAGTCATCCTGTTCCACTTCCACACTCCATGAGAGGGTGGAAACATGTAGCTAAGTGTGTACACATGCATGGGATTCTGAGTTTTGGACTAGGTGCAATTATTAGACAGTAATTGGGTTGCGATTGCTAGTGAGTGGTAAATACATTACCTATGTGGAAACAAGCAATATGGACATCCAGTGTTCAGGAAAGTGAGCTGTAGCAGATGTTAACCATTGTTTAGGAAATGGTTTTTTCCCCCTCTGAAACACTCAACCAGATGATATTTCCAGACTTAGGTTACAGTGACGTGCAGCCACGGAAGCCAATTATAATCAATGCAAAGTGAGCAGAAGTCATACACAATACAGCTGATTTGCCCTTAAAAAAAATCTTACACTTGCATTCCCCCTCCTTTTTGGCCTTCTGCTGATACAAAGCTTTACAATTCACCTTGCTGAGAGTGTCAGATGGAAAGAACATGAGACAGAGACTCAAACACCAATAAGAACAGAATTCCTGGTGGTCAAAAACACTAGCTTTAGCTTTTATGTTACTGATAAAGAAATATGCATGCTGTTTGAGCAATTTGTAAATTACCCCATGAACACATTTATTTGAAAATGAAATGAAAAAAATGAAAAAAAAATTTTTAAGCTATTAAGCTTAAAAATATTTATATTAAGATATATTATAGACAACTAAATATACATACATGTATAAATATGCTCTGATATCTACAAGATTTCTGCTACTTTAAAACCTTCTGTATAGCATTTTAAAACTAAACATATTACTGTATTTAATGACAACTGGACAAATACCCTATGCTCAGAATATTAGTGAAATGGAAGTCTTTTATATTGAAATTTGCATGATTTCTCAGAGTAAACTATAACAAATAATATATGTATATTCAAATCAAATCAAATATAAATTATGTCTGCAAATACATAATCCTGTGACTGAGTCTTATATTTGCTAAGCAATCAGTCTACCACTTAGATCTCAGTCCTTTATGCTTGTTACTGGAATTACAGGTGGGTACCGCTACCAAGCTTATTAGTTCTTTTCTGTAAGAGGTTGAATTTATGATCATTAGGTAAAAGTGAAATCAAGTAGCTGATTGAAGGAAATGAATTTTAACAATATCTTTCAAATTCTACTTATATTTAACAATATAGGAGAAATAAGACCACACGGCCATATTATGTTAGATGGAACAATCCTGTTATAATAATTCCGGGCATGTTTAAGAATTAACAGAGGTTTCAGTAGTAAAACTACTTAGACTTACCCACACATATATTTTACTCAAACACAAACTCTTAAATCTCAAAAGAAACCCCATAGACATCATGATGTTAATGTACAGAGAAGAACCTGAGATTTTAAGAGGCTCAACCAACTGTCTAGTACCCATATTCTCAATGTTGAAGCAGAGATCTGAATTGAGCCAAATCTGAGCCACATTCTGCATATTGATATTGACCTTAACTCAGTTCAGCAGAAAGGGCATCAATTACTTTTATTTTCACAAAGAAAGAAATTCAGAGGAAGGCTCAGCCATTCTCACAAAGGTGAGAGTCACCAGTAACTGGTAATATATTGCTCCCAAGATCAGGAAATGCTGCTTAAGGCATTAGTACAAAATAACAGATTTTAGTGCAAATTACATATATAGTAACCATTGTCTATATTCTCTATCATACTGGAAAAGTGTAGGTGTCAATAGTATGATACAAACAAGCAACTGCTCCTACAGCTCTAGTTTCTTTTCTTTTCAAAATAGTACAAAAAAGGTACAGAGCCACTACGATGAAGGAACTAGATGCACACCTTATGTTCAGCTGGGTGCCTGGTATAACAATATTTCCAAAAGTAACTGTTCTCATACTTACTTGATAAATTTAAGAAGTAAATACTTGATATGAACATCAGAAGCCTCCTCCATGTATTTGTACTTTACCTTTGACTGTTATACCTACCATAGGATTCACAGCTTTGATTCTGTTTCCTACATAAGGCCTGTCCCCCCCTCCTCAAATAAGTGAGCACCCAATATTTATGGGAAACCATATCAGCTTACTTAGGTATTTCAAAAGGGAAAATGTATTTCTACATTCCAACATGCTCCAATATTCTAGCAAAGAGCTAAAATAGTTATCATTCTAAAGAGACTGAGAGCTTACAATCTGATAGAGACTGCACAGAGTATTGCACATCTGATGAAGGTCTTGAACCATGAAGTGAGAATTTGAACTTCTCCTTCTCCTTTTCTCCATCTTTACTCTTCTTCTTCCCAACGTCTTTTGCATCTGATTTTTCTAATATATTAAAAAAAACATGGTGAATCTTTCAACTAGTAAACCTCAAACTATGTTTCCTATTTAATCATTGGGATGGGGGAAAAAAGCAGCCAAACAATAGTATTATTTAAATGTAAAACTGTGCCCACTATTTTACTAAAATGTAATCTCCTATAATTAGATATACCACAATAAATTTAAAGAAAAAAATTGAAAATTGACATAAACTCTGAAAGATACACAGCATTACTTATTATATATTATTATAATTTAAATTATTATATATTTATATTTATTTCCTTGAGTATATTTTATTGACATAAAATTATAATGTCAGGCTAATTTTCTCATTTTAAAATTGAAACAAAAAAGTAATAAAGTAGGTACTAAAAGCTGAACCTAACTGTAGAGCCCATGGAGATCTTTGGTTTGGGGAGTCTTTATACCAGAGGTCCAAAACATGATCAACATCCCCAAAACAATTTTCATTGACCAATATGCCTGTGTATAAAAGCCATATATCTAGGTTTCTCTCCACTATTTGAATTGTCACTCATGCATATGTTTTTTATAAAACAGGTCCTCTTCTAATAAAAAAAATGTCCCCAACTTTTTAATTTGTAATCTCTAATTCTAAATAAAAAATTAAATTGTCTACATTATATGATAAATGTCTAATCATCAATGTTCATATTGTTCATTTTAAAAAATTATAAACATAAAACCATGATACTATTTATAATGTAACTTTTCATACAAAGTAAATATATTTTGTCTTATTTTGCAGTAAACTTAACACATTAGGTATAAAAATACAGATAACTATAACTTCAAATATAGAGACATTTAAATGGGAAACTTATGTACAAAAATTACATATTAATATTTTCTTTGGGGGAATTACTTCAATGAAACTAATAATGAAACTTCAATGAAACATGTGATATTAAATTGGACTTCGTTTTCAAATTCCTATTGAAAATTAAAATTTATAAACATGTATAAAATTATAATTTAAAAAAATCTGTTTAACAGAAATTTTAGAATTTCTTGTCATGTGCCAAATATGGGTTTCTGAGCCTAAGCCAATGGTGCTCCTCTGTTATTTAAATCTACCCACTTGGCAAACCCCACTCTAAACAAACTGGGTAGCTGAGTGGTCTGGATCACTTTCAGTAGGATAATCTCCCCAGAGGAGGATAAATTTCTTTTGTTTTGTTTGTTTGTTTGTTTTGTCAATTGTGGGCCGGGGCGCTGTCTCTCAACTCTTCAGCTCAAGGCAAGCAGAGGCCTCTACCACTTGAGCCACAGCACCACCTCTGGTTTTCTAGTGATTTATTGGAGATAAGATTCTCATGGTTTTTCCTACCCAGGCTGGCTTTGAACCATGATCCTATGATCTCAGTAGATCTCCTGAGTAGCTAGGATTAGAGGCGTGAGCCACCAGAACCCTGCTATTTTATCTTCCATCGTTACCTTACACTTACCTGACAGCTAGCCTGCCTACCTTCAGAAGGTAGAAAACTTTTATCAGAAATCCTCAACTTCTCTATCAAAGCTGTTCATCCATCTACATCTGTAATCTTCCTCCCATCCTCCCATGATGGGCACCTAACCAAGCATGGAGGAACTATTGCTTTCTCTGGGCTGGACCAATACTTCCACTGGGGCTGTGAGTCCCGCTCTTCCTGCCTTCTCAGAAAACATGCATTACTGCTTTTATCGCAGGTGGATCTCAATCACCAATTACAACTATTAAGTTCTCCCACATAAGACAGACATTAGTCCCTGTGCATCCACATTGTGGTTCTTCTGTCCTTGAAGGCCAAACTCCTCAGAAGTTTTCCAGTACGTAAACTCTCTTGAACCTGTCTTCTACTCATATCTATCCCCAGAGTCCAATGGCAATTTCTGATGGAGTCATTCAATTTCTCATCCTAGTTCATCTCTAAACAATATTGACACAATCTGTCCGATATTTGAAACACTTTTTCTTTGATTTCAAGACCAGCCTCTTGTTTGTGCTTTCCTTCTTTGACCACGGTTGGGCTTGCTCTCCCAGCTTATCAATTTGGACCAAGCTCAGATGTTTCGGTACTCATAGGCTATCTCTGTTTCTCTACTGCTTTCACTCCATGCTGTCTCCTCAGGAAGTATCACTCAGTGCTTCCCAAATGAATATCACCAGCCTCGATTCATAATATAAAAAATTCTCTTGACTGTCAAGGGAACTTCAGATTCAGTATGTGTGAAATAATTTTCTGATTTCTTAGTAGCACCATTTATTTGGCTTTGCAACCCATATAACTACAAATTATGTTCACCATATTCTGCCTTTTGTTTTTGCTTTTAAAACATCTCTCAAATTAATCACCTTTATTTCTACCTCCATTTGGAGATTTTCTCCCCCAAGCTTTTATCTTCTCCCATGTGAGCTGACATGACAGTCACTAAACTGAGTTTCCTATATCTACCCACAACCTACCATCCCCTGGCCCACACAAAACTTTACTTCCATTGATGCCAGTGTCAGCTTTTGATAAAGCAAATCAGATCCTGATTCTATTCTTTTTCTTTTCATAAATAGTTCTTTTGTTTGTCACTATTAATCTCAATTTTGAATGGACTGGATTGCTGGACTGATAGTTCATATCCATCAGCTCGTTTGACGTAAGCAGCTGTCTCATCCAGAGTTTTTCCAGAACTACCAGCTCCACCAGGAAGCACTTTTACTATAGCATTTTTACTTTTTAGTGAAGACATCATAAAGTGGATTAATTAACCTGTAAGCCTTTTCTATGTTTTCCGCAGTGCTGTCTGGAATCAATTTATTAACTACTTCCTTCAAGTCGTTTGTTTGCACTTCTTGGATCATAATTTCCATCATTTTCTTCCAGACTTGGCAGGTGGTTTGCACATCTGTTTGTTGTTTTTTAAAGTAAAACCAACACAGAACAGATGAAGCAAATGAACATCTGCGGTCTTGACATCAACATCAGCTCCCATCATGATCGGCCACTCTTCCACCACAGAGCATTTTGGCCCAGGTGAGATCCAGGCCTTGGAACTTGGTCAGGCAGTTCTTGCCCTGAACATTCTTAGTCATGAGATTGAATTTTCTAAATGAGATTTCATCATTCTGCAGATCCAAGAGGCTTACTTCAAACACCCAAGCCTTCAGGCTATCAGATGCAATTCTGTGAGGCTTCGTGGCTGGTGTTTTCACGTTATGCTAATCTTTCTTAGAAAATGGATCAATCACTTTCTTCTTGGCTCCCCCTTTGCTGCCTTTTAGAAGGCCCTTGTTCTTGCCACATTGTTTCTCAGCCTGCAGTGCTCCACCCTTCAGAGGCTCCTCCTCTTACAAGTAATTGAATCTAACCCACCTTCAAAGCTCCTATTTGCTTTGTGGTGGGTGTACCTTATTTTCACTATTAACATTATTCTCTGTCACTAGGGTTTAGTGACTAGACTGTTCAGGAATTCACCTTCAGGAGGTGGAATTCCTGGAAAATGACTGGTTTTCAGATCAGCAAGTAGAATATTTGAGTGAATTAATAGATGGATGAATAGCTGGGTATTAATTTGTGAGACATGAGCAAAAGCTTCTAGGAGCAAATTAATTTGGAGGATTCTGGACAGAGTTAATTTAATCTGATTTATTTGCTTTTGGGGGGTGTAAATTAATTCATGCTAGATTATTTCTAGAGCAGCCTTTGTAGGCAGATATCATTCACGTATTTGATCTTGGTATACAATTAAGAAAGATCTAAAATAAAAACTTTTCTAATTGTCAGTTAATACTTTCTTTTTTGTTTTGTAATGGAATGGTCTTGCTCACTCTAGGTACATAAAGCTACATCCCTAGTTCCTCCAATCCCTTCTCCTTGTTTTGACACGGTATTTTCACCTCATAGCCTAGGTTGATATCAAACTCCAGTCTCTTGCCTCACTGTCCAGCATGCAGAGATTATAAGCATGCACCACTGCACCCAGCCTCACTCCTGGATTTCTGGTTTCACTATTTTAGCTCAGGCTTGAGCTTCTCCTCCTTCTGCTTCTCAAGTTAGACATGATCATAGTGAAGAATAATTCTGACAAATCATAAATATTTTACAAAACAGAAATAGTGAAATATCATTTTAGATAATACCAAAATATATAGAAAAATAGTACTTACAATAGATTTGATTCTCATTCACAAGCATGTTGTTTAAATGCATAAATACATGCAATATTCCAATATATATAAATTACTTGTCATTCTGGAAAGAGAAATAATTCTGTACTTTGTAAACTAGGTTGCAATTTTTTTCAGACTTGACCTTCTAGTTTAGAATTAAGTATCAGAATCATAATATAGCCTATACTCATTTCACGTATCCAAAAAAAAAAAAAACAGTAAAATTTTGCCTTTGTTGTTTTGGTCCATCCCAGTTCAAGTCTTTGATGGAAATGTAGATTACCATGTCTTTTCCCATATTAATATTGAATTAATTTAATATCATCAGAGGAAGAACAGCATGCTATAGAACAATATTTAACATATAATGAAAACTATTCTACATTCTAATGACCTTGTTAGGAAAGACATGAATGACATGACAGTTTTCACAACACAGAAGAAATGATAGCAACTATCAAGAGACATTAACTTTACGGCTGGGGCAGTAGCTCAGGGATAGAATACTTGCCCAATATGTGCAAAGCCCAGGTTGAATTGTCAACACCACGCACACGCACACTATTAGCTTCCAGTAGGACTATGAAGCCATTAATACATAATCTGCAGATATCTGACATTTCGCTGAAACACATCTTACCTTTGGGAGTTCTTTCACCTTTCTCGGGAAATTTCAGTACTGTTAAGGAAGATTCAGTTCTAAATTCCTTCATGTCTTTTGCTTCCTTTATATCCTTCACCTCTTTGCCATTCTTTATCTCTTTCACAGGTTCTTTTAATTTGGTGTCTATCATTACAGTTCTGCTTTCAGAGCTGATCTCATCTGACAGCCTAAACTCAGGCAATACTTCTTTTAAGAGCTCCCAGACCTTGTCCATATATCCTGGGCTTAAGAGAGAAGACGCTAGCATTAATTTCCAAAAGACATGTTTTCACTTCCCATTAAGAAGCTGTTGACAAAAAAAATCACTTGCTATTTATAGGACTTATTCCAATGTTATATAAATGCATAGTTCCAAAATGCTAGTTTACATGTATTCATTCAATATGCTCTAAATGACTGCCTACTATGTGCTCAGCTTTCCTGGTTTAAAGTGATCACAGACCTGAGTCTTGTCTCAAGGATACCTTAGTCTGGTGGAAGCCTTTTAAAACTATGACAGCAGGAAAGTATGTTGTTGATCTAATATTGGGTCAGATAGTTTTCCACGATAAAGGTTCTTGTCTGACATGGCTTCTCTGTGGATATTGAGTATTCTTCCTCTCTTTTAGCTTGTCCTGAGGCTTCCATGAGACCATGTTCACCTGGCTTTCTGTTATTACAAAAATTACTTTGAGACTCCTTTTAACACTCTCTTTCCTTTCATCACTATTGACCATTGAGTATTGCTTTTCTGATTCTGAGTTATCTGTTCTTGCCACTGTGAGTACTCTTTCCTCAGTGAAGAAACAAACACACGTTATCACCTGACCAGGAATACAATCCCCATGTGAGCTCTGGCTCACATCCTGCTCCTGATATCCACACCCATGCATGCCACCATGTAATGGCAGATATCTGTAAAGGAGCAAAAGCATGAGCAAAAATAAAAATGTCTGCTGCCTCTTTCTACAGAGCACTCAAGAATGCAAACAAAATGACCCAGTTTCCCTCCCCAAAACCCTGACAGCACTTGATCCTTCCTCCTCTTACTGTAAGAGATCACCTGATCTCCATTCTTCCCAGCAACATTTCTACTGAGGTACTTAGAACTAACTCCGAACACCACACTTCCTAGTCTCCCAGGTCCAGTTCCCCCTGAGCCATCTTCCAAAAATGACAAATATGCTAAGGTCAAAAAAATCCTCAATGACATCTGTCCCTATAATGATATTGTGAATATTCCTTAGCATGGCATGAATGCCCTGATCTAGTTGGCACCTCTGATCTCCATCTCCTGGCCCATTCACCAGGTAGAACTCAGTAGCTCATCATCCTGTCATGGAGAACTGACTGCTGCTTTCTGGGGTTTCACAGAATTATATTCTCTTCTATTTCCTGGCTGTTCTTCCTTCTCTGAATTGGTTTCCCATCTTACCATCTGCAGTGACTGCAGTCAATCTTTTGATGTCAGTTTATCATTTTTGAAGCCTAAGATAAATGTTTCTTCTCTATGTAATCAATGAATATTAATTACATATTTCTTCTATAGCCTTTAAAAACCCTTTCAGCTACTCAGGAGGCTGAGATCTGAGGGTCACAGTTCAAAGCCAGCCTGGGCAGGAAAGTCCATGAGACTCTTATCTCCAATAAACCACTCAAAAACCGAAGTGGTGCTGTAGCTCAAGTGGTAGAGCGCTAGCCTTGAGCTGAAGAGCTGAAGGACAGTGCCCAAGCCCAGAGTTCAAGCCCATGACTGACAAAAACAAAAAAAAACAACAAAAAAAAACCTTTCAATTTATTCATTTGATATACACTTGTTGAACACAAATTCCACTGCAGTAATCTGGTGTTTCTATTCTGCGTGTACAGCAAAATATTGAGTACCACAAAACAAAGTCTCCTTCTCCCTCCTCTCATGGACTCTAACATCCAGTAAATGAATATAGTCAAGAAAGAAAGAAGAGAGAAAGAGAAAATGGAGGGAAAACAGAGGAGAGACTGTATGGAGGAGTGAATGGATGAATGGAGGAGTGAATGAATGACAGGCATTGATACCTTCTATGATGAAAATGAAAAAAGAGATGACACAGCATAATTCAGAACCTGGAGAAAGAATACATTAAGTTTAGGTTGGATAGTCAAGGAGGCCTATCTGAGTTGGTATGTAGGCTGAACAAGACACCAATTTTATGACATATTCAGCAGAGTAAATATCTCATTAAAATAATTTCAGGTAAAAAGTTTTCCAAAACAAACAAAAAAATCCACCATTTCCCAAATAGCTCCTATACAGATTCTGTGAAACAGGGAGTTTCCTGAGTGTGAGGAGAAGAACGAACAGTGAGGCGGTCAGTGAATGGGCTGCCAAGATGGAGATGAAGTCAAGAATGAGTTCAGAGATTATGCAAGGACCAAAATAAGATTTATAACTTCATCCAAGTGGAATGTTTAACCACTGAAAGCTTTTAAGTGAGGAGAACAGAGAACAGATACGATCTGATTTGTATCTTTAAAATTATACCTGTAATTCGAGCTACTCTGGAGGCTGAGATCTGAGGATCCCTGCTCAAAGCCATCCCAGGCAGGAAAGTCCATGAGACTCTTATCTCCAATAAACTACTCAGAAAAATCTTAGTGGCACTGTGGCTCAAGTGGTAGACCTGCGTGCTACCTTGAGCACAAAGAGGCTCAGAGACAGTGCCTAGGCCCTGAGTTCAAGCCCCAAGACTAGCATACATACACAAAACATAGTCTTATGGTCATGCGGAACATTGGTTAAAGGAGAACACAGACCCAGGGAGATCAGCTGTAAAATTATTACATATAAGCAACAATGGTGAGCTAAATTAGGAAGGTAATATTGGAGCCATATAGAAAGAGACTCAGTCTAAGTGGAGACGTGGTCTCAGGGAGGGGTTGTATGTGGAAGGAGAGGAATATGACTATGAAGAATGACTCCTGACTTTTTAGCTTGAGCAGTGATGTGGTTGGTAGCTCAATGTGCAGATGAGGCATGCTTAGGGTACCGGATTGGGAAACAGAATCAACAGTTCCTTCTTGGATATTTTGAGCTCAGCTTTTTGATGGTTAATTGGAGATAAGAGTTTCACAGACTTTCCTACCCAGGTTGGTCTCAAACCTTGATCCTCATATCTCAGCTTCCTGAGTAGCTAGGATTATAGATGTGAACCATGAGTGCTTAGGGATTTTTTTAATCTGAATATATATGTAATTTAGGCAGTTGTATATTAATATAATCTAGAGTTTGATAAATGGGGATCATGGAGACATGCATAGATTAGGTATGATATTAAGTTTGCAAGATGTAACTTGAAAGTCACTGCAAAGAGCTTGTTACATCTAGTCCTGTTATATCTAGTGATTGAGAAACCAGACAAAAAGCCTGGGAAGGGCAGAGTGTAAGAGCAGATTAAAGCCCAAAAGAGCACTGTTGTGTAAACAAGTGAATCAATGTTTGCAAGATGAGTTTATCAAGATAAAATACTTGAATGAAGAATAAGAGAAAAAGAGACATGAATAGTGGGTTCAACAACTTTAAAGAAACTTCAAAGAAAGCTGATTCACTGGTGTGGTGGAGAAGGAAGGACAGGAGTCAGATGAGAGGAGACTGGGAAATGCGGTGCTGATGGTAATGTATGAAGACTATTCATTCTTTCATTCATCCATTCAGATTTGCTCTGAGGAAAGTGAAATGAACTAATGGTTTGAAAACAATCATTTCCTTGTGGACCTGAGTGAGACTTGCTTGAATGCCTGAACTGCTCTCTGTTCACCATTAGATCCCTAGGAACTAGCAGAAAGTGTATTTTCTGTTTATTTTATTGCTGCATTGGGATTAGGTTTTGTTTGTCTATAGGGGATTAAACCAAAAGCCTAGTGCATATTAGGCAAGTACTCTACTCCTGAGCCACAACTCTAGCAAGTATTATGGTTTTAACTGAGTTTTAAAGGGTTATAAATTTATGTGATTGTACAACTAACAGATAATGGAATCAAGATTGAACCATGTTTGTGAATCCATATCATTGTTCCCTTTTTTCTCTATAATATACAAAATGCTATACTAGGAAGAGCATATATTCAAGTGTCACCACACAATGAAGTCATATAATGTCTTGGGCACTCACATAGCTTGAAATTGAAAGTATAAGAACTTAACTCCAGTCATGTAATACAATACTATAAAATATTTTTCTCCAAACAGTTTGCAAAACATGACCTTTCTTGTAATTTTCCTAGACTAAGAATATTTTAAGAAAATATTGAAAAGAAAGAAAGCACTCATGAACAACTTAATCTTCAAACGTACTGGAGAGTAATGACCTCTGGTAGCCAGCCTGTGAGTGCGTGAATAACTGTGAACTCTCCCAGTTCTCTCCTCTGTGCCATGTGGATACTAAAAAGAAAAACAAATAATGCTAAAACCACCACAATTGGGATATGCAGAGCAATACACAAGTATTAGGAATCACAACTTAACTGCAGCATAATAATCAATGGTGTGCACCATACTGGTTATACATCGTGATGCAAGAAAATATTTTCTCAACAGCCAGATGATTTGGTTTGTGACAACATTTCAGCTGGTCCAATGAAAAAATTTCAAATGTATTTACAAAGCATGCAGATTAACTTTACTTTTCAAAGGCCTAAAATTAATTCCATATATATATAATCATATTCATATAAAATATACAACATAAACAGTATGTAACTCATTTTCTATATTCAATACATAATCATGGTATTTATGTATGTATGATTATGTTCTGTGTAAAAGTTAGAGCCATGGTTTTTTGTCAGTAATTATTTCAGTACTTATTTTGAGATGCTATGAGGCTGTGTGTTTAATCAATTTTATACATGATTGGTCAAGGTCAGAAGGAGGTCTAAATAAAATTTTTAGGTAATTGCAGAGAAAGCAAAAACACCTGACAAATCCCCATACACGAGTGGACCTGCCTACATGACATAAAGCCACAGGTTGTGTGTGATTGACAAATACCACTGCACTCAGTTATTTTGTCCCTGCTTTCCCCTGAGATCTTCATCTGTTTACATTTATATGTGGAAATGCCCTTCTACCCAGGAGTCCCAGCTGTCATCCAGGAATAAGAATAATATTCCTCATTGTTGACAGTCCTGATGGTACTGATTTAGAACTCACAGCATCTGCATCACTTTCCATTGTTCATCTATTTGTATTGTTTTGTTATGGACCGTGAATTTCCATATGACTAAGTATGTCAAAGGTAACATATTTGTTACCTTCAGTCTGGTCTGCCCTGCTCTGAGAGATCTCATTTGTGAAGTGACACTGAAAATCCTATGGAAATTACTGTTCCTTTCTTGGCATATTTCACACTGATATTTAAAGAATGACAATGTGTTTAACTTTTAAATGGAGAATGATAATCACTCTATACTATAAAATCTGAGATGACAGGGAAAAATTTAATTTGTATCATATAGGCAGGTATCTACTGGCAATCTTAAGAAATATATTGTACATTGCTTGGTATTTTATTTCCAAGCTGAATTTGTTTATTTGTAATAATAATAATAATAACTCTATTACTCATGTTCTTATTAATGTCAACTTAGATATTAAGAAAGATGCAGTGCTGCTTCAGCTACGATGCAGATCATATATTTAAATACCACACATAATTAATACGGCACTGATCTTCAGAACTTCAGGTTGGGCCTGAAAAGCAGAAACATCAATAATATTATTCTTATTACATTTTTTAAAAACCAAAACTAAGACACATGCCACCAGTGTGAATCTCAGTAGTATTCAGCTATGTAAAATGATCTGGCCTCAATTCCTACAAAAGTCATGGGTTAAAGGAATGGGTTAAAGGAGGCCCCTCAATAGACACTGAAGAAGAGAGATGTGAAGATGGCAGTGGGCATGATTGTTTTTGCCTTGCATCCATGAGAGCCAAAAAGGAAGCTGAGCCAAAAGAATACCAACACAAAGTAACCCTGCCTGGCTTCTAACTGGCAATGCTGTGTTTTCTTAGCAGGAATACATGGCTGATTGGATGGGTTCCTTAAAGCACGTGGTATTTGCTGTTCAATACAGAGTATGGAGTTGCTATGACATACTGCTGAGGGTATACATCCCAGGCCTGCACAGGAGTCTCCCACTGATTGATAATATAAAGTTGTACATTTCCAATCCAAGCATCTAACTTTTGTCTGCACTGAGAATTGCGTTGCTAGGGCCAGAATGGAATGAATGACAGCTTTTCCAATGTGTGAACACAGGACACAGAGCATATTTTCTTTTCATTCATTTTTAAAACAAGTCTTTAACTCCCATTTCCTACATGGGGAGCAGAAAATGTTTCTCTTTCTCTTTCTCTTTCTGTCTCTCTCTGTCTCTGTTTCTCTCTCTCTCTCTCTCTCTCTCCCTCTCTCTCCCTCTCTCCTCTTTCTGTCTCTGCCTCTGTCTTTTTTTTTTTTGGGGGGGGGGTCCGGTCATGGGGTCTGAACTCTGGGCCTGGGCACTGTCCCTCAGCTCTTCAGCTCAAGGCTAGTGCTCTACCACTTAGCCACAGGGCCACTTCCAGCATTTTTCTTTTATTTTCTTATGTTGAATTGAACCCAGGGTCTCAGGCATGCAAGGCAAGCGCTCTGCCACTGAGCCACCTTCCCAGCCTGTCTCTATCTTTTTCTCAGTCTTGCTCTGTCGTCTCTCACTGCTGCTATCTCTTGCTCTGTCTCTCTTTCTTGTTTTAAAACTAACCCTGGATAAAATTTTCACCTTGCAAAAACATTAAGCTACTCAATATGGGTGTATACTTGCTGATCTCTGCCTTTTTTTATGGGAATAAAGTTTGGACATACTCCACATTTGCCAGCTTAATGATTGCCTTGGACAACAACATTGGCCAAAGTTCAAATTCACAGGTTGTAGCTGGAAGCAATAGATTGTTATCTTCATCAAAAGGAAAGAAGTCATCAATTGTTATCTTTCTCCAGCAACCCTAAAAATTTGAAAAAGAAAGAATATAATATCAATGATTTAGAGTTTTCTTCTTAAACATCAAAATTTATGCCCACTAATATCAATATTCACTGCTTTATATATTTATGTTAGCATATTTGAAGACTGAGATATTGTTTTTCAGAGCTAATCATGTAGTGTATTTTAGCTTATTTACTATTTGTTTATGTACTATTTATTAGTACATCTACATCTGTACCAATGCCTTTCTTATTTTTTCCAGGTCTTAAGAGCTCACAAATATTTGAAACAGCAGAACTAAAACACTAATAAGCCACAAATAAGTTTGGTATTATTAATTTACTTCATGTTTCCACAATATAAATTCTTCAATGGGCTGGGAAGGTGGCTCAGTGGTAGAGTGCTTGCCTTGCATGCCTGAGGCCCTGGGTTCAATTCCTCAGCACCACATAAGCAAAAAGAAAAAAGCCGGAAGTGGCGCTGTGGCTCAAGTGGTAGAGTGCTAGCCTTGAGCTGAAGAGCTGAGGGACAATGCCCAGGCCCAGAGTTCAGGCCCTACGACCGGACCCAAAAAAAAAAAAAAAAAAAAAAAAATTCTTCAAGTATAATTTGAATACTTACTGCTTATTGCTTACTGTTCACTGACCTTGATTTCTAATTTCCATCATATATACTTGTTCCTAATCAGAGATCCATTTTTTTAACAAGAAGTAACAAGAAGTACTATATATTTATTGTATTTACCCCATGAATATTACTCTAAAATTTCAAGATGACTGCAAATTGAAATAAATATATATTTTTTTACTTTAGTTTTACCTCCAAGTTCTATGATGAATAAATTCCAGTGCTAAAAAGTATTTTCAGCAGTGATATCAAGGGGTGTATACCCCCTAGTATGTAAGGATGGTCTATTACTATTAGTTATTCACAGTCTCGTAGGGGAAGGCATACATGAATTTCATATAAAATACAATATGGCTAAAGTACTCTTAGGACCTGAAAGGAAAATCTGACTAGTTTTGCTAAGGAGAAGCATCTCAGGAAAGTAAAGTCTGAACCGAAGCTACAAGGAGCACCATATTATCCCTAAGAAGATAGGAACAGTAGTGTAAAAGGAGAGACTTTCTTTAAATGACCCTAGTGACCCTGAATGCTGTGTTGCTTTATTTGGTAGTTCTATGTCTTTTTCTCTCTTCCTTAATACATGGCTTGGGCTAGGCAGGGCTAGAGGCACAGATCTGCTACCTCCTTCAAATTTCAAAGGAAACATCCAAAATAATCCACCATGAAATGAACTAGTATAAGGAGACAAACACTGGGTTCACTTATTTAAAACACTGTGAAAAGACAGACTTGAGAAATAAAAAGAGGTTAGCTGGGGCACAAAAGAATTTATTATTTAATGAGTAGATTTATTATTTAATTATGGGATGATGAAGATGTCTGGAAATGGGTAGAGGTGTTGGATGCACAACATCAAAACTACTTAACACCACTAAATTGCACTCTTAAATTATTAAAATGTGAAATATCACATTTTGTATATTTCACCACAATAAAAAATAACAATAGGAGTTACTTTCCTACACTTTGATTTTCAAAACAATTTTCTGAAGGAGCTAGCAGGATTACCATGAAGGTGGTTTTAAATAAGCATAAGAACTTAAACCAAATCAGTTCAGTAAGCATCACCTATTTTTAGATGATCAAAGATAACGCTGCTCAATTAAGAATGCTTCAACTACTGAACAATACATTCCAAATAAGTGAATTTTATGGAATGCACATTAAGTCTCAAAAGTCTTTAACAGAAAATAATACACAGGGGTAGATGTTAGTGTTATTGTTATTTCCAAAAAATAATTCTATCAGACTTAGAAGCATTTTCTTGGGAATTTTCTCACTCATTGATATTACACATTAGTTGATTGCTTCCTTGAAGTTATAAAGAAATTTAATAGTTTATATATTTACATAATTTCTACAAACTGTTAGTTTACTCTAGAAAACTGATATGTGAAACTTTTGCACAATCAATATGATAGCATTGGGTGTGGGACTTTGAAAGGGGATATATGAGAGGGTGGGAGTCCTTAGAAAAGGAATTTGAGCCATTATAACAGGCTCCAGAGACTGCGGCTCTTCCGTTCTACTGTTCAAAATAGGATAAGCCTAAACAAATCCACAGCCGGACATATCAAATTTGAACTTCACAAAAGTCAAGACAAAGATAAAATGTTGAAAGCTGGCAGCAAGAAAAGACATTAACTGCAGAAAAAGAATAGATGCATGCTTCAGAAACCATAAAAAGCGAAAGTGTCACACTATTTTTCTCAGGCTGAAAGTCCTGCCAATCTATGATTCTGTAACTAGGAAAGCATAAGGATGAAGTGAAAATATGATCAGATAAAGAAAATATAAAGCAGTTTGTTAGAAGAGGGTTGACTCAGAAAGAGTGAAGAGAAATTCTTCAAGAAAATAGAGTGAAAGGAAACAAAACATCAGACATGATTAAAAAGCCAAAGAAAGAGCAAACATGATTAAATATAACATTGTTTTCCCTTGAAAATAAAAATTTATATTTGAATATAAAAAGTTCAAATGTAAAAAGTTATATTTGAATATATGAAGCTTTCAATATATAGATGATATATAGAAGACAGATGACAGGCAGATGATAGATAAATAGATAGATAGATAGATAGATAGATAGATAGATAGATAGATAGATAGATAGAAAATAGATGGATTGAATACTTAAAAATTATCAAAAAGGAATATGTAAAAAGTCCTAATTAGTGGTAAAATAATTGCTTTCCAAAGTAAGTACTTCAATGTTATTGGTGGAATACCATGACAGCTGTGAAAGTATATTTTATTCCCCTAACATCAACTTATCTGACCTTTTCTGCTTGACTCAGACATATACTAGTTATTGCAAATAAGGGAAACCATGGGACCTATTTTCTTTGGGCCTGGCTTACTTCACTTAATATAATTTTTTTCCAAGTCTTTTCATTTCCTAACAAATGGGGCAATGTCATTCTTTCTAATGGAGGCATAGAATTCCATTGTGTATATACACCACATTTTCTTGATCCATTCATCTACTGAGGGGCATCTCGGTTGGTTCCATATCTTAGCTATGGTAAATAATGCTGCAATAAACATAGTCGTGCTAGTAGCTTTAGTGTGGTCTTGTTTGTGATCATTTGGGTAAATGCCCAAAAGTGGGATTGTTGGGTCATAGGGGAGCTCTATGTGGAGTCTTTTGAAGAACCTCCATTCTGCTTTCCAAAGTCAAGCAGAAAAGGTCAGATAAGTTGATGTTAGGGGAATGAACCCCAAGATAAGTATTTAAATGTTTTTTTTGTTTTTTTTTCCTTTCATCCAATTGTTTCTATCATATTTATAAGATGATTTCTTGTCCCTCCTCCATAGTATAACCCCATACTTTCACTGTATTTGATGTTGGTATAATTTGTGGAGGGGAAGGGAAAAAAAAACAAATTGTTTAACTAGGGATACAGGTGGACCCATTGCAACAATGGGATGTACAAGTCGTTATGTTGAAAATCAAACTTAACAACTTCGGTGAGGGGTGGGAGGAGTATTGGATGAGGGGAGGGAAGGAAGTGATGGGAAGGGGAAACAAAGAGGAGGCAACAACGCTTGATAAGAAATGTACTCGTTATCTTGCCCATTTACTTGTAACTCCTCTGTATGGTATTCTCACAATAAAAAAAAAAGAAAGTATATTTTAATTTCCAGGATAACTATTTAGGAAAAAAAGTATATAAAGAGGTATTTTCAAAACAACATTGTATTTAGAGTCAAGTGGAATCCTGAAGAACATTCCAGAATCTGGCCAGAAGATAGGAACATGAATAAAAACTATAAATTTAATCATTAGCAAGGGCCCCAAATGTAAACAAATATGAAAATGGCAAAACTACAACTACATCAAAAATAAATGATATATAAAAACAAATATAAAAACAAACAGTGAATTGAATATGCACATGTCAAAACTAACCATTTGTATACCATTAAGCACTGGAATTTCATCTGTGGAATCCTAGGGGAAAAAATGGCTCACCAAGAGGCTGTTTTGCAGCTTTGTGAGCATTAATAAAAAAAAAGATCCCAACCTAAATATTTAAATTTGACAAAATATATATGTTTAATTTATACATTCATATAATGGAGTAAAAAATATTGAGCTACACAAGCATAGGAAATGCCCATAGTCAATAAAAGGGATAATTTACAGTATAATCAGTGTTATTTGTCCATGCTTCTATATAGTAGGCTTACATAGGTTTATAAGAACACTAGCAATTTTAAGAGTTTTTGCCTGTGATTGTCTCAACAGGGTAGAATTGGAGGGAACTTTCATTTCCTATCTTGAATACTTTAATACTCTTTAAAGTTGCTTTACCAAATGCATATATAGCAAGTAAGCAATTATAAAAAAAACTAGCGTTTTCTTTTGGAAGAAGTAACTGAATGGTAGGAAAACGATCTGTCCCAGTCTATATCTTGAAAATATTTTCCCTCAAATTTAATGAGCAAAAATGTCATTGAGAGTTCATTTCGCAATTCTCTGTCCACAAATATAACTCTGGAGCCTGGGGTAGGCATAGGAGGGAGGAGCTTCACAAACCACCACACATGTTCGTGGTAGGGGGCGTTTTGCACCCCACAGTGTAAGAAACTCTAACTACTACAAAATACTGTGATTAAACTGTTGAAGACACGGGGACTCACATCTGTAATCTTAACTACTCAAGAGGCTAAGAACTGGAAGATTTTAAGTGTAAAACTAGCTCTGGCAGAAACATCCTCAAGACTTCATTTCCAATTAATCAACAAAAAGCTGGGCTGGAGCTGGAGCTCAAGTGGTAGTGTGATGAAGAAAGCCTAGTGGACTGGCTGCCTAATATCCAAACCCTGTCCCGGCAAAAAAGGAGAAAACGGAAGCATATGGGTCCATGAAAACTGAAAGTTAATCCTTTTTTCATATAAATATATACAGCAGTAGAGGGAAATCACTGGTCCCAGTGTGGTGCTTTTGTGCTTTCTGAGACACAGGAAACACAGAGTTGTGAGAGGCTGCTGACAGGAATCTGTATTTCATGTAGAGAGCCATGGCTCAGTAGCTCCTCACAGGGAGCTAACGGAGAACTGACACTGGAAAGTCCTGTACTTGACAAGATGCTACACATCTCGGAACCACGTTTTTTTGTAAGGTGAAAGAAAAAAAGAAAACCTCTACCTAATACTCCACAAACATTTATCTAGCTGATGTCAAAGAAACATGCCCAATCTGCTTAGAACCCAAACTAGAACTAAGGAATACTTTGATGCAAAATGAGAGGTTGGTGTGATTTTAAACGTCAGGCCAATAGCCTCTAAAGAGACTAGTTTGTTTCAAAGGGGAGATAAAAAGAATACTTCACAGGAAAGAGGCTGGGAGAAAATTAATCTCCAAGAAGAGAAAGATAAGAAACAATGAAAAACTTAAGGAAATGATTAGTGCAGAGAAGACTCGAGATGTAGCAGATACAAAGAAATGGTCACACAATCCAACAGTAGGAAGGCAAAGCACAATTTTATAAATGTGTTTCTTAAGTATTTGTGGAACGAAGCCAATGATAGACATGTATGATACTGATAGACGCATGCAGTATTGATCTAGAGTTGGGGAAAAAAATCAAACCTTAAATAGTCTCTGTGTACAAAAGGACATGAAAGGAAAAAAATAAACACAGTTTATCTTGTCAGAAAGAATGTATTCAAATTCTTTAGTAAAGCTAATGTGCACACAGGGTTTGATTGAGGCCTGACGTGGGAACTGCTCAAAAAGAAATAAAAGTTTCTCTCCTGATCAAATTTCTGTCAGGTTGCAAAGAAGGCAGTCATCTCCGTATCACACGCCTACTAAAGCAATGCATGTGGAACCTGCTGTTTTCTCCATGCTCTCTACATAAATAAATAACATCCCCAGAGTCTGATGAGGAGCAAGAGGGAACTGCTAAACTTGAGATCAGTCTCCGACGGCTACAATGCTATAACTCCTTCCTGAAGAGGGCTAAGTCACCTAGAGGTGGGCTAAACAATTGGACAGACTGAGATTTCCAGAGTAGATGTAATGCATTGTTTTTAGCCTTCTATTCTTTTACTTATTCATTTTATTTATTGTTGTTGTAAAGGTGATTACAGAGGGATTGCAGTTACTGAAGTCAGGTGAAGAGGACATTTCTTTTGAACAATGTCACATGGTCCCGCACTCCCTCCCATCCCCACCCACAAGTTGTGTAGTTTATTTTCAACATAGCTTCTAGTATGACTGCTGCATTTGTTTACTCTTTGTCCCATCATTTCTGTGCCCTCTTACCCTCCCCAAACAGATAAATAAACAAACAAGACAAAAGGAAATGAAAAACAGAAATAGAAACAAAGAGAAAAAAACCTCTTGTTTCCATTTCCTGAAGTTCATTTCGATAACGATTAAGTTATATGGTCAGATGAACATAGCTATGGTGCCTATGTGAGCCTCTCGTGTGGTCTCACTCTGTGTGAATGTCCAGAGACCTGTATAATGGTATTCTCATTTGACAACAGCAAAGTCATGAATATTAATACGTAAGGAATTGTACTTACCATCCAGAAAAGTCTCACAACATACTTGCCATAGCTGTTGAACAAGGGCATATGGCCCTTCACAGCCTTGCACAGGGAGTAGATGTGTTCCCAGGGCTTCCAGGGGATAAAAGGAGGTTCTCCTGTATTTCCTTTAAAATAACTGTTGAGAATCCCACTGTTGAATATCTTCCACACTGAATAGATTTCGCTGATTATCCATCTCATCAGCTGAAGAAAGCAAAAATTCAACCTAGCATCCATTTATTACTTTTAAATTAAATTATGGATACTGTAAGTTAGGGGGAAATACAATTTTAAAAAATTCTTCAGTAGTAAATTCAATATGTATCCTTCCTTTCTTCTTTTTTCCTTTTAGCCTTCCGTTCCTCCTCCCTCCCTTTCATCCTTCCTTCCCTTCCCTTCTTCCTGACCCCCCCCTTATCTTCAGACCTGGGGTTTGATTCAGGATCTAGCATTTGCTAGACAAATACTCTACCTAATTCCCCCCACCCCTTGGTTGTGGGGCTTGAACTCTGGGCCTGAATGCTCTCTCTGAGCTCCTTCAGCTGAAGGCTAGTGCTCTACCACTTGAGCCACAGCACCACTTCCAAGTACTCTACCTCTTAACCAACATTCCAGCTCTTATATTCCTTATTTCTAACCTAAAGAATAAAATCCTATTATTTTTGGTTAGGAAATACAGTCATAATACAAATTTAGGTTTTTTTTTTTTTTTTTTTTTTGCTGGTCATGGGGCTTGAACTCTGGGCCTGGGTGCTGTCCCTCAGCTCTTCAGCTCAAGGCTAGCACTCTACCAGTTAAGCCACAGAGCCACTTTTGGCACTTTCTGCATATATGGTGCTGAGGAATCGAACCTAGGGCCTCATGCATGCAAGGCAAATATTCTACCACTGAGCCACCTTCCCAGCCCATAATACAAATTTAAATGCCTGATAGCACTGGCTTCCATTTGGCATTTATTAAGCTCTGTATGTGTTGGTATAAGTACATGTGGGGTGGGAACTGAGGGGGGGGAGATAAAAGAACAGGAGGAAGAGAAGGAGGAGGAAGGAGAGGTGAAAAAAGGAGGTAGGATGGGAGGGAGGGAGAGGAGAGAGGGGACTGAAATTAGATGCTCCTGAGAGTACTCTTGAATTTGGGGGCATTGCTGGGGATTCAAACCCAGGGCCTAACACATGCTAGGCACATATTCTACCAATGAACTACATCCCCAGTTCAACACTGAAGGTTACTATAAATAACTGAGTTCATACAGTTCATTGAGTGTTCTCACCACACAAACCAAGCAAAATGTGAGATGTTAATTTTCTTGTTTTTGGTAAATATACCACATTGTATATGAATAGCAAATACTTAAATCATATGCCTTAAATATGTATAAGTTTTAGTTTTCAACTATGTTCCTACAAAGTTGGAAAACCAGTCTTATACCAGAACTTAGACAAGAGCTAGGGAGAAGTGAAGTTGGGTGTTTGGAGGTGTGTGGACAGGTCTGAAAGGTACCTTTTAATGGGACCACAGTCCCTACATCTCCACCTACCTCGCTGCAGAATAAATGCTCATTGGCTGAAAACAAGTCAAATGTGACTTCATTTTTCACAACTACTGGAGTCTGAAATAAACAATATGGATATGTATGTTTGTTACTCTATGTAAAATGATGAAAGTAACAACTTAATGTAAGCCAAATTTGACATCATTTCTTATAATCAAAAGCAATCACATAAAGGAAAAATAAGTATGCTGTTCTCTCATTTTAGATATTCATTATATTATTCTGAATAAAAGAGTATTTTAATATAAAATTATAATCCAATATTACATGTTTCACAGGCACACAGAGAACTAAGTATAAAGAGATTTACAATTTAGTTAGGTGTTGGTAGCTCACATCTGTAATCCTAAATACTCAGGACATTGAAATTTGAGAATGACAGTTTAAAACCAATCTAGGCAAGAAAGTCCAAGAGACTCTTATCTACAATTAACCACCACCTAAAGGCTGGAAGTGGAGTTTTGGCTCAAGTAGTAGAGTACTAAACTTGAACAAAAAAGCTCAAAGACAGTGCACAGGCTCTGAGTTCAAGGCCCAAGACTAACACCAAAAAAAAGAGAGAGAGATTTATTATTTAACCACTCATGTTAAACCTGAAGCTTAGCTAACATCTGGTAGATGAAAAAATATCTCCATCTTAGATGAAACATATTAATCATGGCAGTTTTTAAGAGCTTGTCCAACTTTAAATGCTGTCCCATTTCATGGTCATTATTTAATTAGTACAATAATAAAATAATAAAATTAAAATAATAGAGAAATGTGACTTATAATATTGAAAAAGTAAGCTCTAATTCATGTCAAAACATATCATTAATATATCCAATTAGCATGTACACAGGTTTTTATTTCAGGATTCGTTTTTAATGGAAGATAATTTGACCAAATACCCTCAACCACTTGTACAACTATCCTAAAAGTCACTAAAATAAGCCAGGCTGATGGTGGCTACAGCCTGTAGCCATAGCTACACATCAGGTAACTAAAACCTGAAGCAAACCAGTTCAGAGTCAGTTGGGGCAGAAAATCTTTGAGATTCCATCAACAACCAACAAAGTCAGACTGGAAATGGCACAAGTAGTAGAGTGCCAACCATGAGCAAGAAAGCTAGTCAAGAGCATATGGCTAAAAGTTCAAGACCTGAGACAAGCAAAAAAAAAAAGCCAATAAAATAGTCTTTTGTGTGTGTATATATATATATATATATATATCTATATATATATATATATATAAAATATATATATATATATACATATATATATATATATGTGTATGTATATATATATTTTTTTCCAGGACTGAGGACCGAAGCCAGGGCCTTGCATACACCGGGCGGGCACCCTTCCGTTGGGCTAAACCCCCAGCCCCAGTCTTTTGTATATTTTGAGAAAAGTTTACCTAAACTCTTTTGAAGGCATGGGTTGACTCTTCTGGACATCAACTACAAACATAGCTAATTCAGTTTGACTCCTTATGATGCAATGCTCCTAATCTTCCCATCCATTCCTTCCAGCAAGTAGCCATGCTCAGTAAGATTAATTCGTATTCATAACTACATAGCTAAAGCTTGAAGTATTAAAATTAGCAGTCACCAGCAGAGAAATGAAAAGAGAGAACTGGCTTTGCAATAGAAAAAAATATTAAGACAGAAGTCTCTAAAATTGCTTTTTTAGCATCTCTATTCTCTAAACCTTACCTCAGGCAGGATAAGTTTTCAGATAGAGCACAATGCATAACATAACCCATGCTGAGGAGTTTGGGGTACTAATTGCCTGAGCTTAAAGATAAGCAGTCTGTTCAGTCACTCTGATCACAGATCACTCTTGTGTTTAAGATTCTGAAAACTCAGCTTCACCCAACTTAAATCATGTCATTTGATTTTGTCTTTTGTACAGTATGTTCTCTGGTTTGTTTTTGGACAGACTGTATTCTTTTTAGTCATGCATGTTGTGATTATTTAGTGATTGGAGAAATTGGTTTAGGGGTTCAAGACGCAGACAGAGACAGAGAGACACAAAGGCTATCATCCAGCAAACATCATCTAAGGTGGTCATTATTGTGGAGACACAGAAGCAGAAGCAGCATTGTGTTCAAGTACTTAGAAGATTCATTCATCATTCAGTCATTCATTCATCCATTTATGACAATGAATGGATTTATCTCTTGTATAAATGTATTACTTAGAACTAAAGTCTACTAAAATGGGAAGGAAATGGTTCATAAAACTTTTCTACTTAAATTTTACCATTCCCACTTTGTGAAATTTTTACTTACATAAAACATAATCATTATCATTTATGATAAGCAGGCTAAGTATTTAATAGCTGATTAGTACCAAGTACATAATACAGAATTTAGATTCATCATTTTAATGTGATCTAATGCTAAAATTAACTTACAAGGCTGGTTTATGTGTATTTATTTCATTTATTTTATTTAAAATGTTTTATAAGAAGGCATTTAAAATATTTTCATGGATTGAGAGGAACCTATTTTCCCATTTTAGTAGATCCTTTTGAATTGAGTACCTTCAATTTTATCTATTAGCATGGACAAATTGTATTTTCTTACATGAATATCAATGCTTATAAAGGCTGAAATTTTTGTGGAAATAAATTTAATTGAATCCATGAGTAGGTATAACAATCAGGTCCCCTACGACCATTGGACTAGTAATAAATACTCTAGCCTACTAGTTTTCTGGATAATAAATGAAAACAGGAGCATCAGTGAGGGAAAATGGCGTCGGTGTATACTGTAACAGGAAAGAAGAGATGAGTGTACTTAACACGCAGACTAGGATGTGGAGTTGTATAACATGTGAGTGAAGGTTTTGTGGAGTATGCTGTTGGTGTGATTACTGTATTACCCAATACATTAAGCATGGTTGGACTTGTCTATAATCAAAGCTAGATCTATAATCTTGTCTATAATCAAAGCTAGGGAGATCTAAGTAGGAAAACTGCAGCCTGAGGCTAGCCCCAGGTAACAAACTCAATCCAAAGAACAACTTTTTAATAAAGTTTCAAAATGGTAATTTTTTTAGCACAATGATGTTTTATCTTTATAGCTAATCCAATATTTTATTTAAAAGTAAAAATATTTCTTACCCGACTAATTACAAAATCCTGTGGACGTTTCCAGGAGTAAGGTTTCAATGATGATGGCAATTCAATCTTTCCTTCGGGGTCTTCAAAAAAATGCTATAGAAAAATAAATTTAGGGTTTTTTTTTTACTCATATAGTTTTATGAAAGTAAAAGCAAAAGAATAAAAAGTGCATAGACCTGAACAATCCACAAGCATCTACAGAACAATGTGTACAGATGTCCCTAGAGAGTACCATGGAGTGTCTGCACAACACTGGATTGAACAATTCTGTGATCATGTGACCTTGATTACTGAGTTGGATATTGATTGTAAGGGAAGTGTTACAGACAGACATGAGCTGCTTTAGAACACAAATTAGGTACAGTGGGAAAATGCTTTCAGATGGGCCAGTTATGGCCTTACTTTCCAATGAAAATATTTCGTTTAATGTGAGTGAGAAGAATGAAAAATCACTGACTTAATGTTCAACTGCTGCAATTAAAAACAGGAATGTTTAATATTAGGACTTTTGATCTTTATTTATTATTAATGTGTACCAGTCCTGGGGCTTGAACTTAGTACCTGGGTGCTATCCCTGAGGTTTTTCACTCAAACTTGGTGCTCTACCATTTGAGTCACAGTTATACTTCGTGAATTGGAGATAAGAGTCTCATGGATTTTCTTCCTCTGGTCTGGCTTTGAACCACAATCCTCAGCTCTCAACCTCCTGAGTAGTTAGGATTATAGGCTTAAGCCACCAGGGCCCACCTATTAAGTTTTAGAAGTGGTTTGGTTCTTTTGAGAAAATTACTCTATGGGTTTGTATGCAGTTGTACAAAATAATACAATGAATGCTTGTGTTCCCTTCACCCAGTGTCTCCAGTGGTGACTAAAATCCTGTAGAACTGTAGTACAGTTATTGACCTTAAAAAGCACCACAACAAGGAGAGCTTCACAGTCACCTTTTTTCCCCCCTCAAGAACATTTATTACATTGTGGAGACCAGAGATCAGGCTAAATATAAGACACTATAAGATGCCAGCATTTTGAAGACTGCAATGACCACAGAGATTATTCTATGAGAAAATTTCATATATTAATTTCTACTTACTAATGCAAGATTCAAAATGATACAAATTCAGGGGCTGGGAAGGTAGCTCAGCAGTAGAGTACATGCCTTGCAAAATGATACAAATTCACTATCATGTATGATCATTTACAGATAAAATTATTTGAACACATTTTATACTTAATAAAATATTTTGGGGCTGGAGACATGGAGGATGTTGTCTGGGACTAATACATGAATCACAAGAGTCCCTTCAATCCCTTCCCTGGGTGCTTCTGGGACCTCACCAGCCTTGAGGGGAATACAGGATAACCATGAAAACCACAAAGTTGCTCACTGTCCCTGTCTTCCTGAACTCAGGTAAAGTATGGTTTTTCCATAATGTTTTTCCATACTGATATCCCACAAGCATTTTATTCTTACTTCCAGTAGCTTTTCCTTTAGGGATTTTCCTTCCCCAGTACCCTCTGAGTTCTGAGAATTCTTACCTTCTGTATATCTCTAACTGCCTAGGATTTGAGAATTCATGTTTGCATATAATCCTTTCTTTGGACCTCACTAATTGACCCATACAAAGGTTCAAAAAAAGAATCAATGAATTACATTCTTGGGCATCTGAGACAGCTAAGTAGAAACTCAGTGTTCATTAAAAAACAGAATATATAATCTACAGGAATGCTGAGGGCAGAGTTATTGGTAGTAGTAACCCAAAGCTAGAAACTGCCCACATGATCACATTGCCAAATAATAAACAGACAAGCATTTATTCTTAGGAATATTACTTGGCAATAAGTAAAACCAGAATATATAGATCCATGAGAGGAATGAATACATTTGTTTGTTTACAAGTCTTATTGGAGACCAACGTGAGAGTTCGTCCAGACCAAGTCTACTTACAAATACTGGACTCTTGCCGGCTTTGTCTTTTTCTTTACCACCTTTGCCTGAGTCCCACTTCTCAGCATTGATGTCAGCTTCACTCCACTCTGGCCAGATTGGGAATTTACCTCTCTTTTGTTCACCAGAACCAGATGGTGCATTTCTGCCAAAAGGGGAGATGATAAAAAGTATGAATGTGGGATAATTTTAATTAAAATCTCTTGAAACAATACTGGATAAACTGCAGGCCCTAAATTTAATTACCTTGTTAGCAAAGCAAGTTAAATACATTTGTCTATAAGATGCCGGCATTTTGAAGACTGCAATGACCACAGAGATTATTCTATGAGAAAATTTCATATATTAATTTCTGCTTACTAATGCAAGATTCAAAATGATATAAATTCACTATCATGTATGATAATTTACAGATAAAATAATTTAAACACGTTTTATACTTAATGAAAATCTCTTGCATTTAAAAATACTAACAGGAGGGGGGAGGCTGGGAAGGGAGGTGAAGGGTAAACAAAGGAGGAGGCTGCAATGCTTGGTAAGAAATGTATGCATTATCCTGCCCATGTAATTGTAGCTCCTCTGTACAGTATGTTCTCAAATAAAATAAAATTAAATTAAAAAAAATAAAAAATAAAAATACTAACAGCTTTTAGAATATCAGCACAAATACAATTTTAATCTTCTAAAAGGACAAAGAAGTTATTATTTTGGAGGCACAGAAGTCATAAAAGAAGATTTAGGAACTGGTAATATTGGGAAATAAATGTCAAGTTTTAGAAAATTCATACCTGTAACAATGAAAACTCATTTATTCACAGTTTTGTCATCTATCAATAGAGTTCAAAGATAAATACAATAGAAAGAAATGCAGAATTTTATTTAGTTAAAAAAATGTCAGCTGGAGATGTGGTTAGCAAGGAATTTGGCCAGATGCTTAAAGAAATCCTGGATTGTGTTATGTGCAGAATGTATACAAGACCCTCTGAAGATGTCCCATGCTCATCCTGGCAGCCATGAATGTGACTTTTCTATTATTTTTTGTCGGCATATGAGATTGCTGAGCTTAAAATACAGAGATTTGGTAGGTCTGGTTGAATCTCATCAACACCTAAAAGATAAGAGCTTTCCATGGGCTGACAGAAGAGGCAGGGAGGAAAGAGGAAAGGATCGGAAGCATGGGAACTCACCATTCTGGTGCTGGCTTGAAGATGAGGGAGAACATGAGAGAAACATTATAATCTGCTTCTCGGAGTCTGAGGATGCCGTGCACCTCTGATAACAAGAAAGGAACTGTAACTTTTTATCTACAGTTGAAAAAGAACACTCTGGACCTTGGCAAGGCTTTGGAAACCTTTAGGGAGAACATAGATGAACCCACTAGAAATTCTGAGCTATGAAGTAGTGAGATTATAGGGGAGTGATGCGTTAAGTCACTGAATTTGTTAAGCAGCAATAGAAAACTAATTTAATCACAATGCAAATAAAAAAATTTAAAACCACATAGATGCTCAACTTCATTATTCATTAGAAAAATACAAAATAAACTGAAATGAGACACTATTATAATAACTAGATAAAAAGACTATATATTAAGTTGGCAAGAAGGTAGAACAGCTGCAACTTTCATATACTGCAGGTGGGAAGATAAAATATAGAATTTTGGAAGATAGTCCGGGAGTTTCTTTAAAAAACTGAGCAGCCAAGCACCAGTGGCTCATGCCTATAATCCTAGCTAATCAGGAGTCTAAACTCTGAGGATCACGGTTCAAAACCAGGCCAGGCACGAAAGTCCATGACACTCTTATCTCCAATAAACCACTCAGAAAACCAGAAGTGGGGCTGTGGCTCAAGTGGTAGAGCCTTGAGTTTAAGAACTGAGGGACAGCGCCTAGGCCCAGACTTCAAGCCCCACGACTGACAAAAAATAAATAATTGAGCATATATCAAGTGCAAAATCCAGTCATTCCAGTCCTAATTTTTTAATCCAAGAAAAGTATACACATTTATTCATATAAAACATATGTAGAACTTGCACAGAATATTTGTTTGGAACAACCTCAGTGCTCATCAGAAGGCACCTACATACACATATTGTGTAATATCTGTACAGTGGACTCTAAATATTAAATCATTGTGGGTGAAATTTTATATCCATCAATATAAAACTCAAGCTAAAAAGTAACTGAAAACAGAATACTGGGGAACAGGGTTAGAAAATGACAAGAAGAAGGAATTGTCCAGGGCAGAATGAAATGGTTTGAACGGTCCATTACTAGGATATGGTTTTGCTTTCCTGTGTACTGTGATATATACAATGAATTCTTGACTTCATTCTCTCCCCTTCCCCTCTTCATTTGTCTAACCCTCTCCCCTTGGGGAAGGGGTGTGTTGAAGGAAGGTGAAAATGTTGACGGGGTTGACGCAGATCAAGATGTACTGCATGGAGAAACTGCTTCATTAAATGGCAAACCAAAGTTCCATACATATCCTACAAAATTAAGAAAAATGAGGGAACCGGTATGTTGGGAGGGTTGGGAGAATACTGATGATCAAGAGGCATTGTATTTATACACTGCTTTGCTGAATGGCACAAAAATTAATACATATCCTACAAAATTAAGAAAAGTGGGGGAAGGAGTAGGCTGGCAGGGGCAGGTGAGAATGTTAAAAGGGGAGACACTGATCAAGACACAGCGAATTCAGGAACTGTTTTGTTGAATGCCAAGGGGCCCTCTGTACAACTACTTAAAGACAATACAAGTATTTAGAAAAGTTAGCAAAATGCATACTTCAAATCATGCAAGTTATTATGCTAATTTCATATCACTAAACCTATTTAAGAAAGAAAGAGAAGAGAAGGAGGAAGAAGAGGAAAGAGGAGGGGAAGAGGGACAGATACCCGAGGGGAAGAGAAGGACTATGAGAATTTTTTAAAGTATAATAAAAAATTCACATCATTTCATGACAGCAATATTATCTGTTTCAGACTCAAAATACATTTAAATCTACATTCTATTACATATTTGATTGACACAGCACATTCTGTATGATATGTTTTGTCTGCATAGAGATCTAGTTTGTTAAATATCCTGCAAAAGGGGCTGGGGGTTTAGCCCAGCGGAAGGGCGCCCACCCGGCGCGTGCAAGGCCCTGGGCTCGGTCCTCAGCCCTGGAAAAAAAAATAAATACCCTGCAAAATTTGGAACTGAGGCAAGGTCAAAGTTGTCCTTATAAGTATTAAAAATGAGTCCATAGTTAGCAAACATTTGTTTGATGATCTTTTTTATCAACAAAATAACTTTTTGGAACAAAAACACTTATTAACCATGTACTTTGCAAAGATGATAAAAGTATTAAAAAAAAAAAAAAAACCTATGTTAGCGGGGCACTGGTGGCTCATGCCTGTAATCCTAGCTACTCAGGAGGCTGAGATCTGAGGATCATAGTTCAAAGCCGGGGGGGGGGGGGGGGGGGGGGGGGGGGGGGGGGGAGGGAGGGGGGAGTATCCATGAGACTTATCTCCAATAAACCACCAGAAAACCCGGAAGTGGCCCTGTGGCTCAAATGGTAGAGCACTAGCCTTAAGCTGAAGAGCTGAGGGACAGTGCCCCCACCCAGAGTTCATGCCCCACAACCGAAAAAAAAAAAAAAAAAAAAAAAAAAAAAACTAAGTTAGCCAGGCCTGGCAGCACATGCTTGGAATTGCAGTACTCAGGAGGCTGACACAGGAAGGTTGATCATGAGCCTAGACAACATTGGGAGATCCTATCTCAAAATAAAAATCTGTATTAATAAGATTATGCATTTAAATTAAAAATATTATGAGATTTTTTTAAAAAGTCAAGGAAAACTTTATCTAGTACCAAGAGCCACTGAAAATTTTAAGCAATTGAAAAATAAAGCAGCTGCATATGGTTTATACAGAGACCAACATATGTTTCTATTGCTTTAATTAGATTATTTTATAAGAGAAACAAATTATAGAATAGGAAAGGTTTAATAAAATGAGGGCTTGGAATTTTGTTTCTATAAAGTCTGCTGTGCAGTCACAGGGCATGACTGTAATTGTGGGGGCAGGGGGAGGCAATTTATTTCTGCCTTATACAATCTGGAATGTGTGCTAAAACACTCCTGAATAAATAAATAAATAAATAAACTTTTGAATAAAATGACACAATGGACTTGAGTCAGGAGTATCTTAAGTTATCCTTTTCAGATAATCAGATATGAATGAAAACAAATTACAAATTAAAAGATGTTTTCTAAATTGAAACTCATTAAAGCCAATTTAGTGTGTTGACCTTGAAGTCCTCTATTTCTAGAAAAATTATTTAAATGGCAATGGGTTTTAAAAGTTTAAATTTTTCTTTTCTTCCAATGCATTTGTTCTTGAGTGAATGAAGTGATTTAATAAGATTGTTTCTATTCTGAAACAACGAAATAGTAAGAACAAACAGCAAAATAATTACCATACTGCAAAGGTGAAAGTAAAGAAGGTTAAAGAAGGTTATGGGAAACAAAGTTAAAGACAAAGTGCTTGATTAGCACTGAACAGAACTGATGGACATTGCTTCCAATTGAGAGCTTGCTGGGAGGACACCTAGATTTGGATGTAGTTGAGGACAGTGTGAAAATCACATAAACATAGGAAAGAGTATCCTGAATTACATTCCAGTGGCGAGTCGTATTGCTGGATCACAGGTATAATTTTAGTTCTTTTGAGAAATCTCCATACTGCTTTCCATAGTGGTTGCACTAGTTTTTCCCACAGACCATTTGTGGTGTGTGCTCTTGATGGCCATTTTGACTGGACTAACCTCAGTATCATTTTGATTTGCACTGCCTTTGTTGCTATGGGTATTGAGAATTTCTTCATATTGACTGCAGCTAAGCTACAAAAGCAGTCTAGATGCCTGCAGTCTAGATGGATCAAGAAAACAGTATATGTACATGTGTGTAGACACATTTTTGTTACACACATACACACTTATATACATATATGTATATGCATCATCTGCAGGAAAATGTATACAATTGTAAAATGTATGGACAAAGGTCACGTTTCCTCTCATGTCAAGACGTAAAGATAAAAAAAGATAAACACATGTGTGTGTGTGTGTGTGTGTGTAAAGACGGAGAAAGAAAAGAAAACATGAATACAAATTTGATCTGTTGGGAGGAATGAGGGAAAGAGAATGGCTGTGTGGATATTAAATTGTGCCCTGCCTATGTACAAACACTGCGGAAGCAAAGTCACTGAAAGCTGTTGAATAAAAGGAAGAAAGTAGAATAAGGAACCCAGACTGCCACTCCTTTAATGGAAGCTACCATGTTTCACAATTCCTCACCCTCAGAGGCACACCAGGGACTTGAGGATGATTTACACTCTCCGTCTCACTCTCTCCTCTCTCTTCTTCCATCCTCCTCCCTCTGTGCTCTAGCTCTCTTTATCTTCCTGTCTCCCTCTTTCTGTCCTCTCCCTTTTCTTCCATCTCTCTCTTCTCTCTCCCTGTCCTTTCTCCTTTCCTCCCCTCTCTTCCTCTTTCTTCCCTTTTCTCTCTCTCCTCTCAGCTCCTCCTCCTCTCTCCCCTCCTCTCCTCCCTCTCTTTTGTCTTCTCTTCTCTCTCTCCTATCAGTCTTTGTGTCTCTCTGTGTCTCTGTCTCTTATCTGTCTCTGCCTGTCTTTCTTTCTTTTTTGGGGGGGGGGGGGTTTGGTCGTGGAGCCTGAACTCTGGGCCTGGGCACTGTCCCTCAGCTCCAGAGCACCACTTCCGGCTTTTTTCTTTTTGCTTTATGTGGTGCTGAGGAATCGAACCCAGGGCTTCAGGCATGCAAGGCAAGCTCTCTACCACTGAGCCACCTTCCCAGCCCTCTGCCTGTCTTTCTCTTTCCGACTCTCTGTCTCTCTGTCTGTCTCACACTCATACAACACACACACACACACACACACACACACACACACACACACACACACACACACACACACACACACACACACACACACACACACACACACACACACTGGGGTCACTTAAGTTTTGTCTAGGGCCCTGCCTCAGTGGGCCAGGAAGTCCAGGACGATCAGGCCAAGAGCTCGGGATCTCACTGGTGGAGTTGGGGGTGGGGGAGACTCGGTGGAGACTGGGGAGTAGGGAGGCAGGCCCGGCTCCGGGGAAGGAGGAGGGAAGGAGGAGGGAAGAAGGAGGGAAGGAGGAGGGAGGAGGCCGGAGGCTGGGCTCCGGGGAAGGAGGGGGGGAGGCCGGGCTCCGGAGGAAGGAGGAGGGAGGAAGGAGGAAAGAGGAGGGAGGGAGGAGGAGGGAAGAAGGAGGGAAGGAGGAGGGAGGAGGCCGGAGGCTGGGCTCCGGGGAAGGAGGGGGGGAGGCCGGGCTCCGGAGGAAGGAGGAGGGAGGAAGGAGGAAAGAGGAGGGAGGGAGGAGGAGGGAGGCCGGGCTCCGGGGAAGGAGGGGGGAGGCCGGGCGCCGGGGAAGGAGTTGGAGGGGGAGGCCGGCTCCCGGGAAGGAGGAGGAGGGGGGAGGCCGGAGGCCGGGCGCCGGGGAAGGAGTTGGAGGGGGAGGCCGGCTCCCGGGAAGGAGGAGGAGGGGGGAGGCCGGAGGCCGGGCTCCGGGGAAGGAGGAGGGGCCGGGCTGGGAGGGCGGCGAGGACGGGAGGAGGAGGGGCCGGGCTGGGAGGGCGGCGAGGACGGGAGGAGGAGGGGCCGGGCTGGGAGGGCGGCGAGGACGGGAGGCGGAGGCTCCCGAGGCCCGGGGCGGGAAGGCCGGCGGGACCCACGCGGGGGGCGGCGGAGCGGCGGCGCCGGGCTCGAGTGCGCGGCCGCGGGCCCCGGGCCGGCGAGGCGGGGGGAACGCGCCTTACTCTTTGGACTTATCGGACCCGTGCGCAGAGTTGATGCGATGCACCTCCTTCTTTTTGGCTTGTTTGGAAGCCATGGCCTCGCGCGGCGCCAGGCGGGGCCGAGCTCCGAGCTCCGAGCTCCGAGCTCCGAGCGCCGCGCAGGCCGCGGACACCGCGTTTGTGGTTGCCTGGAGGCGGCGCCGGCTTCCGGAACGGAACGTGGGGCGTCTCCATGGCAACGGGCGTCCCCTCCCTCCCTTCCCCCCTCCCACCCGCTCAGGTGCCCGACTCCAACCCGGAAACCGAGGACCGGACACCAGGGCCGGGACTGGCGGCGGGCTGGGGCTGGTGGTAGCTCTGCCGTTCCTGGGTAGTTCTGCCCGGCGTGCCTTCGGAACCATAGCCGTATTCAAAGCTCTGTCTTGGATGAGCAGTTATTTGAATCCGGGTCCTGTGCGAGTCCCACTCAGGTCTTTGCTGGGATACTCATAATATGCCCCCCCCCCCCAGCAAATATCAAGGATTCATTATAAACACAGTTTGGCATTAGCTTAAAAAAATTGGATCAGGAGGTACAGGGGGACGGATCCCCACATGGCAGGTGTCTGCTCTGTGGTAAGTAATCAGTTCTTAGGAAAGAATCCATTCAAGCCATCCAGTCGAAGAGCCCTTGACACACACTCTCTGGTACCAGACAGCAAAGAGCCAGGTCACCTCATGGCCTGTTAAGGTTCTGTGTTACTACTGAGTCTGGGGCTCCATTTGTCATCTTGCTTTGGGCAAGATCATCCCTTTGTGCCAACCGGCTAAACACGAGTCCCTATGCTTAACTAAGAAATGCTGATGCTGGAAAGACTCTCATATTCTTTATGACAAGATAGAACAAAAAAATCATTGTGCAAGCCCCATATTACTTCACTTTAGAGAGATCTGGCAGAGCTGTGTGCTCAGGACCTCTCTGCTCTTGGGACTGGGTTTATGCTCTTAGTTCACCTGCATAGTTGAGGAGTAGTTTTCTACAAAACAAAACTTCCAACTTCTCCAACACACGAAATCCCAGCCATCTCTACTCAGCACAGCCTGTGCTTTGTCAGCCTATCCAAGTCTGCTCTCTATTCAAGGTGATGTGGATGACCAGCAGAAAGCAACTCCATTGAATTTTATCTGCAAAAAAAATGCATTCCAAGTCAATAGTGTCAACGTAGTTGATTGCAGGAGTGCCCCACAAGTATCTGTACACTGCACCTGAAGATCATGAAGAAATCTAGAGGTCCCTGCTTCGCTTATTCCTAGACTGGAACAGTCAAAGAGAACTTTTTGGAGACTTAAATAGAAAGACAGCAGATCCCCTCAGAGTGATCAAAATACTTAAATGTATATACAGTTTCTTGATATAGAAATAGTGTAATTTTAAATGGTAAGCGAAGGAATTTCATCCTGGGAAGGAGTTATCACTGAAGCAAGTGTTAATGGCTACAAAATGTCAAGGCGGAGAGAAGAAAAGCCTTCCAAGTCAAAATAACCACATTCCAATCATATTTTATGAGCAAATGACCCTGGGGCCAAGAGAAGCAAAATATGTTGTCAAAAATTGCAGGACTGCTTACTGACTGAATTTAGACTTTATTAAAGTCAGTAGTACTGATTTAAGTCAAGCATGCCACCATTCCACTCAGAACCTGATTCCGATATATCTATTACATTAGGGTACACCAAAGAAGATTGAAATCAAAATTGAATTCAGTTAACTATAAAAAGACTTCGACAAGTAGTATGCTCACTAACTGCTAGCACATTAACCTCTGTATTCTGTTTGTATTCTGTTGAGAATGCAGAATGTACACATGGAATTTCTGTCCTTTATGGAGTTAAAACATTGATGAAGTTGTAGTTATAAACAAATATATTCCTCTCTTAGTTCTAGCTACAAAACCTTAGGATGACAATTGCATGCCCTAGTGCAACTTCCTTCCGTCTAAAACTTCTCTACGTCGTATCATGTTCAATGTCCATTTGAAATATTAATAATAGCAATAATTTATTGACTGCTGAATACATGCCAGAATTTGGCTCTTTAGAGACAGACTACATTTCAATACTGGTTTCTTAGGTAATCATGAAGGAGTTATCAAACTTCCATTTTCTTTACTTGTGAAAAAGGAAGAGTCTCAAAGATCGTTGACACATCATAAGCACTGAGAATGACAACTGAGGGTGGTTCCACAGGTAAAGAAACTACAGTGCAAAGAGGAAACGGGCCTTGAAAATTGAAGTGCCCAGAGGACATGGAGCAGGTGGTAGGTGGCAGAGAAAGATCATCCCCATCACAGCCTGTATTTTCCAACACAGCAGGTTAACTGTTCCCCATACTCACCTTCCAGATGACTGTTATGAGCTTCATGTAGGGAATTCTGATCTTTCTTACTTTATAACCGCTTACAAAGGCTGAGAAACAGGTCTTGTCATTGATTAGAGCTACTGAGCATTAACCTCTTCCCAATCTAGACTTACTTCTGGGGAAGACCTATTTGACTTAGCCAAAGTCTCCACTAATGAGGAAGTGGCTCGAATTCTCACTTCCCCATGTTAGCAGAAGCAAAACAAACAGGAATGTCTCTAGAGGCTAGTAATCTGCCAAAATGGAGAAATGAGCTTTGGTAACCTCCTCTCCCTCTAACTCAGGCAGTCCTAAATGGTGGAACCCCAGGAGGGCAAGAATGCTGGCAGGAGGCAGCACTTCTATGGCTTAAAGCTTGAATTCCAGGCAGTTTCCCGTGCTCAGTTCCAAGGCCAGAGGAAATTATGTGGATGGTGCCTGCTTGGCAGCTTCTTCACAGATCAGTTGCCCAGTGGTTCAGGATTTAACCAGTCAAGGGAGAAAGTAAATTCTAAATGTTCTGCATGGTATTCCTGTTTGGTATTTTGAACTGTTATCTTTAATGTGTCTCATTTCCTCAGAAAGTATTGTCCTTTGGAAGTGCCTAAATCCCCTCATGGCTGGAACTCATGATTGTTCCGCACCTGCTTGTTATATTCTATGCCTTCCACACTTCCGAGCTCCTTTCCTGATTTAGCCTACTTCATCCTTTCAAACATCCCATGTGTTAAAATCAGTCCCTTTTATGAAGAAAAGGCAAAGTGATCTTTTTTCAAAGTCCAAAGCACAGTGGGGTTGGAGCTAGATTATACCCTAGCATTATGGTGCAGGCTCCTCCACCCCATTGCTATCCTCATTCCTTTAAGAGAGAGAGAGAGAGAGAGAGAGAGAGAGAGAGAGAGAGAGAGAGAGAGAGAGAGAGAGAGAGAGAGAGAGAGAGAGAGAGAGAGAGATCAAAGTATGAATGCCTCACTGAAAAATAGCTCCCTAACCACAGTTTAGATACAAATGTTTTCCATAATGCTCATTCTCTATATTTACAACTGAGAGTTTGGATCCATAGACACAAAACCACTGCCCTGCATTCTTGGGTAAACTGTAACTATGTTTAACAATCTTTGAAATGAGATTCTAAATGGAAATTCTTTAAATAGAGGAATACAGAAATAAAGGAAAAAGGTATTAGTCACATCTAACAGACCTGAGAAGCAGAAACTAAAATCATTAATGCATTTTCCAATAACAGCATCATTGAAAAAAATCTTAAGAGTATCTATAGACATACAAAAATATCCAGCATTTAACACAGTAAAATTTGCAATGACTGTTGTCCAATAAAACTCACAAGTATCTAAGAAAACAAGAAGGAAAATATCCCCTCCAAAAAAAAGGAAAGAGAGAAAAAATATGAACTAATTAAAGTGATTCTGAAAAAAATATAGATGGTAGAATTAGCAGACTGAACATTAAAACATTTATCATAACTAAATTCTGGATGTTTGAGGAGCTAGAGGAAAGTCTAAATATGCCAAGTTTATTTTAGCAGCACTTAAAAATGAAAAACACAAGGCCTAGTTTGAAAAATAATAGAATTGATGGAAGATTAACTAATGTAAGAAAACAGATTAATAAATTTGCGGACAGAGCAGCAATAAACTATCCAAAATCAAAGATAAAGGGGGAGAAAAGGGGCTGGGAAGGTGGCTCAGTGGTAGAGCGCATGCCTTGCATGCCAGAGGCCCTGGGTTCGATTCCTCAGCACCACATAAGCAAAAAGAAAAAAGCCGGAAGTGGCGCTGTGGCTCAAGTGGTAGAGCGCTAGCCTTGAGCTGAAGAGCTGAGGGACAGCGCCCAGGCCCAGAGTTCAGGCCCCATGACCCGACCCCCCCCAAAAAAAGGGGGAGAAAAAGCACCATTGAAAATGAACAGAGTGGAATCACTTCAGATTGCTAAATGAATGGACAGTTAGTAACCCTAAAAAGTCAGGGCCAGGGTAGAGGGTCAGGTGGTAAACCTAGAAAAAAAATTCCATGAATGACTTTTTCCCCCCAATTTTATACAAATTATAAACTCATAGATCCAAGAAATTCAATAATCCCTAAGCTCAATTTAGGGATTACAAACACTATCCCCAGAGACATCATAATCCAATAAATTAAGGAAAAGTACATCTTTAAAAAAAAATCTTAAAATTGATCATATATTTTGACCTTTGGTAAATTAGGGGAGGATATTAGTAGAAGAGAATTCACCAAAAAGTATAAAATCTTCACTGTCTATAAGGCTCCAAGCACCAGTAATTATTTTTTTTAAAAAAACAACTCCATATCTGCTGTCATTAAAAATATATATGAAATATGTTTATAATATTTTTTCCTTGTCATCTTAAGTTGTCTCAAGGGTCAACTTCAAGTTTATTTATTTTTCTTCCTAATGGTATTCATTTTCCAGCTTATTTGCTACCTGTTCCATTAGCTACAACATATGAAGTTTACCATGTTATGTGTCGGCATCATTGCCTATGAATACTAGTGATTCCTTTCCCCCCTTTTATTTGTGTTTATCTAGAGATTTAGCTTTTGCCTTGCAAATTTCTCAAAGAAGACAAGCAAGATTTGGTTCCAGTTGCCAAAGAACTTGGAATCTCGTGGATTCTAACCTAGGATTCCAACCTAGGAAGGTTCCGAAATGCAATTTACAACGTGGTGAGTGAATGGTGTCAGGTAGTCAGAAGTCAGCCCCAAGGAAGGACATCCAAGAGGATGTCGAACACTTTATGTACAGATGGAACAAGTTTTCTAGAACAGGACCCAGATCTGGACCAGGAGGCAGCCCTGGGCAGCTTGCTGCAGAAGGAAGTTGGGGATAGTGGAAGATGACCCTCAAAGTGGTCTGGCATTGGGGTGAGAGCAACAAAAACAGCACTAGGACATACCTCCTCATTTTCTCATTGGTGCTTGAAGTGCCAGAAAAGTAATCTGAAATAGTTGATAGAGATGGCAATGACAGGAGTACCTCAGCATGCAGAGCTGAACTTCCACCAGCTCCAACCAGCATGATGTGAAGCAAGCTATAGTCTTTTTGAACCCTATTTTCCTCATCTAAACACATGGCTTTAACTTTCATTTCTCATTGGCATATGGTGATTAATCACTGAGATACATCTGCTGAGAAAAACAAAGCAAAACCCAAGCTGGGACAGTTATTCTCCTATGAGACAACATTTCTTGGCCTCTATGAAATTTCTGAAATAAATTTGAAAACAGTAAAGTCATGAGGAAGATACTATATGGTTTGATGATCTATGAAGGTTTCAATGAACTTTAATATCTTGGGGAGGATAAAAGTTAATTGGAAGTTTAATTTTAAAACATGGCAATTAAAAAGAAAAAATAAAACTTCATGATTATCATAAAGTATATTAGTTCCCCTAAAGAACCTTCACTTTATTTACCTTGTTAATTTAGTCAGAAGCTAGCCTCTTTTGACTTAACCATTGCAATCCTTCACACTTATGAAGCTCATTCAGTTTTCTAGACATTTATATTTCGTATCTTACACATACTATTTATATAAGAAAATTTGACATTCACAAATATTCACTCAAAGTTAATCAGCACTGTAATACATGAGAGAAGTTTAGAATATTATTTAATTACATAAGTGATCATTGTAGAAATATAAAAAGGTAAGGACAAGTAAACAATTTTTAATTCAAATTTCCAAGTATAGACATTGGGGATATTTTAAAGCATAGAGCCATCTCTAATATATCCAATTATTTCATAAGTCAATAATAAGTGTTTGACTTCTCTATTTAACTAGGCAGCTCCTACATGTGTCCTTTAATAGTCTTCTACATGGTGAATTTTAATATACCAGAGTGAGATGAACAGAAACAGGGAAATGGAGTCTTGGACTGCGGCTTTGACCAAGTAGTTTTGGACAAGTCATTTCTCCTATCTCAGTTCTAGTTTCCTCATTTATGAAATGTAGACTAAATGAGTCTGGTAGCGTTCACGTACAGATAGCAGCACTTTTAGGGTGCCAGAGCAGTGTAGAGGAAGGTCTTAGGACTTTGCAGAAAAGGTATTGCAAGGACCAGTGCATTATTGCAGAACTAAAATGGCAAATGTGAACAGGGACAGAAGCCTGGGAAAACAATGCAAAGATAGCAAGGTATCTTTGATTCTTCTCATCCATCCCCATATAAGAGCTAAGACGGTAGGCGGAGTATCTTCTCATTCTCTGGACTCCAATCTCATATTGGTCATTTAGAGACCAATGCAATTAGAGATTTAGTCTTAGTCATTATGAACCAATTCAGACACTTTACATAGTTGAATCTGTGTACATATTCAGCAATATAACCAAATTTATCTTGTAAGGAAAACATAATGTAAAAGTACACATTAATTTAGAAATGATTCATTTAAAATAAAAATGCCTCATTAGGAGTCATTTTAAAAAAGAAAAAAACCAAGCCAGAAGAAAAAGTATATTGGATGGTAAAGATTTTTTATTTTATTTTATTTTTTTATGCCAGTACTGGGGCTTGAACTCAGGGCCTAGGCATTGTCCCTGAGCATTTTTGCTCAAGGCTAGTCCTCTACCCCTTGAGCTATAGCTCCACTTCCAGCTGTTTGCTAGTTAGTTGGAGATAGGCATTTCATGAACTTTCCTGCCCAGACTGGTGTTGAAACACAATCCTCAGATCTTCTTGAGTAGCTAGAATTACAGGGCTGATCCCCTCCCTGGTGCCCAGCAGATCCATTCTCTCTTCCCTTAGCACAGATCTATGTTGATACCTGCTATGTTCAAGGTCCTAGTTCAGAGTAAGAGGCCTGTAGGAAGGGAACAAAACAGAGAGGCCCAGCACTCATGAATTTAGCATTAAAGTTCGGGAAGACAGAAAATAAACAAAGTCAATAAAACATGTAGTTATATATCAGAATGGGAAAAAGGGAAGGAAAGGAAATAGGAAATGTAGAAACCAGGAATGATGTACTCTTTTACATCAAGGTCATAGGAGTGAGTATTCTGTTTACTATGACATTTGAAGAAAGACCTGAAATGTGTAAGACAGTGAGCCACCCAGAGCCTGGGGCAGGGCAGTCTTTGAAAGGCCAGTAAGTGGAGCTTCTGAAGTGGGGTGGCAGGTGTGCCTCTGTGCTTCCGTGCCTCTGTGGGAGAGCAGAGCACAGAGAACAGATCAGGATGGAAGCTAGAAGCCAAAAGCAGCAGTGTTGTTTATAATGTCAGTTAAACAAAGCAAAAACCTTGCTTTTGTATACATCTTTGTTATAAATTGAACCAAAAAAGCCTCTTTGGACATTTTACTGTAAAAATTAAAGAATGCCTCCACCAGAAGAGTAAGTTGTGTTTAGATGATTTAAAATTATGAAGATGACAATTATCTTCAAATTTATTGAATTCAGTGAATTAAAAAAAAATTAAACCTATTTTGGGTAGAAATTGACCATCAGATATTAAGATTTGGGTGGAAATACTGACAAATTGGATTTTGTTTAAAACATTTTAATGATCAAATCATTGTATTATTTGAAAAGATAATTTAACATCTTTAAAATTACTATGAAACTATAATACTTATTAATGTAGAATAGGAAAACAGTTCAATTTATCAAAATAAGAGGTCCAGACAATAAAACTGTGGTAAAGTCACTTTTATAAAAGCACCAATGAAATTAATGCATATGAGATTAAGTGTGTTGTTCAATATATGTACCAGAATAAGTGAATATTTATGAAATGTATAATGATTTATATCCCATTTAATACACAAAAACTAATTCAAGATGGATTGTAGAGCTAAAAGTTCTATCTAAAAATCTTCTAGGAGCTGGGAAGGTGGCTCAATGGTAGAGTGTTTGCCTTGCATGCATGAGGCCCTGGGTTCCATTCCTCAGCACCACATAAGCAAAAAAAAAAAAAAAAAAAGATACCTTACAATAAAAATCTTCTAGGAGAAAATAGCTATTGAAAGATTACAACATGAAAACTGAACTTCACTGAAATTACACACGTCTCAAGAAGTCTTTTTTAACTTTCTTTTTCTCAAAACTATCTTTTTAAAAAAATGACAAAACAATTGACAATTGAATTATTCCCTACAATTCCACAATAAAAGATTTGCATTAAGAATATATGAGGACTTCCCCAAATTTGATAATAGGAAGGCATCAGCAAAATTAACTTTGCCACAAAACATGGGTATCCACAAAAAGACAAAGACAAATGGCCAATAAATCCAGCCATGGGGCCAGGGTAAGAGTCACTGAGAGGTACTGCAGAGCTAACACAACATGGAAATTGAAAACAGGCTAGCACTGATATGCTGGGCATTTTGGTTTTTTTGGTATGAGAATCTGGCTCCATTGAAAATGACATTTACTGAAATTTCCTCTTCTCATTTAGATTTGGCCAGAAGAGGAACTTGTGCAAGACCAAAAGCATGTAAGTGAAGCAGTGGCCGTTTGGCTGGAACGTATCATTGTCTTGTGTGGTGTCAGCTAAGTCCCAGTAAGTCCTCTCGCTGTAGTATACTCCACATGTTCACTTGATTTGGCAGCCCTGCTGATCAACGGCTGCTGTGGCAGCTGCGTAGAGGCCAAGCCTTCCATAGACCTCTCCATGAACTTCCTCCTTTTGTCTTACTGTGGTGGCTGAGGAGTTTAACTTGTCCATTTGTTTCATTCCTGTCCATTTTCTTACTTTCTTCCAACAGTGCTTTCACATAATAAATCGATTCCCTTTTTCCTTTAAGAACTAATTATTCTAATGGCTCTCCTTGAGGCTCTACTTCCCTTGTTAAATCTTGATTGGAGTTGTTACTGGCTACTATCTGTTTTATCTAGGTCCTCAAACTTGAATCTGATGCCATCATTGATATGAAAGTTTGGAGGGTGTCATTCTAGACTGAGAGCAATTATGTTTTTCATATGAGAATAACGTAAACAATTTGTCTTCAAAGAGAATATTTCGCAAAGGCTTGTAACCTTCTATCCCTATCAAAGTGTTCCTTCTCAATATCTCTTAAGTATGTCCTTGGCCAGGTGATTCTCATTGGCTATGGAGATATTAGCAAACCAGAACCAGGGAAAGATTTGAAAAGAAAAAGTGAATTGGACTTTTCCTTTTCTTGTTGATTTTGTAATGTAGCTACTCTGTGGATAAATCCTTTTAGATTCTGAAATTCACAAAGCCAAGTCATGCTCAATACTTAATACCCTAATGAACAACAGACAACCATTAGACAGCCAAATTAGACAGTTAGACCATCTGGCTGTAATGAGCTGGTCAGTGTTAGTTTATGACACTGGATTATTTAATGACTTGTGAACACTAAGCAATGCAAATCCAAATATTGGAGTACATACCAAACAACTACCCACTCCTAGTCCCTGGTGATGGAACAATCACCCTGGAAATCTGGTAATTGATTATAAAGTTAAACACAGCTTATCTTCCTAAGATTCAGCCACTCACATTCACATTCTTTCATATTAATGCACCTAAGAGAAATCATCACGTTTACACAAAGATTCATGCACAAAAAATGTCCACCATGTTTTTATTCATGATAACCCAAATATCATAAATTAACCCAAATATCCAGCAACAGAATAAAATTGATAATATATTAAGTAACATCATTTAAGAACAAAAGGTATAAGAACAAAATAGACAAATCATGAAAACATTCAACGGAGTTAATAACAGTATGATGGTGCTTACTATGCATATTATTCAAGATTCTTCCAAGAAAGGGAGCCAATGGAATAGATAGGTGATAGGTAGATAGATGACAGATAGGTAGATGATAGACAGACAGATGCATAAATAATGTACAGATTTATCATGGGAAATTTCTCATGCAATTATGGAGGCACAGAAGTCTCATGATCCGTCATGTTATTTGCAAACTGAAGAACAGAACAGATGGGGGAATTCAGAATGTGGTAGCCTGAGTACTGGCATGGAGGTTGGGCATACTGATATATTGTCTAAGAGTCCAAAGCCTTCTTAACCAGGAGCTCCAGTATTTGAGGGCAGAAGATGAAAGTCTCAATTAAGAAAGAAAGGGAACAGAATTCACCATTTTCTACCCTTTCCTCCTCCATGAATTGGGGAAGGCCATTGCACTGTGCAATGAATAGTAACTACTTCTGGTAGACTTCCTGAAGACACACTTAGAAATCTCAGTTCAAAGCCAGCCCAGGCAGGAAAGACCGCGAGACTCCTATCTTCAATAAAACACCAGAAAACCAGAAGTGGCGCTGTAGCTCAAGTGGTAGAGTGCTTGCCTTGAGCTGAAGAGCTGAAAGACCATGCCCAGGCCCAGAGTTCAAACCCCATGACCAACAACAAAAAAAAAGAAAGAAGGCTTCACCTTGCATTTGAAGATGGAACATACAATTAATCAGTGCATTGTAGAATCACATTTTTCCTGTAGAATCACATTTTCCTAGTAAATAATGGGTATAAATAGGTGTGTGTATGTGTGTGTGTGTGTGTGTGTGTGTGTGTGTGTGTGATTTAAAAGATAAACTATGAAATCTAAGCTGAGTATGGAGAGGTATTCAAAAATTACACCATAAAACAGAACTTCACTGAAATTACAAACTCTCAAAAACAGTCTTTTTTAACTTCCTTTTTTTTTTTTTGCCAAACTGACCAACAGCAAATTGGAAGATAATATATATATATATATATATATATATATATATATATGTGTGTGTGTGTGTGTATATATATATTCATTGGATGTGCTGAAATGAATTAGAAAGATTCAAGATTATTTTCAATGCTGAAAAATTTCACCTCCATTAATTTATTTTTGTCAATAGATAAAGCTATGCATTTCGCAAAATTTGTTTGGGGGGAAATATTTTCTGTCTTTCATTTCTTAACATCTATCTCCATGATATAGCAATTTCATGATTAATGATGCCATTATAATAATCCAACTGTGAGAAAATTCATATTCAATGCTTTTTTAAATAGGGATGGTTGACATGTTTCTGTAGGATATAACTTTAGCACAAATTTAGCTGCCATGTTTGTTCTTTTGTGAGAAAACTTTTCTTCCCATTTACTTATCTTAAATTGAAGTTAGAGCTGCCAGAAAAAATCTTAAGATTATAAAACAAGATCTCTCTATCACTGGGTCATATTTTCCTCTCCACTCATCAGTTCCATCCCACACAGAACATTAAATGTGAACCTGAATGACCTTTTTCATTGTTTATTCCCAATTTCTAGCTTCTGTATGGTAAAATTATAACTGAGTGGGAAGCATTTTCTGTTCAGTTCAAGAATCTGTTGAAGTCATTCAAGTAACTTGCCCATAGCAACAGAAAGAAGCCACATGCAATACTTTCAATTTAACACTTAGCTCTGCAAATTGCACAAGAAGGACTTCCATTTTCCTTCTCCTACTGATGGGTGGTTCAATCTACTTGTATATAAACAAACCTCGTACACAAAAGCATAAATTACAACCTAAATTTGGGATCTTGTATCTTCCTTTTCCCTAATACTTCTTTTTGAAGGATAGTTTTGTCAGGTAGAGAATTGAACGTTGTTTCTGTTTCTGCTTGCCATTTTGAATATACCCTTCTACTTCTTTCATGGATTCTAATGAGAAATACCTGTTGATCTCACCGAAGTGATGCTAGGTGAGCCTCTGTGATGGACACTTCCCTTCTGGTCCTCTCTGCTTCTTGGTAATAAAATGTGATTATGACCTGCCTAGGGATGGATTTCTATGAGTTTATTGTGCCTGGAATTCACTCAGCTTCACAATGAATAGACCAGTATTTTTAACTCAAACTTAGTATGTTTGGGGGTATTGTTTCTTTACATATAATCTTTCTAGCCACATCTCTCTTTTTCTGCATCCTGAGGTTGATATACATTATGCTGACCTAGTTTTCTTCACTCTTTCTTTGCTAATATTTTTCAGATTCAGTAATTTCAATAGCCAAGTTCTCTGATTTGGTCCTTTGCTTTCCCAAATCTGCTTTTAGTGCCTCTAAAGATTTTTTCATTTTAGTTTTAATAGAAGAATTTCTATTTAGTTCTTTTTAATAACTTCTGTTTTTTTCGATCTGTAGTCTCTGTTTTGCAAGTCATTTATTTCCTTTATCTTTTTTTACATCGGTTTTTTGACCCGTCCAGCAGGCCAGGTAATTTTGTGGGGGATCCGAGGGGGCACCTCCTAAAAGAACCAAGGGGGGCGAGAGAGGATCGAGACCAAGCGCATAAAGAAAGACAGAGCCATTCTGAGTCGCGTCAAGGTCTGCTTTATTAAAGTGAGGCAGGGTTTATATACCCGAAGGGACAGGGGAAGGGAAAGAATGAAAAAAACTTTGCAGAAGCAAGGGTGAGGAGTCCCGGGGTCAGGGATGGGTCGTGCTTGTCCTTTTGGCCGTTGTGCTAATCTTAAAGGTGTCTCCTGTGATTTCTTTAAGAGACATTTATGGTTTAGCCAGGCGCCGTTTGCTTAGGGCTGGAGATAAGAGAAGTTTTATGGTTAGCCAAATGTAGTTTACTTAGGGCTGAAGGAATATTTATGGTTAGCCAAATGTAGTTTGTTTAGGGCTAAAGGAATATTTATGGTTAGCCAAATATTATCTAAATATGCACCTTGGAATTTCCAAGAACGGCTACTTGTCAATTAGGTGTTTGAAAGAGGCCAGAGCATTCTCAGGCAGGTTTCGGGTCTCCAACAGTTTTTTAAAAAAGTTATTTTATTATAAAGATGCTGTACAGAGGTATTACAGTTACACGAGTGAGGCAATGAGTACATTACTTGTTGATCATTGTTACCCCTTCCCTTGTTGTTGTTCCACTATCCTTTCCCTACCCCACCTCCTATACTCCTCCCCACTCCACCCCACCCGGCTGCCTGAAGTTGTGAAGTTCATTTCCAATATCCTGTCCTGTGGGTATCATTGCTGCAATGGGTCATCCTGTGTCCTTGTTTCAGTGTTTTGTTATTCCCCTTTTCCTCCCCAGTTTAGACAAATGTATATATAAGATGCAGCGTACCAAATTGAGTACAGTTGCAACAGGGAAGATGCCACAGGGGGAAGAACATACAAAGGAAACAAACAAAAAAGAAATTATACAGTGCATTTAAAACAATTAATGTAATACATCACATCAACAAGAACAAGGAAAAGAACCACATGATTATCTCAATGGACACAGAAAAAGCATTTGACAAGATCCAACACTTCTTTATGATGAAAGCTCTGGAGAAGCTAGGAATCCAGGAAACATTCCTCAAAATAATAAAGGCTATGTATGACAAACCTACAGCCAGCATTATGCTTAATGGCGAAAAGCTAAAGCCATTTCCTCTAAACTTAGGCACAAGACAATGATGTCCACTCTCTCCACTTCATTTCAATGTAGTATTAAAATGCCTAGTTAGAGCAATAAGACAAGATGCAAACATAAAGGGGATCCAACTACGGAAAGATGAAGTAAGAGTCTCCCTCTTTGCAGATGACATGATCTTGTATTTAAAGAACCCTGTGGACTCCACTCCCAAGTTATTGGAGCTGATCCGAAACTTTGACAAAGTAGCAGAGTATAAAGTTAACCCTACATCATTTATATTGGCTCTTTGGATATAGCTAAAATAACTGACTTGATTTTGTCTAGAAAATTCAATATCTGAATTTCCTAAATTAGTCTCTTTTTTGGCATTCTTTTAATTTATTGTTGTTGTTAAAACTGGACACCTGGAATATTATACTGAAAATAAGTTCTTTTCCACCCAGAGATTTTGTTCATGTGTTTTTTTTTGTTTGTTTGCTGGCTTATAGTTATTTACATTTGTTCAGCAACATTTCTTAGCTAATTTTATGCCCAGGTATGTTATATTATGTAAAACAAACGAAATACAGGTTGAGTGTTTCTTATCCAATCTTCATGAGACCAATAATATCACAGATGTTGGAGTTTCTCAGATTTGAGAATATTTTCATAGACTAATTAAGCATCCTACTAAAAATTCCTATATTATTCTAAAATCTGAGACATTTTTGAGAGCTTATACTTCCAAAAAAGTTTTAGATTTTGGAGCATTTTGTATTTTGAATAAAATTTTGAAGTATTTTACAGTCTTGGTCAACCCAATATCTGTCTTATTAGCTGCATGATCAGATAATAATTGGCTAAAGATTTCCTTAAATACCTGGAACTGCAAAATCTTTTGATCACCTAAGAAGTATGGCTTCTATACCAAACCGTAGCAAGTTACAGCACTACCTTAGCCATATTTTTTTCTATTTCTATGGAACCTTAAGAGTTAGAGTGTGAGCTTGGGGCCTTCCCAGGTAGATCTCTTGTGCTCATAGACACATCTAGGGAACAGCTTTCTAAGACCACAACCAACTTTTTCTGTTTTCAAAGCTGTAGACATTTCAGTCCCCAAGCTTGTCATTGATTTTAGGTTACCTTTTGTCCTATTGTTATTGGCAACTGCAGGCAGAAGAAGCTTTTACCTGTCCATATTTTAGACAAATACTTTCTTAAATAGTAGTTTTAGCACTAAGCAAGTTTGGAGTCAGGTGAAATGGCCTTTAGGCAATCATTAAATAAGTCAAAACAATAGTTTGCTATGTATCTTCTGGTACTGTGCGTGAAGGTTATTATTTTCAAAGCAATATTTGAGCTGGAACAGAGTGTAAAACTTGGATAAATTGAAATGCTGCAAAGCTCTGGGTTCTCACTGAGATCTAGATATTATTCTTGAGTAAATGCTTCCTGGCTTGCTGCATGTCTTTGGTTAATATCCATAGTTCCAAAAGGAAATTCTCAGAGTTTTCCATTGCTTTAAAGGAGGGCTATGACTTCAGAATTCTTTATCAGTTTTTGCTGGTACCTCTTTAATGTGGGCATGTGCTATTTCACAAATGGCCATGAGTTTATCCTGCGCCTCATTAGGTTTTCACTAGCATTTGTTAAAATTTGTTAGATTAATCTCTCTTGACCTATTCACAACTCGCTTTGTTCCCGTGATAACACCCCTTGCACTGTAAGATAGAGACTGCACCACGATTATGGGTCAAAAGACCTTGCTTCTCATCTCCTGGCCCCTGTAGTGGCCTCTACATTAAAACTCTATTTCTTTCTACTCTAGGGTCTTGCTCTCTCAGACTAATTCTGCATATAAAGTGTTGTCTGCAATATCATTTATTTCCTTCTCCTCTTCTGCTCACATTTCTGTGGTATCTATTGCAACAACCTTGACACACAAGCACAAAGGTACACACACACACACACACACACACACACACACACACACACACACACACAGCACAGCACAGCACAAGCACGTGCATGTTTAGGTACTATTCCTGACTATCCAAAAAGGCTCCTATCTTTATCATGTACTTATTCCACAGACATTTTATAAGAGTTAAGTGTGCTTACATGTAGAAAATAAGTACATAAAGAACTACATAAATGTTCATTATGATATTCATCATCACACCTAGCATTCATGGCTAGCCTGATTCTCTTTTTTTTTTAAATTTTTTATTTTTGTCGATTGAGGGACCTGAACTATGGGTCTGGGCACTGTCCCTCAGCTCTTCTGCTCAAGGCTAGCGTTCTACCACTTTGAGCCACAGCTCCACTTCCAGCTTTTTCTGCTTATGTGGTGCTGAGGAATGGAAACCATGGCCTCATGCATGCAAGGCAAGCGCTCTACCACTGAGCCACCTTCCCAGCCGCTCTGGGCTGATTCTCTACCCACAGTGGACAGTGAGTAGCCTGTTGCTACTTCCAGTGTCAAGCACCAAACTAGATACATGTTGTTCACTCATTTTAAGACTTTTATTTTCATTGTTAAATAATTTAAAATGCACACTTGATGAAGTGCTACTGTTGTTTTTGGTCAGATAGAAGGTTTGACACAGTGGTCATTGCTTGGATGTAAGAGCCTTTGGTCATGGAATTTCATGAATCTACCAAGCACACTGAAGTTGAACTGTTACTTAGCCTCTTTTCAGAAGCATTATAGCACAATTTGTTTTGAAATGAAAAGTTACTCTGTTTCAATCTGGGCATAAAATGATGCTACTGAAGGAAATATGTGTTACTTAAAGAAAGAGTACATTGTGTACAAAAGTGTATTGTTAAATGAACAACTCAAATGTCTTATTATATCTAAGAAAGCAAGATGCTTTATTAGATCTTAGAAAGGAAGACATCTAAGAGGATTCTTATGTAACTGGAGCCCCGAGAACTGAGGAACCAGAAGTCAAAACCCTGAAGCATCAGGGTCATCACTTTTGGTATTATCATTAAGGTATCACACATCAATTTATCAAAAACATCTTATTTCTCTAAGTTTTTATTTGACTAGCATTTGAAAGAGGATAAATGGCATAAATAAAGCATATATTATGATATAATTTGAAAATTACATCTTTTTTTAGAGAAATATGAAATAATGACATATTTTACAATACCACACACCTGAAAAGACTATAATAGTTACTCCAAGAACACTTGTTGGATTACGGAATGAGCAAGTTCAAACGTATTTTACTTTTGAATTAATTTTATTTATGTGAAATTTATATAAATAATGATAGGGAGCCAACCTATCTTTTTCTAAATGTCTGCTCAGTTTTCTCAATACATTTTACAATAATCAATGTGGTTCTGCTGATTTAAATTGACATTTCATCATATACTACCTTCAGATTTACTTAGTTGGCAGCTTAAGGGTCTTATGCTGATACCAAACTTATTTAATTTTAGAGACATGGAGAATAGTTTTTCAACAGGATGTTGAATAATCCATAATTATTACAGAAAGTGTTTTTGGTACACATGAGTAAATATGAATTCAACAATTTTTCTTTGGAGTCCTGGGAATAGATGTCACAGTATCTTGAATGTTAAGCAGGTACTCTACCTTGCCCTTTCTACACTGGTTATTTTTAAGATAAAGTTTCTCTTTATGACTAGGCCATCCTTGGCTACCATTCTCTACTTACTCTTCTTCACTCAACTGGAGAGAATCAAAATGTCAAGCACTAAACAAATGGTTGAGATGTAGTTAAGAACTTCTTTTTGTCAAGACTGTCTTCAAACCATGGTCTCTGTCTCCCAACTAGCCAGTATTACAGAATTGTGCCACCTCATCTCATTTGAATTTAACAATTTTAATTGTGACACTTTTATTTTTAGAAATTTCTTAGTAGCAAAATTTCAGAAATTTAACCCCATAAGGCAGGGGAAGAGTTTCTCAGTATCCCAGCACCTAGACTGTTCCCATCCACTGTACCACAATGGATATTCACATTGGGTGATTAGATGTAGGAGTTTAGTTACTATTTTCTTGATCTGGATAGCTGTTTCTAAATAGGTGTTTGGTGATGATGATGATGATGATGATGATGATGATGATGATGATGATGATGATGATGATGCTCTTATTACTTTTAACTAAAATCTACAATATATGTTTAGTTTTGGCACAATTTCTCAATTTGAAGACTTGGTTTGTCTTTATCTTTCATGATATTGTATGCAGAAATGAAACTTGGCATCCCATTGGAAGAAGATGCTTTCAGATTACTTTCATATGTAGAGATAGATTGCTCATCTTAACCAAATGTTTATTTCTAATATTCTCTTATATTCCTATTTCACATCCTCAGTTGAGAAAGTGCTCCTGAAAGTATGGATGGAGCAGTAGAAGAATGCGTTGTCTTTGATGAGATGATAAAATGACTCAGCATCCATCTGCATTTCTGTATGGTGGTTCTTCATCAGTATCAAGTGCCTTTCCTAAGTGCAATACATCAAATGACAAGGTAGCAAATACTGTGTAAGAAACTCACCCTTCTGGGCATGCTCAGTTACTTTACCAGTAGACTCAGCCAACCAACTAGGTCTTCAGCAATAACTGTTCCTTGGTAACAGGATTTAGAGTATGTAACCATTACAGATTATTTTTGCAGTTTTCATTCAGATTTCCCATTCACATGCAATGTTTTCTATTCTACCTTGTTTGATAGCCCTTAAAGTGTCAGTTCTAAAATCTCTTTGATATAGTATGATTTGTCATTAATAATTACTTTTGAAGCATAAAAACAGTGTCAACAAAATGCTTGCTTTTCACAGTCACCAACATACTTGTTTTGTTGACATTGACAATTCCATGTCACTTTCTTACCATTTTCCATTCTCTAAATTTATCTGCACTCACTTCACTGTGTTGATTTCTGGGTGAGACCAGAAATCTCTTTGCTATTAAATAAAATAGAAACTTTATTGAATTTGTTATTAGCATGTCATGCTGTCAAACTAATGATTCCTACATGTCCAAATGCCTGAAATACATGACTCAGAATGGTAGTTAATATCACAAACATTGTGAAGTATTTTTTCACAATGGAATATAATTTAGGAAATTTTTTTTCAGCAATGTCTTCTAAAGGAATTGTTGCTATAGTTCTTATCTGGAGAAAATCTAAGTAATTCTCTTCTTCCAATACTAGAAATGGTTGATTACTCATAGTAATATTTCCAAATTGCTTTTTAAACTCCTACTTTCCAAGACTCAGAACCAGATAATTGCCTTGTTAGAATGTTCTGGCCACGTTTTTGTTTTGAAGTTTGATTACTAGAAAAGAATGTGTTTTGAATATATATATGTATATATATATATTTTTTTTCCCAGTCTTGGGACTTGAACTCAGGGCCTAGGCATTGTCCCGGAGTTTCTTTGTGTTCATGGCTAGCACTCTATCACTTGAGCCACAGCATGACTTCTGCCTTTTCTGTAATATGTGGTACTGAGGAATCGAGCCCAGGGCTTCATGCATGCTAGACAAGCACTCTACCACTAAGCCACATTCCCAGCCCTGTATTGCATTCTTAAAACTGATTTTTTTACTTGCTACTATTTAGCTTCTGTATTATGCTTGGCTTAAAGATTATTCACAGATGATGTTTCATATGATTCTGGAATTTCTGTAACCCTGATTCCACAAGAAGCAAAATAAACAGAGGCACAAGGTCCTAAATTCAAATCCTACTTCTAACAACAACAAAAAAAATCTGTTCTTACAATAATTATGTGATTTGATACAACAGAAGCTAGCATGCACCAAGAAGAGAAGCTGATTGGAAACCATAATTATCTTTAATTGTTAAGTAATCTAAGTTTTGTTAATAATAAATAATTCCTTCCAGAAAATACAGCTGGTTAGAATTATTACTGATGAAACGAACTGAGCCTTCATACATTTCTTACATGGTATTTTCTGTAATAGTCACTTAATCTTTAGCTCAATGCTCTTTTAAAAGAATAAACTTGTCAGTTGAGTTCCAATCGCATCTCATTTATAGTGGATCCCCACAATATCATTATATCCCCAGCTATTGACTAGTTCTAACTAAAATATTACATTCTGACTATATTCCTACTTGGGAGGTAAAGAAAGGTAGCTAGATCACTGTTTAAGACAAACCTAGACAAAACCTAGTGAGATTCTAGCTGAAAAACAAGAGAGGTGTAATGTGCTATGTGCCTGTATTCCCAGCTCCTTGGAAAAAAGAATTAGGAGGATTGTGGTCAGAGACTGGCTTGAGCAAAAGCAAGAAATTTTATCTGAAAAGTAAACTACAGGTGAAAGACCTAAGGGCAACGCTCCAGTGGTAGAGCACTGGTTAGGGAGAGTGAGGCCATGAGTTCAATGCTCATATCTCATCAGTATCACAAATCATCATCATCATGATCATCATCAGGAATAACTGTTTATTGGTTGCAAGTTGAAATGCATTTTTGTCATAGTATTTTTCCAGCAGTAATAGACAAATCATGGTATCTGCTTTTTGTTTGTTTTCATGGTAAATTTCATGATTAGCTTTCCAAATAATTTTAATGTGATGACTTTGGGCCTCTCACATTGATCTTTATTGTTCTGTTGGTCTCCTTTGCTAGCTGTGTATGTGTGTAAATATTTGCTCTATATTTTGGCATTGAAAATATCAGTTACTTTAAATTTCATTCTTATTCTAGACCTTGAGAACATTTTTTTTCATGGTAGTGCTTTTGTTTTTCGGGAGGCAGTAGGTGAGAATCTTTTTCCCACTGTGTGCAATTCATGTGAATTCTCACAGGTAACCCCATTTTTTTTTTCCTGAGTGTACAAGTCCAATGATCTCCTAAGAATCCAGCTTGCCACTTGTTTCTAAAGTGGCAAAAATCAAACATTTTTTTTCTTTTCAAGGCAACTTAAGGAATCCGTGCTTCCTTTTTAATTGATTTGTACAAGGCTGAGAAAAGTTTTCAATTAGAATTTTCTTGTGTAAATGTGATTATCTCATTATCAAAAATTTCAGGTGTCTTATCCTCTCCCTTCAAAAACATTCATGATAATTACTATGTTTCCTGATGAACAAAACTGTTTTTAGAATTTAATTGATTCTGTCATTGACCTTCTAAAATGTTAAGTTTTATTATCATGCAAGTGGTACACAAAATTGCTTATGTTTACTATGGACATTTTGATGAGTTTAGATGTTTATGTGCAGCTGTGACACAACTAACCCCATCAGAGTATTGACTGTATCCATCAACTGTTTTGCTTCTTCTGTGTCAAGAACACTTCACCTCAGAGCTGTCATTTTAACATACTTCAAAGTGCGGATGGGGCACTGGTGGCTCACGCCTGTAATTCTAGCTACTAAGGACGCTGAGAGCTGAGGATTGTAGTTCAAAGCCAGCCTGGATAAGAAAGTCCATGAGACTTTTATCTCCAATTAACCACCAGAAAACTGGAAGTAAAGCTGTAGCTCAAAGTAGTAGAGTACTCTAGCCTCCGGCAAAAAAAAAAAAACCCTCAGGGATAGTGCTCAGGCCCTGAGTTCAAGACCCAGGACTGACAAAAACGAAACCAAAGTACAAATTACAGTAGTTGTTACAGTCATTATCACCCACAGCAGATATCTATGGGGTACAAGTCTTGCATAACAAACATTGACTGCTTTTTGTGAAACGGTTCCTCCTCCTTCCCTTTTGATGTAGCCTCTGGTGGTCAGTATTCAATTTTCTTCTGTGAGATAGCTTGTTTTAGATGCCACATATAAGTGTAATCATATAGTGTTTATGTGAATTTTCAGGTTTTTACTCACTGTCAAAATATCTGCTTTACTTTCTTTTAGTGGTATTTTGAAGTTTTCAGAGCATGAATATTTGACTCTGGTTAATTTGTGTTTAGGAATTTTATTCCTTTTGTGGTATCAGAAATGAGATTGATAATATTGTTTCCTTTTACAGATAATTCTTTGCTAATGTCTGAAAATTCCATGCCTCCATCAGAAAGAATGACACCGCCCCATTTGTTAGGAAATGGAAAGACTTGGAAAAAATTATGTTAAGTGAAGTAAGCCAGACCCAAAGAAACATAGGTCCCATGGTTTCCCTTATTTGCAATAACTAATATATGTCTGGGATAATCTTACCAGACATGCAGAGAAGGTCAAAAGCTATGTACATACGACCATATAAGATGATGCTAAGTGAAATGAACCCAAGATATGATCACAAGAGGATTTTTCTTTGTCCCTGTTGTTTTAAATGTACTATGTGATTTCTTTGTTTCTTTTGTATGTTTCTCCCCTGTTTTCACTGTGTTTGATTCTGGTGCCCTGAATCTTGTCTATACATTTTTCTAATTTGGGGAGAGGAAGGGAAATAACAAAATGCTGAAACAAGGATGCAGGTTGATCCACTGTAACAATGAGATGTACAAGACGCTATGTTGAAAACAAACTTTACAACTTGGTTGGGGGGAGGGAGGAGTTGGGAAATGGGGAAGGAAGGGATAGTAGGGGAAAAACAAAGGAGGGGGTAACAATACTCCATAGGAAATGGACTCATTACCTTACTCATGTAACTGTAACCCTTCTGTATAGTATCTTTACAATAAAAACATTTTTTAAAATGCAACTGGCTTTTAGTGGATTTTTTCTGCAACTGTACTAAATTAGTTTATTTGTTTTGATGAAATATTTGTGTATGTTAGGTTTCCCATAGATAACTGCACATCTTCAGTAGTCACAGACATTGGTACTTCTTCTCTTCCAATTTGAATGGTCATTTCCCTTCCCCTCCCCTCTCTCCTGCCCCCCTCCACTCTTTCCTGCCCTTCTCCCTTCCCCTCCCTTGCCCCCTGCCCTGCTCTCCTTCCCTCCCCTCTTCTCTCTCCTCTCCCCCTCCCCTCCCCTCCTCCTCCTCCTCTCTTCTCTCATCTTCATCTCTCTCTGTTGTATGGCAGTTTCTTAACTGTATTGGATTACCCTTGGTGTTTCCAATCTAATGTCCGCACGTTCCATTTACCATATCTGTGTCTTCACGTGGATGCCTCTAAGACATTGGTCATATGGTTCCTTGTTTCATGGGCCTCTTTGTATAGATTCTGATCTTGTAAAGTTGATAGCTAACAACAATGACAATCATCTTACATCAAAATGTCTGTAAGAAATTATCTCATTCGGGGCTGGGAAGGTGGCTCAGTGGTAGAGTGTTTGCCTTGCATGCCTGAGGCCCTGGGTTTGATTCCTCATCACCACATAAGCAAAAAGAAAAAAGCCGGAAGTGGCACTGTGGCTTAAGTGGTAGAGCGCTAGCCTTGAGCTGAAGAGCTGAGGGACAGCGCCCAGGCCCAGAGTATAGGCCCCACGACCGGACCCCCCCCCCCAAAAAAAAGAAATTATCTCATTCTATCAAATAGCACAATAATTTTGAATTTTGTTCCTCATCTTAACTTTAAGGTAATGCTTAAACATTACATGTCTAATATAAAGTGTTTTATATATATACCTATATATAGTTATATATGTTCTATATTTGAAATAATAAATTCCCTTGTTTTCATATGACTTCTAATGCAAATGTTAGAACAGACTTAACCAGCCATGGGATAGTGGATATTTTATCTAAAACATTTATTTGGCTATAAATAAATGTTGCATTTAAGGACATAGTGGGAATTGGCAAGCATATCTTCAGTAATGAAAGCAGACTAAGTGATAGAGAAGTTCAGAGGTAACTCCATTTGACAGGCCTTGTTCCTTTTTCCTCTGCAAGTTCATCATTAACTTTTGAAAAGGACAAAAAGGCTTAAAACTGAACTTACAAATATGTCATTTAGTAAAGGTTAAAAGACAGAGTCTTTCATTACATGCAGTTCCCAAAATATCACCACTGGAAGTACCACCACATGGAAGTTTGAAAGCTGTAGCTTCTCTTCTTCATCTGTGGATTTAATACGTCACATGGGTAATTACAAGGGAAAAATAAAACTCGCCGTTGGTACCTTTGAAATAAAAATACAGGATTCTGGTGCTAACATTTCAATGGTAGTTCATCCCTATGTATTGCTACTACTTAAGGTAAAAGTGAGTTCTTGCACCAAAGTCTTTCTGGCATGCACAAATCAGGACAATCATAAATAATGATTGAAGGGACTAGAATAAGAGTACATTTCCTGAACTATGTATGGATTCTATGATGGATTTCAGGGCCTTGCTCACACTAGGTAACCATTCTACCATTAAACTACATCCTTAGCTCCTTGAGCTGTGTCTTCAGCTGTTCATCTTTCAAATAGAATTTTGTATAAAAGATGTACACTTCACATTATTTTACACACTTAGAAACCCATTCTTCAAGTTGTACTATTGTTTGTTCTGGAACTCTGGGTGAAATTAGCAAGATAAAAACTCACTGATACCAATGTACATGTGCATTTGTACTCCGAGTTGGATATTGCAGCAACTAATCGCTGGGAAGTTATTTGAGTGTTTAAAAAATAAACTGACATATGCAAGATCTGAAAGGGGCAAAATCATTGAGGATGTAATTAATGTAGTAAAATAAGATAATTCAAATTGGTTTTTATTCATGTTACAAATGGGAATGCTTTACATAACAATGAGTGTAGGAAACAGAGTGACAATGTAAAACACCACCTGTAACTCACTGCCCAGGAAAGCATAAATACCATTTCAGAAGCTAAAATCAGCCTCATGTAGCATCATCAATTCCAGCTTTTCTCTGAGCCAGCTGCAGTAAGGAATTTGGCATTTACCTTTCCAGAGGCTCACAAAGCCTTTAATCCTTTTTTTATGTAACTATTACCATACTACTACACCATATTCTTTAATGTGCTCATTTTTGCCCTGTAGAGGAGCACTTATTTTTTTGTGCAGAATGGATAGATAGATAGATAGATACATACATACATACATACATACATATAATGTAAGCATTATATATATAATATATGCATTATATATAATGTAATTAGCAGTGAGGAGACAAAGGGACTTCTCTAACTTTTCTTGTAGATGTAAGCAAATGTTTATTCAGAGTTGACTGTAAGGGCAAATACATATAAAAAATTGCAATTTCCCCCATCAAAAATAAGGGAAGATACACTCACCATTCAATTGTCTGAGAATAAATTTGTGCAAAACCTTTCTTGGAGTTACATGAGCTTTGTATGAACCTTTGATTGGACCTGGGAGCCATCTTTCAGAAATGTAATCATCAGAGTAACAACACCTATACCTCAGTTCCTCTAACTTTGATGAGCATCTTTTCCCTCAACTTCTTGTCACCTGTCATAAAGAATCAAGAAGGTGATTTTTACTTTAGCTAACACAGAGATGCTCATCCCCATTGCCAATTGGATTTGGGATCAACTGTGGGTGACAAAAGATGTCCAAATTCTCCTGCCCCCCTCCCCCCACCCCCCACCCCCTGTTGGAAGATTAGCTATTGTTCATCTTTTGAGAATTTGTGTTAAACCTGCGTAGTTATGTGAACAAGTAAGATATCTTCCTTTACTGTATTTCCTATAAGCATCCCATTTGGTTTAATATTTATTCAAGAATAGAGCAGTTTTCATTATCTTCTACCTTTACAGAGGAGTTTTTCTGGGTTGGGAAGGGATTTTGTTTTCAATTATACTTCTCCAACAATAGCAATTTCACTTCTTGGCAAGACAGCTACAGAAATGTAAACTAAATGGCACTTTTAGAAGAAAACTTGGTAGTAATTATTGAGATATATTTAGTCTAGTGAAAGCTTACGTAAACCTATTTTCCTGTCTGATCAGCCGTATCAAGGCTCCAGCCAAACTTACATATTTCTTATTAATTTGAAAATATATTTTTCTGTTTCCTGCTTACTAATATTTGGCACCCAAACTACCTCTTCTGTAAAAATTCTGATCTTAGATATTTTGCTCATTTTATTTATTGTCTTAGAGTTTTTGATTCTGCTTATAAAACCTCACCTAATCTCTTAAGTAATCTCTTAAGTCTGATTCTTATAATAATGTTGCCAGTGTAGCTTTCTTACATTAATTACTTGGTGTAATTAAATGTAGCTGTCTCTTTTTTTGGTTTTCAACACTTGAGAATGTAAAAGGATTTTTCTTAACATCAAAATCTTTCCATCTGTGCTAACGCTTTTGTAGGTTTTCTTATTTTTACATTTACAAAGTGGGACAAAAATATGACAAACGTTGTTTGAAATGTGAACTAGTGGTAGCAGTGTATTTGTGCCCAGCTTGTCAAAACCTCAAGTCATTCTTTTAGTGGATGAAAACAAATTTATACTGCTTGTACACTGTGTAAATTAGACTTTTTTTTCTCAAAGGAAGTTTGAAATCGTTTATTGTGAGTCAATTATGGAATGGCTATGGCCCTGTCACTTTTTCTAACAAGAGTTTACAATGAAAGTGAAAAATGCTAGATTTTAATCATGTTCATGTGTTAAGGAATACCACAACTTTTAAACTGAATAGAATTTTGCTACTGCTATCTCATAGTGGAGGTTTTCATAACGAATATCAGATTTTTGTAAAAGCATATTTAGAAGCCCAGCTCAGCAAACCTGAAGTAAATCTGAAGCTCAGGAATTTCACCAAGCCACTCAAGGGTGACCTGTACATATCCCAGAAAAATCAAATCATACCTTGAAAAGTCACCGCTTTTGGTCTCATTTCCTTTCAGAAATATCACAGGGTTCCTGAACTACCTACTGCAGATTAGAAAACCATCTGAGATTCATGTGAAACCACTTAGTTGATGCTCTTACTTTTTAACTAGTATGAACAACCACGTGTTAAAAATTTTAAAATATACAATTACATTTTTAAATGAATGAGACATCCCCCTTTGGCCATTTACGTACCTTAACCTGGGTTCAAATTTTAAACTAAAGTATCAATAAAATTGTTGCAGGAATTTAGGACTAATGCAAAATAGTTACCAAGGTCTCTTTTGAAATTGTAGGGAAGAACTATAAGGAACTCTTACATACTCTCCTAAGCATACTGGGCATTCACAGAAAATCTGTTTTGTAAGGTACTGTCCATCCTTAAGTTTTCCTAAGTTAACTAGTGTGCTAAGCATCAGCAAAGAAATTAAAAATACTTCTCATTTTGAAGGCACTGTTAAATGAATTTAAACATCAGAGATTTCTTTCCAAAATTAAAACCAACATATGAAAAAAATTCCACCTACCCTTCAGTTTTCTTCCAATAGTAACATGGGATAAGCTTAGAATTTCTACTGTTGGACTATGAGAGCAATATTTCAGACATTCTATTACAATATGAGATAGGTTATAAAGTTGTACTTTGTATGCAGAGGAAAACATTTTAGAGAATGACCTATATTTCTTTTTTATTATTTTTTAATTTTATTATTTATTTATTTATTTATTTAATTTTGGGTCCAGTCATGGGGCCTGAACTCTGGGCCTGCGCACTGTCCCTCAGCTCTTCAGCTCAAGGCTAGCACTCTACCACTTCAGCCACAGAGCCACTTCCGGCTTTTTTTCTTTTTGCTTATGTGGTGCTGAGGAATCAAACCCAGGGCCTCATGCATGCAAGGCAAGCGCTCTACCACTTAGCCACCTTCCCAGCCCCAGAATGACCTATATTTCTTAGCAAGATTTAATTCCATATTATAAAATGATGAAAGGGATTATATTAATTAAATTGGCAATTTAATCAGAACCAAGTCTTCAACCAGCACCAGTAACTCACACCTGTAATCTTTCTTACTCAGGAGGCTGAGATCTGAGGATCACACTTCAAAGCCAGCCTAGGTAGGACAGTCTATGACACTCATCTCCAAATAACCAAAAAAAAAAAAAAAAAAAAAAAAAGCTAAAAGTAGAGCTGTGGCTCAAGTGGTAGAATATTACCTAGAGCAAAAATGCTCAGGGATAGTAGTACCCAGACTCTGAGTTCAAACGCCAGGATTGGCAAAAAGCAAAAACAAAAATGAAATCAAACAAAACCCAAATCTTCCCTCAACCCAGAAAATCTAATTCTGTGTATAATAGATGGCTACAGAGATCAAAAGGTATTTTTACTTCCATATAGCTAGCTTATAAACATACTTGTGATTTCTGAACAATACTTCCATTTTAAGACTTGTGACAACTTGTAGTTCCTCCCAGAACACATCAGTGAGAAAAACATGCAGTTCTATGTTAGTTTCTCTCCTGTTCTTAATAAATGCATGTGTCGGGCTGGGAAGGTGGCTCAGTGGTAGAGCGCTTGCCTTGCATGCCTGAGGCCCTGGGTTCGATTCCTCAGCACCACATAAGCAAAAAGAAAAAAGCCGGAAGTGGTGCTGTGGCTCAAGTGGTAGAGCGTTAGCCTTGAGCTGAAGAGCTGAGGGACAGCACCCAGAGTTCAGGCTCCACGACTGGACCCCCCCCCAAAATGCATGTGTCTTTCTCACCAAAATCACATACTGTATGAATCAAACTTGTTCAACATCTCATTATATATTAGGTTCAGACTACGACACGAAAGCCCTTAGAATTTCTTTGCAAGAATGAAGTTGTAACTTTCATGAGATATGACTATGTCTCTTAAAAATAAAAAGCAAAAGTGAACAGACACAAACTTTTCTATGTCAGCAAAGTATGTTTCTAGAAATACATTAATTCAAAACACAGGGTTCAGTTAAAAATAATTGTTCTTGGCTTATGCCTGCAATCTTAGTTACACAGGAGCCTGAGATCTGTGGATTACAGTTCGAAGCCAGCTTGAGCAGAAAAGGCCAAAAGGCTTTTATCTCCAATTACCCACCTAAGAGCCAGAAGTGGAGATATGACTTAAGTGGTAGAGAACTAGGTTTTAGCAGAAAGAGCTCAAGGTCAGCACCAAAGGCTTTTAGTTCAAGCTCCAGTACTAGTGCATGTGCACACACACACACATGCATGTGCACACACGCACGCACGTGTACGCACACACACACATACATACACACAGTAGAATAAACAAAATTTTATTCTTTTCCCTCATGGGATTAAATGATAATACAAATATTGTGAATCTGCCTTAAATGTTTCTGGCATTATACTATTAAAGTACAAAACCTTATACAAACCTATACATGACCTATTTTCTTTCACAATTAATACTAAAAAGATCAGATATACTCGTATATGCTTTGAAAGGAAAATTCTCATCTTGACTATTACCACTATGGATTTGGAAAGAATGGATTCAATTAGAGAGAACTATAATGGTAATTTCAGTAAGAGTCCCTCTCAGAAATACACACACACACATACACACACACACACACACACACACACACAGAAGAGAGAAGAAAGAAAAGGAGAAGAAATACTCTTTAACACCTTTTTTTTACATGATAGTAACCAGAACTAATGCAGGGTGGTATGAGTACTTTCTGTGCACACAGGAAAACCATCTTACTGTTTTAGAGGTGTGGCCATGTACCCAGCAAGTAATGACTATAATGTCTGATGAAATCAATACATTTAGAGATGACAATTCTACATGCACTTCCAAAGTTCTGAATGGAAAATGGCGCCGTTAAACAAGAACTTCAATCTTGGTGGCTAACAGAATTTCAAAACCTTGTTGGCAAGAGGAGATGGCATATGGAGAGAAAAGCAGAGACTCAACATGTCAGAAACACCACAGGGAAGTTTTATTACCACCCCAGGGTTTACACGAAAAGCTACAACTTGAAAGTCATTTACAGACATGCTTAAAAGGATGTAAACATTAGGCTTCATATAACAGTACCAAAAAAATGCCTGGGGTTTATCTGTAAATCACAGAGCCTCTAGCAGAGAGACTCCTCTCCTTGTTTCATCTTCCGTATTCAGAGATGTCTGAGAACACTGCGAGATGAGCTGAAATGAGATGAGATGAACTTGTGGGAGATTCGCAGCCAAGCCCTCTGTACCGAGGCAGGCATGTGAGAGGCAGAGCCCCACTAGCAGCACTGGGATCTGTGCTCTGCTACCAAGGTCTCCTGATCCAGTTTAATCTTGTCCAAATCATTTTCTTCGCTAGGAAAGTTTTGGTTGTTCACAAGGATGTTTTCCACTAGGAACCGGGTGGCTTCATCTATGTTTATGTTATCCTACAATGCAGAAGCCAAGAATACATTAGACAGGGACCTGTTTTCAAATGAAAGCATTAAAGGAAGCTTCATCAGAGAAGATGGTGTTCTACCATGTAAGCTGTAACTCCACTTCTGGCTTTTTGCTGGCTAACTGGAGAGAAGAGGTTCACAGATTTGTCTGCCCAGGCTGGATCCAAACTGTGAGCCTGAGGGCTGGGAAGGTGGCTCCGTGGTAGAGTGCTTGCCTTGCATGCATGAGGCCCTGGGTTCGATTCCTCAGCACTACATAAGCAGAAAAAGCTGGAAGTGGCACTGTGGCTCAAGTGGTAGCTTTGAGCTTACAAGCTAAGGGACAGAGCCCAGGCCCAGAGTCCAGGGCCCACAACCAACAAAAAAAACAAAACAAAACAAACAAAAAAAAAACCCATCAAAAACCAAAACTGTGAGTCTGAGCTCTCAGCCTCCTGAGTAGCTAGGATTATAGGAGTGAACCATTGATGCTCAAGGAAACTTTTAGCCAATTTTCCCTTCTCACGTCTGCACGCACACACACACACACACACACACACACACACAGAAATCTATACAACATATACTCTTAGCTTGAACTTGTTAAGAATATATGAATTCATGAGTGGGTATTTGTCATTATTTCTTAAACACACTACCACCTTTATGTCTAATCATTATTGAGCTCTCCTCTGGGAAACCTTCTGTGCATATAACCCTCCAATAGGATGTACTTCCCATGCTCCCTTTTACTTTCCAGTATTGCTGGATTGTTAAGCCTTGTAAAAATCCATGTTAGCATTTTTTCTTAACTAAAAAAAAATCCAGTCCCCAATAATAGAAAACAAAAACCCCAAACATTTTATCCAACTCATGGAAGGAAGCACGTCACAAATGATGACTTTTAGTTTCTTTTTTTTTCAAATCTTTCACATAGTTAACTCTAGTTTTCCCAGGCCTTCCTGCATAGGACATCCATCTTCCCCAAGGACACCTCTCCATAGTTCTTGTAATTGTCTTGTAAAAGTAAAAAACGCCTGTTCTCAATGGTGCACCTTATTTCTCGTTTTCTCCAGTAGTGTGAGAAGTATCTCAGTGAAAACTCAAACACAGGAAATGTTATTTGACTCTTGTTTTATATAACACTTACCATTATTTTTAATGCAAAACTTGCTCTTTGAATCACTACACAATAGCTAATTTTAAAAGAGCTCCTGCGGTGAGGTGAGGGAATCTATTCCATACCCATGCTATAATATTTTTTTTTCTGGGCTTAAAAAGAAAACCAAGCTCTCTGCAATCCATCTGCATGCTTCACATCACTTCTCGTACTGACAAGGGAAACACATTCAAGCGTAAGGAGAGCATACCTTGGCAGAGGTTTCAAACCACCCAGTGAAGCCATGGTCTTTGCAGAACTGTTCCATCTGAGGCAGACTTGGTGCACCCTCCCTTTTCTGGTCACATTTGTTAGCCAGGAGGACAGCAGGAATAGGGCTGCCATTGGGAAGATGAACTTTACTATCCAGGTCGCTTTTCCATTTTAAGACTGCCTCAAACGTCGAACTTCTCGATATATCAAACACAACAAAAGCACCAACAGCTTCTTTATAGTATACTCGGGTCATATTGCCGAATCGCTCCTGCCCTGGAGACAAATACAAAGACATTAAACACTTGTCATTCTGAGAGTCTTATTTAGATGACTCCAGTGATCTTAAAAATTACTGCAAACAAACATCTCCCATTAATGGTAACACGCATTAGTAGCACTGAAAAATATCCAATACAGAACCATGACGGACGAAGTGAAAAAGGCTGATAATATGCTGGACTGCGCAATTGACTAGTCATATGTCATGTGCGTGTATAAAGCATTCACCAGAAACTTCAATCTGACAGCCCTGAAGTTGGCCTTTTCTTTCTCCTCTCTCCTTAGTCTAAGAGAAAAGAATCAGGTACTGGAAGGGGAAAAAAGGAGCTAGAAGAGGAAGAGACAAGAATAGAAGAAAAGGAAGCTCATAGGAAGAAGATAATGGCAGTGGTAAAAAGCCATGCGGGAAGATTAAGACGACTAGAGATAAAAGCACCTCCTGTTCTCAGTTCATCTTTCCTTCACATCTCTCATCTCTACCAACCACTTACTCAATATGTAGAACTGCTCCCTTCTTAAGCAGCAGACACATGAAAAGCTACAGTTTCTGAACAAGAAGCAGTAGAGCTGGTTGTATGACTGTAACAAAGATCAACTGCAGAGTACTTCAAACATCACTGTCCTTTGGAAATAATTCAAACACTGTTAAACACTTTGGTAAATTCTGCTACTTCCGACAGTTTTCCCTTGACATCTAGGCAGGATTACCCTCTTTAACCATACTTATCTTTCACAGAGGAAGGACACTTATCTTCATCTGACATACGAAAAGACACATTAAAAGATGCTGACCAAAAGACAACCGGAAGCCAGGCCTTCGGATTCCATCAAGTCAAGGAGATGAAGATTCTAAACTATTCTGCAGTTACTATGACGTCTAAAACTCAGATAGTTCAGCAAGTTAACTAACTTGCTGGCTATCTTGAGAGGAAAACATGAGTGACAATGAGCATCTAAGGTGTATCACTTGGATCTGTGATAAAGGCACTCCGGTAGGTCACTTCCTGTTAAAGCACATGATGAGAAGCAAGCTTTATCTGTGCTTTATGGTCATGTGTTTATCTTCTTTTGACTTTCACATGTGAAAAGCCACCTCAAATTGCAAAATTCTTCTCCAAATTTTAGAACAGCATCATACTATTTTATATATTGCTTTGACTTTGTTGACTGCTGTGTGTGTGTGTGTGTGTTTAAGCTGCACTATTGCAGTCCAAAAGTTTAAATGTCATTATAACAAATGGCCACATACTGTGAACTGTGTCCTATTCATATCTTTTTGGTTCTGTTAAGCTAACCAGTAAACTGTATAGTTTATTTGGCCATCATGGTGACACTTATAAAAAGTCAGCACTGTACTTTTTATAAACTTTTATTTAACAATGATATAGACATTAGCATTCAGGATATTCCAACAGTTCAAGGGAAAGGTCATTATTCTTCAGAAAGCCTACATAAATGCATTAATGTTGTTCAGACTTAAAGTTCCACTAACTGCTAACTACTTCCATTGTTATGAATTTTAATTAAGTATGCAAGGAGCACAGCTACTGAAGTAATTAGCCTCATTAAGGGAGTCTTAGGTCAAAATAGAAGGATTAACAAAAGGTAATTAGAAAGTAATAAGAAAATACTCCTTTGGATCATCCTTTGAATTGAGAAAAGACAATAGGGTGCCAAACTAGTAAAATGAAAGTATGGATATCCATATAAACTAGCAGGTGTGTGGCTGGGAAGGTGGCTCAGTGATAGAGCACTTGCCTTGCATGAATGAGGCCCTGGGTTTGATTCCTCAGCACCACATAAGCAAAAAGAAAAAAGCCCGAAGTGGTGCTGTGGCTCAAGTGGTAGAGTGCTAGCCTTGAGCTGAAGAGCTGAGGGGCAGCGCCCAGGCCCAGAGTCCAGGCACCATGACTGGACCGGAAAAAAAAACAAAAAAACAAAAAAAAAACTAGCAGGTGTGATTGTTGCTTTTCTTTCTTTCTTCCTTCCTTCCTTTCTTTCTTTTTTAGTGAATCATCTGAAAATCTAATTCTTTTTGTTAATCATATGAAGTGATATTAAAAAGATTTACTGGTATACACTTTTCATAAAGCATAGGAAAATCAGAAATATCTATGAAAAATGTCTGTGAAAAGAACTTTAGAGGACACTGGGCTCTAAGAAATGTCAACCGATTCTCCTCAGAGGTAAAGGCTAGGATTAGAAACGCCCTGGTGGCCTTCACAGCCGAAACTATGTATAAAAAACCACATTATATGTAGAATAAAAAAACCAATTGTATAATTAAGCAGCTGAGAATAAAAGGGACTGACTGGAAGGCAAAATGTGAATCACCTATTTGGTAAAAGATTTGTATCAGAGAAAGTACGAAAAGACTCCTCAAGAAGAAGACAAAAATCCAATTAATAAAGTAACCAAAAGATCATAAAAGATACTTTTACCAAAATGTAGGTAATTCCTATCATGTGTTGGTGAGTGCCTAGGTTGGGTGTGGTGGAATCTGACAGGAGAGAGCTGGGTAGTAAAAGACTGTGTGTGTGTGTGTGTGTGTGTGTGTGTGTGAGTGTGTGTGTGTGTGTGTGTGTGTGTGTGTGTGTGTGTATGTGTAGACTGCAGTAACAATGGAAATGGAGATTGATTTGTGTGTGTGTGTGTGTGTGTGTGTGTGTGTGTGTGTGTGTGTGTAGACTGCAGTAACAATGGAAATGGAGATTGATTTGGAACCTGAGAGACTTCCTCTTTGAACAGGTTTATTGAACAAGTTCAGCTTCACCCAGGGAGAATTCTAGGCAGCATCACTTTCTCTGAGAAGAGCTGGCAGTTCCTGCTGACTGGGACTTACTAGGATGAGGTGCTGAATCATCTTGCCTCTCTTCCTTTATAGATGAGAGAATAGAGTTCCAGGGAGATGAAATGACTCTAATTTTCTGGGTTGATTGTTCCACTGTGCTGTATAATCTGTTAGCCAGATACTTGCTAGAGTAGACATTTTTTGCATTCATCCTGTATTTCCAAAGAGATTCTGGAAGTATTAGTAGCTGAGTGTATGTAAGGACAGGGTATGACTACTACAAAAGCATACCCCTTCTCTATCTCTCCCAGAATAAGTACAGAAAGAAGACTGCTGGGCTACTGGGCTCTCCCATACTAGCTAAGGGAAGGTCCTCTTTTGTCCAGTGCATTAATCCCCCTAATATTAGGCACAGCTTTTGTATCCCCTCCCACACCATGTCTTTGTCTTCATCAATATGCCTCTTCCTTCTCTAGAGGAAGGTATCTTAATTATTACTTGACATTTGGGCACTCAGAACCAAGAAAAAGAACACCCCAACATGCAACCCAAAAGAGATGTAAAGATTCACACAATGTCATACCTATGCTAATGGATTAACCAAAAGGTACCAGTGTTGGAAAAGGATTCAAAGGTTTATGTAAATAGTTGGAGGTTTTCAACATTAATGATACTGAGTAGAACTGCAAAGGACAAAATAAGTATGTTTCTGGAATTTGTTTTCCAACTAAGTTAAAGAAAGCATATATGAACACTTGCCTTACCTCATTAAAGCTGAAGAAAACCTTAAACCTTGGGCTAGAGGTGTGGCTCAGTGGTAGAGCACCTGCCTAGCAGGTGTAAGGCCCTACGTTCAAAACCCAATAAAAAGAAAGAAATTACTGAGTTCTGCTGTTATCAGAAGGGCAAGTTGAATATACTTTTTTCTTGGGATTTTCATCACTGTTTCTGTTTAGCTTTTCATTATTTTTCTAAATCTTATATTCATGCCTCCCACCTAATAGGTGATCTATGAGTCTCTTTTAATGTTAGTTGAGCAGCTCAAACCAAATTAGAGTGTTATGATGAAACATATTAAAATTTCTATTTATAAATACTTAATCTTCATCCACTGAAAGCTGCCACACTACACATTAGTACTCAAGGTTGGCGGAAATATATACTTTCTAGGCAGTAAGTGAAAAGTTTTTTTTTTTAAAATTCCTTAAATTTTATTATGTATTTCAGAGAGGAAAGAGGCTTCAAACAAGCAATGTCTAGTCACACATTATAAGAGGTCATTACGTAAATCAAAATAGTTGGCCAATTTGTGGTCACATTGATAACCATTTTAAGGGTCCTTTAGAGATAACCGTGTTCAATAGGAGTAAAATGTATCCCCTTTCTGTCCTGTACATGACTTTTACAACCCCAAATTAGCCTCATGGAGAGGATTCAGGATGACACTTCTCAGAATTGCTATGACTCTAGCAAAGGATGGCAGGGATGGGGAATGTGAGAAGGAAGATGCCAGAAGATGCCAACAGCAGGCAGGTTTTCTGATCAAGTGATAAACTCGTAGAGCACAGTGAGAAGATAAGCATGTTGTCAAGTATTGAGCTAACACACAACCATCTTTTCCAATGTTAGAGTGACTCAGAACCGCCCATGGCGCTTCACAGATGGCAACTTTCCAGGCTCTAGGAAGTCTAATGTGGTTGGTTTGAAGATTCCTAATTGCTGGCCCAAATTTCCTTCCTTGGATTTTATTTGGGATGACAGCAGATAGGCCTTAACTTCAAGAAGCAATTGAAACCACTGCAGAAGATGCTTAAGGAAAAGGTGTAGGCAGAATTGAGTGAACACAGTAAAGACAGGAGTATAGATCATCTATCCGTGAGAAAGACCGGCAGAAATCCTTCAGTGAAACCTGGGCTATCCATTTGCTTTTCTGTGATTCTGTCTCTGTCTCAAAAGAGTGAAGAAGCTATCTGTGCCTGCTTCTACATCCTAAAGTGCTAAAGGCTTTTGTGCAAATACAACTGAATAGAACTCTAAACACTATTTCTTGTCTTTTGTCTAGGGCTCTAGAAGTATCTCAGGTTTATATGAATGCACTCCACCATAAAGAGAAGACTTCTAGGGGCTGGGAAGGTGGCTCAGTGGTAGAGTGTTTGCCTCGCATGAATGAGGCCCTGGGTTCGATCCCTCAGCACCACATAAGCAGAAAAACTGGAAGTGGCACTGTGGCTCAAATGGTAGAACGCTAGCCTTGTGCTTATAAGCTGAGTGACAGTGCCTGGGCCCAGAGTTCAGGCCCCATGACTAACAAAAGAGAGAGAGATAGAGACAGAGACAGAGACAGAGAGAGAAGACTTCTAGACCTCTAATAGAAACTTGTTGACTCAGCCTTCTCTCCATAACTTAAGTGTTGTGATGAAGTATGAAGTCTTCCCTATTTGAAGATCATGTGACTCCCATGCTATAAACTCTGAGGTCTTCAAATTTTTCTTCTTTGAAGGGACATTTTATCTTATCTCTCAATTTCAGTATGTATCAAGGATTGCATATTAAACATGCTTATTTTTATTTTTTTAAATAAGAAAGAGGATTCACTTTTTAGTGTTAATTTTTTTAAATTAAGTTTTTTGCATCTTTAGTCATACAAAGAGGTTTCAATTCAACATGTCAGTTTCAGTACAATGGATCTTGATAAATATCACCTGTTCCATTGTTCTCTCCCCTCTCTTCCAACTCTGTCTTGTAAATATTTTATGATGCTTTGACATCTTGGTAGATGGCAAATAACCTGAATCCAAACACACCTTTAATATGTGAATACAATGCCCACATCAGTCTTCTCTCTTTTTGTTTTTGCTTTCTTGCAGGACTAGATTTGAACTCTGGGCCTCAAGCTTGCTAAGTAGGTGCTTTATCAACGTGAGCCATATCCTCAGTCCCTCCCTCCCTCTATAACTCTTTTTATTAAGCTTCTACAGACTAGGACACTATCTCCCTGGCCTAAATCATCCCAGGCCAGGGCCAGATATCAGACAAGGGGAGTACACCTCTGTGGTCTAGAAAACATGGAGATAGTCAAACTACCCAATCTCCAATTCACTCCATATGTAGACCCTTCCTTACCCATCCCCAAACTCAAACTCTATGATACAGGCTCTAGTTCAGGAATTAACATTGCTTCTTCTTTCTGCCTAACAGCTGTCCTTGACTCTTCTCCCTCTGGCCCTACAAGGCCTGGTGTGTCCCTCCTGTAGGTACAGAGTGAGTCTTTAACCATATTAGTGGCACGGAGCTCCTGATCTATGTCTCATCCTATCTAAATAAAAACGAAGTCCTGGGTACAGTTTGTTCTGTGTATTGGGAGGAAATTTTAATCAGGGTCTGGGTGCTTGTCCTTTAGCTCAAGGCTAGCATTCTACCACTGGAGCCAAACCTCCATTTCTGGCTTTTTGCTGGTTAATTCAGAGATAAGAGTCTCTCAGATTTGTCTGCCTTGACTGGCTTTCAACCTCCATCCTCAAAATCTTACTCAGTTCTCTGCATAGCTAGGATTACGGGTTCGAGCCACCAGTTCCCAACTATGGGTACATTTTAAAGTAGAATAATAATCACAGAAACTTCCCTACAAAAAAAAGTGTATAAAAGATGGATTGTCAGGAAAATCTATATATGAGTGATACAATTTGTCCTAAAATATATTTGAAAATAATGTGTGCCTAAAATCCTATATGACTTACAGGTTTAAACAGAGAAGATTGACAGTAGTACAGGCAAACATCTACAATTATTGCCTGGCTTTTCCAAACTGTCTCTGCAACTATATGCCAAAAAATAGCTTTGCTACATGCAGAGATATCCAAGTTTAGAAACAGTCTTTCAGAATAAATATAAAATGAGGGAGTTAAAAATCAAGACTCAAGCTGGGTGCCGTTGGCTCACACCTGTAATCCTAGGTACTCAGAAGGCTGAGATCTGAGGAAAGCGGTTCAAAGTCAGCTTGTGCAGAAAAGTCCCTGTGAGACTCCTATCTCCAATTAACCACTCAAAAACCCAAAGTGGAGCTGTGGCTCAACGTGGTAGAATGCTAGCCTTGGGCAAAAGAGCTCAGGGACAGTCCCCAGACCCTGAGTTCAAGCCCCATGACGGAAAGAAAAAAAAAAAAAAAGAAAAAAACAATCAAAACTCTATGTGGAAATTCTGACTTTATAAGTAAGAGAGATTTAACTGGAAAATTTACATCACAAACAGGACAAGATAGTGATCATTACAAGTTTAAAGCATGAATTACAAGCTCTAATTGAGTGTTAAAGCATTCAAAAAGGATTTATGCTACAATTTTGACATTAGTAAACCCCATACCCTATACTGCTAAAAGCTTATTGTTTTCCTATCCAAGAATCATTCAACTTTTGACACAGTGCCACTGATTACCTATGTTTTCTTGATCAAGTTAGTAAACCACTATTATGTTTAGACTATGAGGAAGAGCCTTATATAAATCAATTCAAAAGGTGGACTGGTCAGGCAACTTGCTGAGAGTTAAGAAAGGTTTTAGAATTTCCTGTCAGTGTGCCACTTTCTATACTGCATTTTTTCAGCTTAATGGGGCAATTGAAGCAACTAAGAATAGAAACATTAAAAAGTGACAAACCACAGGCACAGCACTATCCAGGGAGTTTCCGTGAACAACAATACAAATATGCAGTTGTGCTAACCACTGCTTGTGTGGACAATTGTGAATGCACAGCCTATGAACAGACTGGAGCACTCACGGTGTTTCAGAATTCAGCAACGGAGAAAGATGTCAAGATGTTAGGATGGCATTACTTGCAGTTGAGCACCATGGAAAAGCCTGACTAAGACTACAATGGCAAGACCAAGTCACCTCACCTGAGTGGAACAGAGATTGGAAACAGCTTTTTCAATTAGTTTTAAACAATAGGCCACCAACAAGCCCTAGGAAACTTACTACTGGGTTTATGTGACACTGGATAGATATAACTAAATAGACTTTATTTCTCAAAGCACCACTTCTTTATATTTAAAAGATAACTGAATATTCATAATCCCAGATTGTCACTTGAAAGGTGATTAAAGCATTAAATGTAATATTCTAGGTTCTTTCTTTCTCATGAAGGGCTAACAGAGGGTTATGAAATAAGACAGAGGTAGTTAAGTGTAATAATTGGCCAAGTATAAGATGGAACAAGGAAATCAAGAAGAGACTTCTACGCTAGGACAGAAACTGGAATGAGTTTAAATATATTTTATACAACTTAAAATATTTTGGTTTGGGGTAAAATATAATAGTTCCAGTTTGTCCTCTGGCCTAAGAAATGTTGCAAATTACCTCAATCAATACATCAAGCCTAAAGTACAGAAGATATAATAGCCAACTTCATTCTAAGATTTAACTTCAACTATCCATTCAACCTGTCTAGAACATTTTTAAAATCACTAATAAGCAAGACGCTCATGAATCCACATACTACTTTATGTTGCTAAGCATTAAAAAGTTCAGAGAAAATCTCATATTATATCTTAATTTAGTGTGTTTTTGTACAGCTGTATTCGAAATTTTAATGTAAATTTAAATATATTAATATATTTCTAGTATGTACTGAGCAACATTTTTGTTTTTGTTTGTTTGTTTTTTTCGGTCATGGAGCCTGAACTCTGGGCCTGGGCTGCTCTTCAGATCAATACTAGTGCTTTACCACTTGAGCCACAGCACCACTTCCAGCTTTTTCTGCTTATGTGGCGCTGAGGAATCAGACCTAGGGCCTCATGCATGCAAAGTAAGCACTCTACCACTGAGCCACCTTCCCAGCCCATTTTTTTTTCTTTTTTAGTGCCTTGAGAAAAGATTCATTAGGGCTTGTAACCTGCAAGTTAATATGGTTCTTTATCCAAAGAGTTTAGCCAAAACTTCCTGGCTAAAAACATTCAGCAATTCTTGCCATTTACATTTGCCACAGCTTTGTAGGTTAGATACTGTTGACATTATGTCTTTACTGCTTTGCTCATTTCATTAACAAAAAGGACATAGTAATAACATTGACCCCTAAGTTAGTCATATCAAGTGGCTTGCTCTACTTCCTGTTTTGCAATTAAGGAATCTTTCTACTTTTTGGAGAACTTACTATGATCCAATGTTGCTGCTGTTTAAGGCAAATATGTTTAGCCACAGGGGAAATTGCAGGAGTGGCCTTTGGTTGGCTTGTTTTCATTATATGACTCCTACTTAATTCAAATGGTATGAGTAAGGGAGGACTCATTAATGGCTCAACTATTCAAACCAAGCTTAGTTAATGCTATAGGCTCCCATCTGTTATTTTGTCTCTTGCTATCCTTACGTCAAAATCTGAATTAGAAGAAAGGCCTTCGTCATTTCTAATTACTTCATACATTTACTTCTGAATATGTGCTTGCTGAATGGTACAAACATTTCTGTTAAGACAACAGTAGGTAAGCCAAGATCAGAGATATAAACTTCATATGTTTTTTTTTCTCCCGTATGTGGAAGCTAGATCTAAAATATACTGGGACATGATAAATTATATAGGACTCTAGCCATTCATGCACAGCAAGACTAAAGTAGGATATTCTTAGGAAAGAACTACAAAGGCACAATACATAGGTGCATTTGGCCATATACAATAGTATTTATTGAAATAAACCTCAGGAAATGAAAATGAGGGTTTTTTTTCCTTTGTTGCTGTTTTTGTTTTCTTTTCTTTTTGTCTTGTTGGTTCACAGAAATGGAGGGAGAACGGTTAACAAATACAGCAGGGGTGCTCACTAGACACTATGTTGAAAATGAACTATACAACTTGTGGGGGAGGGGGATGGGAGGGGAAGACGGGATAGAGTGAGGGAAGAGGTGACACTGCCCCCAAAGAAATGTGCTCTACCTAACTTATCTAACTGAATATCACTTTTATAATAACGATATATATTTTTTAAGGCAACAGTAGCTAGTAATCAGAAATCCCTTTTGGAGATCTGATGACGATGCTTGCTTTCTTGTCAAAGTTCAAGTTTTACAAGTAGGTGCCATTTTGGTAGGTGACCACTGTGATAAAGATGGAAGCAGTCTCCTTCCGGCCTAGACAAGTCTGCTCAAGAAGGGCAAAGCTAGGTGCCTGCCCAGGGTGGTGCATACCTAGTACTCCAAAGGCTGAGCCAGGAGGATTCCAAGTTTTAGGCCATCCTGGCTTATGAGACTCTGTCTCAAGGAATATAAAAAGAAGAATGAAAAGAGAGGAAGTGCCATCCAAGGGGAAAACTCCCTTTATTCTCCTGTTTCCTTGTCTTCAAATAGAAGCCATCTACCTTGAATTTTACAACATGTTCACTATGAAAAATCTAGCTTTCAAGGTCATTTACCTGCTAGGACTCAATCAACTACAGTACGTAAATATCAATTTACATAAAGAACAAGGCAAAGTCAGCTACCCTGTAGGCAGGGGTTTAAGATCATCTTTGTTGGGAAGCTCCATTGGATGGATGGTGACTGTCACATGGTAGGGTAACCTTTAGAACCAACCACTTGGATCAGATGCAGTAAAATGTTTACTAGTGCTCTGGGCAACAGCAGGAAGTATTTCAAAAGAAGCCTCCAGACTTAAAAGATGACTTTTCAAACGTACTTTTGGTTTGGGGTAACCAAGAAAAACTAAAAAAACAACGAGTTGAGTCAAGGCTGATTACTTTTTCTCAGAGGGACTGATGTGTCTGTTCCTGCATTCTCTTATGGGAGCTGGGGAAATCGTCTCTTAAATAAATGAGAATAAAGTCTCAATTCTTCCCTACTTCCTTATCTGTATGATGAGAGGCTGTAAATGAAGAAAGAGCAGACTGGCTTCCCGGGGTGACCTTCCCTTACCCTTCACAGGATGTGTATCTGTAAAAAATAGGTGGTCTGATGTCATCAACCCTAAACATGCTCCTATTCAAGTGCTCCATGCGGAGCTTTGGAACCCCAGGGATGTGAGAAAGGGGTAACTTAGGGAGATGTGAGCAACTCCATAATTAAACTTGCCTAAAGTTCATCTCCTTTCTGCAGCAGCACAGCCGTGTGCATAAATGACAGTACGGAGGGGTGGGGGCACTTAGGCCCTCAGGGAAAGGCAACCTGCCAGAGGAACCTCCAAAGGTCAGGCCCAGGGAAGCCATGGGGCATTGGTGGGATGGGAAGGAGGGAGTTGTAGGGGTGGGAGTTAGTTTCCCTGGGGCACCAGGAACATAAAGTTTCCAAGAAACTTTCCCAGACCTTCCCCTGGCTGACCGGGCCTTCCCATAAAGAGCAGCAGTCGGAGGAGTGGAGTTTCCCTGGGCAAGGCTGGGCTCCGGTCCAAGCTTTTCTTCCCCCACAGCTCCTACTCTTTCTGGTACATTCCAAACTCGTTACCACTTCCAGAGTTACAACTTCTACAATACTCTCGGTGGCTTCCTCATCCAGAGGATCTCTGTCCATGGCTGGAAAGAGAAAGAAAGCCCTCACCAAAGCCGGGCACAGATCAAGGCAGGCCTTGGAACAACGACAACAAAAGCAAGCGTCCCATAGGAAATCAGTATTTCATTTGGGTCCCGGGCCTCCAACTGCAAGTGCGCCTTTGTAACGACCAGTTCCCCTAGTTAGTTCCTGGGTCCCTTCACCCCGATTTCAACACCCCCCCCAACTTCCAGCTCTGTCACCACTCAAGAGTTAAAACTTCTGGAATGGTCTATCCAGCTTCCTGGCTCTTGTCAGCACAGAGATGGGGTGCAGCTTCCTTTACACCCGGGAAAGAGGGGGGTAGGGGGGCCTTAGCAGGGGCCCGTGCCTAGGCTCCCCCGCCCCCTTGCATCGCCCTGTTGCCGGTCTGTCCCGACCCGAGTCCCCTGGGAGGCGCCCCCCGCCTGTCCCCCCCTTCTCCCCACCCCACCGCAGTGTCGCGGGTCCTGATTTCTTCTGGAAGCACCAAGCAGGGCGTATGGGGGTGGGGGGAGAGGCGGGGAGCCGGGGAGCGGGGGTCCCCGCGCAGGCGCTTACCCGCGATGTCCCACAGCTGTAACCGCACCAAGGTCCTGCTGTCCCAGTTGAGCACCTTGAGCGCGAAGTCCACGCCGATCGTGGCCCGGTAGTGCTGGGAGAAGAGCTGGTGGACGTAGCGCTTGATGATGCTGGTTTTGCCCACGCCGAGCTCTCCGATGACCAGCACCTTGAAGAGGTGCTCGCGGGTCTCCGGGGCCGCGCCGGAGGCCGCCCCGGGCTCCTCGGCTCCCCCGCCGGCCATGGGCGCTGGGTTCCCTCCGGTACGCACGCACGGGCCAGCGCGCGCGGGAGACGTCGCTGAGGCCGGCCGGTCCCGGTCCCGGGACGCGCCCGCGGGTCACAGGACCCGGAATGTGCGGGGGGGGGGGCGAGGGCGGACCGGGGGCGGAACCGGCCGGCCTCCGTGGTCAGCCAACTTCCTCTCCCCCAGCTCTCCCCGCCCTCCGGGCCAGGGCCGCCCCCTGCTGGGCTCCCGGGGAGTCTCCCTGCGGAGCCCTGGCCTGGGGATAAATCCTTGGCCTCGGGAAGGCCGGACGGCCTGCAGCCCCCCCACCCCCCACTGTCCCAAAGTGACAGTCACCCCGGGGGACGCGGAACTTCACCGAGGACCTAAGGCTGAGTCCTAGAGAAAGTCTGGTTTTGGTGTTTTCTTTCTTGGGGGGTGGCGGTGATGGGGATCCTTCAAGCCGCGTTCCCTTTCCTCTAGATCATTGCCAGCTATCATTATCTCTTCTCTGTTTGATAGCAGGCTAGCCTAGCAGGTGTGAGCTGAAGGGCATTGCAGTTCCCTGATTACTAACCAGGCGGGGTGTGCACTTTGCCTTCCTTATGTCTGCGGGCTCTGCCTATGCCTTCTTCAGAAACACTCTCCCCATTCAGTTCCTTCCTCTGCTTGCTCACTGGGGGTGAGGGGGGGGGGGGGCGGGAGGTGATTATTCTGCTTGTTGGTGATTCCATTGTGTGCTTGGATTGGGGGGTTATGGCTCACAAATACTTTCTCCCGTTCTGTCAACTGTTTTTATTTCACTGTTGATGGATTCCTTTGCTGTTCCGAGGCCTTTTTGTTGATGAAATCCCATTGGTCTGTTTTTCACTTGTGTTGCTTGAACTTTGGTGCTTTATCTGAAATACCATTACTAAAGCCCACGCGAAGATAGGGCCCACCAACCCCTCTGCTTGGGAGGTATCCAGCGGAAATAAAACCAGAACTGGCATACCTGAACCCCAAGTTCATTACCAAGATATGAAACTAGCCCCAAGTGTCTCTGGGCTGATAAACAGATAAAGAAATTCACATTCACACACACACACACACACACACACACACACACACACACACAGAAATATTATGCAACTTTAAAATAAGAGATTCTACCATTTGCAGTAAGATCGATTAGCTTGGTGACATTATGCTAAGTGAAATAAGCCTGACACAATGAAAATATTTCACACTCTTATTATATGTAGAATCTTTTTTTTTAAAAAAGTCAAATATATAAATACAAAATAGAATAATAGTAGTTGGGGAAGGAGTGTGGGGGGAGGGCAATGTAGGCCAAAAGTCACAAGCTTAAATCATGTGATGAATATATCCAGAATATATATATATATAAAATATGTGATGAATATATATCTAATGTGTAAAATGTTATAGTTAATAATACTATATTCACTCCTAGAAACTTTTTACAAGAGTAGACTTTCAGGGTTCTTACCATTAAAATAGAGCAACCGTAGAAGAATGGATATGTTAATTTGCTTCACCTAAGTGAACAGATACATTTAACTACAAACAAATATTTAAATATGTAAAAACATCATGTTGGCAGGTATGCTGATACATACTACAAAGCTAGTACTCAGAAGGCTGAGGCAGGAGGTTCAGGACGCCAGCCTAGGGCACATATATCAAAACAAAACAAAATCATTTATATACCGTGAATGCAAACAATAAAAATGATAAGCACAATTACCTATTAAAAATGACAACTCTTGTATTTAAATGAAGGTGACCCTACTTAATGTTGCTAAAAAGAACTAAGGCTTTTTAAGCCTTGTGCCAGTAAGATCTAGAATAGATGTAAAAGCTGTAATGGATTGAAACTTGCTGGATGCTGGTGGCTCACTCCTATAATCCTAGCTACTCAGGAAGCTGAAACCTCCAAGATCTCAGTTTGAAGCTAGCTAGACAGAATAGTCCCAGACTCTGCTTCCAATTACACAAAGAAAACACAAGACAGGAGGTGTGGCCTAAATGGTAGAGTACCAGCTGAGTCAATAAATACCAGGTGCCCAAGTTGAAACCCCCTTCCTCACAGAAAAGCAAAGACAGTGACAGTATTGTAGGATTTCATTGTGAAGAAAATGCATGGGAAGTCTTCTGCGTTTATAGAATTGAGGCATATTCCCCAGCCCCTGTCATTTTCTGACTACTTGAAAACACCTGGAGCTGGTGCCCTTTGGTGGCTTCCTCAAATAAATGGTGTCAGCAGCTTACCCTGCCATCTTCAGTGTAACTGACAATCTTTTAAGGTGGTTTCCAGTGGTGGAGGCATTTGAAAAAGTAGCAGTCATGGAGGAAATGGAGGCCTTCCTCGGTGTAGCTATTGCAAAATTATGGATGCATCTCTCAGAAAGTTCATGGCCAACCAGCATGAGACCTTCATGTTCACCCTTCCAAGATATCTGCATTTGTGGGAAAAGATAAATCCTCCACTTCTCACCACTGTATGTCATCTGGTTTCATACAAAGGTGTCTTAGTAAAAATATGGAAAATATTTAAAACTATTCCAAAGTCTCCTGTGTCAAGGACTTGCTTGCTTGTTGATGGGAGGCAATTGTGTCATGAGTGTATGTGTGTGTGTGTGTTGTGTATGTGTGTGTGTGTGTGTACTGAACTGAGGGCCTTATGTTCTTGCTTGAATTTTTCACCCACAACCAGTGCTCTCTGCCACTTGAGCCACACCTTCACTTCCAGCTTTGTAATGTTCATTGGAGATAAGAGTCTTCTAGACTTGTCTTCAAGCTATGATCCTCAGATCTCAAACTCCTGAGTAGCTAGGATTCCAGAAATGAGCCAGTACTAAGCTCATGAAGCAATGGGTTACCTCAGCAATGGGTTAACCCATCACTGAATTCATAGCTGAATGGACTATTGGTAAGTAGGGCCTGGTTGGAGGAAGTAAGTCACCAGTAAAATGAAGAGTATAACATATCCCTGGCCATTCCTCAGTCTAGCTGTGTTTGTTTTTTTCTCTTTCCTGTCTACCATGAGGTGGGCAGCTTTCATGCCCTTCTGCCATGGTATACTGTCTTACCACAGGCCCAGAAACAATGGAGTCAGCCAGCACAGTCGGCCACCATGAATCAAAATGAAACTTTCCTCCTTGAAGTCACTCTGTTCAGGTATTTCTCACAGTGATTAAAAAAAAAAAAAGACTAACAGTTGTACCACAGATTTTACTAATTTCTTCTCTAACCCTCCTGATTTCCACTGGTTTAGAAATACAATTGTGGTGCTAAACATCATAGGCCATGAGTTAAAATTAGAAACCGTCTGTGCTAGAAGGCAGGGTAAGGTTTTAGACCACCAATTCTTACATCAGATGTAAGGACTTCTATTGTGTTCCATTGGACTTCAAACTTGTTTTTGTGCCAGTACCAAGCTGATTTTGTTACTATAGCTCTGTAGTAAAGTGAGAAGTCTGGAATTGTGATCCTTGCATCAGTCCCTCCAACCCCCACACGACCTGTTTTGCTATTAAAGGCCTTTGGTGATTCCATATGAATTTTTGGATTGTTTTCTCTATTTTAGTGAAAAATGACATTGGAATAGTCATGGGTATTGGATTCTCCTTGTAGATTGACTTTGCTAGTATTGGAATTTTCATGATGTTAATTCTGCCAATCCAGGAACACAAGAGGTCTTTCTACTTCCTCATATCTTCTTTAATTTCTTTCTTCAAAGTTTTTTTTTAATAGTTTTGGTGGTAGAGATCCCTCACTTTTAGGTTATTTTTTGAGGTTATTGCAAATGGAGATGTTTTCTTGATTTCCTTCTCTAGCTGCACTTTCCCTTCCCTATCAGAAGTATACAGAAAACCTATGATTTTTATGGGTTGATATTGTATTCTGTTACTTTGCCATAGTTATTTATCAGCTCTAGGAGCTTGTGAGTGGAATCTCTCAGTCGTGCAGATATAGGATCATGTCATCTGCAAACAGGGATAATTTGACTTCTTTCCTGTTTGCATCTTGTTTATGCCTTTCTCTTGCCTTATTGCTCTGCTAGGAATTCCAATATTCTATTGAAAAGCAATAGAGAGAGTGGACATATTTGCCTTGTTGGTGATTTTAGAGCAAATGAGTTCTACTTTTTTCACCATGTAGTATGATGTTGGCTGTAGGATTGTCGTGAAAAGCCTTTATTATGTTCAGATATATTCTATTCCTAACTGTTCCAGAGTCAGTCTTGATGCCATGTCTTTTATCGCCCTTTCTTTCTCTAACCTTTAATAGTCTTGAGCTCTCAGCTTAAATATCACTTACTCTTTCCGATCTCTGAAGCTTAGTTGGAGTCTTCCCTCTGTGTCTCTCCCATTATTAAGTCAGCACTGCATTTTCTTGTGTATGGAGTATTCCATGCCCCATTATGCAGTCAGAAGGTAGGCAGGAACTAAATCCTTCACTATATAATAACATTAAGACTCATTATTTCTATATGAAGTATTCATTCAGTACTGAATGAGAGAATATTCATGAACACTGGACTCTCGTGAGACTGAGATTTATTACTAGGCTCGAGTCATTGTAAATCTTTGTAATCGTCAGATAGAAAAGGAGTACTGATTTTAGAGAAAGTAGTATTTTAGAGAAAGTAGTCTGATGTCAGTTGGTGGTTCTGCAACTTTGTGATATCAGAATGTCACAGCCTCTCCCTTCTCTACTTCCTCTGGAGATAAAGTGTAATTCTTGCTTACCGCACAAAATAATGCATACATCATACACATAAATATGCAGTATGCTTTATAATGCATAAAGCTAGCTAAATATCAATCTCACTTTCAGAAGCTACTGAATACATAATACTTTGACCTTGCCAAGTTTATTGTTGTGCATATATAAATGTGTTTTCTGTGAGAACTTCTATGTTAATTAACAACCCATCATTTTTCATGTGTCCAAAATGGAAAAGTTATTGTATTATTAACATAATTTTAAGTAATTATATAATTATATATTATATATAAGTATATAAGTTAACATAATTTTAAGTAATTATAAATGTCGTATTTTAAATATATCAGGCAATATATTTTGCAATTTTTTACAAGTCATATATTCTTTTTAAAATCATTTTATTTTTAGCTCCCTGTTTATTTCACACAATTTCCCAATTAATTTAGAATACAATGGCAACATATAAATGGAATTATAGTGGAGCTAGACAACTTTATTGCTTTCTGCTTCTGCAATGTATTGGATAATTTAATATTTGTAGTTAATACAAAGGTGATTTCTTTTTGCAATTTAGGAGAATACATTATACAGTACACACTGTTGGTATGTCAAAGTATTTTTGCACAAACTTGGTTGATCTAAAAATAATGAATTTTACAATTTATTGCTGTTTGAGATTGGCTGTACTTCTTGGAATCCATCCAAACCCTTTTTAAAATCAATTTATTTGTTTTTGCCTAGAGTTTGATAATCATATCTGAATTACGCATGACAGGGTTTGTCAGCTGGGCACTTCAAAGGGAAATAGAAAAGATGAGAGAAAGAATATTCGACACATGCCTCTTTTCTCTCAGAATTACTCAACAGCCTAATTTGAGAAGATATGGATTATTCATACACTGAAGTTTCCATGTTCTCTGGGAATATCTTCACTTTTTTTTTATTATCTTCACTTTTTGATGGAGACTTTCATGCAGACCATATGACTTGGAAGGCATGTTTGATGTGAATTTTAGTCATGTTTTTAACCCATTCAATTTATCCTTTTTGTGTGGGCCAGTCCTGAATTCAGGGCCTGGGTGCTTGAGCATTTTTTTTCCCCTATATCACTTGAGCCATAGCTCCACTTATGGCTTTTTTGGTGGTTAGTTGGAAATAAGAGTCTCATGGATTTTCCTGCCTAGGCTGTCTTTAAACCATGATCCCCAAATCTCAGTCTCCTGAGCAGCTAGGATTACTGGCATGAACCACCAGCAAACAGCCATTTCAAATAGATGTTAAGATGTTAATTGATGAAGTATGGAATTCCTTTAAGAATAGCAACTACTTGTCTCATAATGTCTATAAAAATTTATTGGCGATAGGGTTTGGAGTTGCTGGAGATACTATCTGGGTACCTTATTTGGACATTTGTGGTGCAGAAAATATTACTTTTTAAGTCCTATACATTTATTAAGACAATTGAAAAAACATCCCATCAATATAGGCACTTTTATGATCCATATTTATGGATGAGAATAAGAAGACCTGTGATAACACAGACCAGAAGTGGCGGATACCAGACCCTGACTCTGACATCTCATTCCAGGGCGCCTGCTCTTTCTCACAGCAGTGCTCTACAGCCTGGCCTCATCAATCAGTAGCTTAAACAAGGTCAGGAGACTAAATACATACTTATTTCCAGTGAAACAATTTGTGGGCTGGAACTGTTTGGCCTCAAGAGGGCAAGCTTTGCAAAGTCAGTCATGCTGGATGGTGACAGTAATAGTGAGTTCATCGTGGAAAGAAAATGAAGGCAAGAAAGAAACCAAGAAAGGAAGTAAAGGAAGAAAGGGAAAAAGGAAGAAAGAAAAGAAAGAGAGGAGGGAGGGAAGGGAAGGGAGGGGAGAGGAGGGGAGGAGAAGGGAAAGGAGAAGGAGAAGGGAAGACCCACCATGGGTTTTGGGTGTATGCATTTTGAGTTAGTAAGACTATCATGTGGGTTTCAAGATTCAGTATTCTTGATTCAAATGTATGTTGAAGATTGCCTTAAATGAAACTCTTAAATCAGACAGATGACTCACGTCTGTAATCCTAGCTACTCAGGAAGCTGAGATCTTAGGAATGTGGTTCAAAGTCAGCCAGAGCAGAAAAGTCCCCATGAGACTCTCCTCTCCAGTTAACTTAAAAGCCAGAAGTGGAGCTGTGGCTCAAAGTGGTAGAGTTCTAGCCTGAAACAAAAGAACTCTGGGATAGCACCCAGGACCTAAGTTCAAGCTCCATAACTACCACCAACAACAATAAAACAATAACAAAGCAAAAACCTCTTAAATTTGAGACTTTGTATGGATTAATGTAATGAGACATATTACATAGAACATTCATATTCCTAGCCCAGATTCAGTTCTAGTCGATGTTTTTAGGACTCTTAATAATCATAAATAAGTACCAACCTTGCCTTTGTTGAACTTTCTCAGGCTGATGATCTATGAAACAATTTAGTTTTACAAAACTAGATTTGGTTCTTGATATGGATACGATAGTAGGCAAATTAAAAAAAAGAATAAACTATAATTCCTGTTTTCAAAGGTCTCACAATCTAATGGGGTGAGCAGACATGTACATATTAGTGGTAAAATGGTCTAATAGCTAAAGAAAAAAAGAGAGAAAAGAAAAAGAAAAGGGAAGGAGAGACTCTCTCTGGAGAAATCTACAAGTTCCCAGGAGGCTGAATGTTGAAGGATCAGAAGTATTTCAGAGGGATAGAATTGTTGGATGGGTGCCTTTCGGAGTTGAATGTCTATGCAGAACACGATGCAATAACCCTTAATGTGTCTGGAGTATAATTTGGTATACATATGGCATTGAAGTAACTGAAAATAATTACACACTTGATTTTTGGTTTCTCTTTCTCGAGTGGCAGGAACTACTTCTCATTCAATTGCATATTTCACACAACCTTCATATTGCCTTGTACAAGGCAAGCATTGGTGGAATGAATGAAATGAGATGCTTTCTTATTAGACTTAATTTCCCAAATATCCTAAAGGTTTTTTTTTTATTTTTGGCCTTCTATGCATGACAGGTTATTTGACAGAACTATCCCAATTAATAAGCCTAGGTGTCCCGTTACCAGAGTTATGGAAATAATAATACCATATATTTAAAATTTTTCATTGCAATGCACTTGCCTATAAATAATTCATCTTTCATAGCAGTTTCAGCAAAGCTATGCAATAATTTAGACACCTTTTCAAGCTTTTGATTCTGACTGATAAGGGATAAGACTTAATGGTTGGGGCTTAGAGAAGAATCTACGGACAGAATGGGCCACAGGAGGTGGCCAACGGAGGAGCCCTGACTTTCACAGGAGGAATGAATAAGAGAACTGCAAACAACATCCTTACCAAATGAACCTGAGTGGATGGTTCAGTCTATCAATAACAGAGGAGGGAAAGACAATGCTAAGTGTTGTCCGGATGAAAACACGCCTTAGGTTAGAAGTAGTACTAGAATTAATATTAGAATAACAATCAGAATTAATAAAAGGATTAATTCTATTATTAATAGAGTCTTTAAGTTTACTTGTAGTAAATGTTATTTACACAAATAAGTAAGTAAAAAAGTAAGTATGAGAGTCAAAGAATAATTCAATCCTTGCAATGTTTAGTATGTACTATTCATCAACTGTCATGCTGCCAGCAGACATTTTAAAATTTAGTTCACTATCGTTAGGATTTTCTTCACTAATGGAAAACATTCTCTGTCATCAAATGATTTCTTTTTTTCTCTTTGTTAGGAAAAAAATGAAAAAGAGTCAAGTAACAGTAGCTCAAGCCTGTAATCCTAGCTACTCAGTAGGCTAAGATCTAAGGATCTTAGCTAAGATTTAAGGATGGTGGTTCAAAGCTAGCCCATGCAGGAAAGTATTATTTCTAATAAACTACACCTCTCCTTCCCTCACCCAATAAAAGTAGGAAGTAGAGCTCTAGATTAAGTGGTAGAGGGCTAGCCTTAAGGAAAAGAAGTTCAGGGACAATGCTTAGGCCTTGAAATCAAGCTCTCGGACCAGTAAGAAAAATAAATAAATAAAAAGAAATTCAGAATTATCCAGGTCTCGCAGTTGTTCGTCTGTGCTCTGTTGTACAGATAACATATAGATTTGGTATCTAGACATTGTATAGATAATCTGAGTTCCACCTCACCATACCTTACCCCACACTTCTATCACAGGAAGCCTTCTTGGTGGGTGCATCTCTTTGTCTTTTTACTGGAGCATCACTTTCTGGTTCTCTTCCTTCCTCTTTGGTTGCTCTTTGTTAGACTTCCTTTGTGATTCTCCATCATCCTTGCTATCATGCTACATGGTGCCTAGTTTTCTTCTTACTCCACTACTCCCTGAGTGAAGTCACCCACTTCTATACTTTTATATATTGTTGTGTTTTGTAGCCTCCATTCCTGACCTGTGTCCTAAGCTGCATGCTTTTATTTATTTATTTGTTAGTTATTTGCTGTTCCCAGGGCTTGAACTCAGGGCTTACCTGCTGTCCCTGAGCTCCTTTGCTCAAGGCTAGCACTCTACCAGTGGAGCCACAGCTCCACTTCCACATCTGGTTTTTGAGTGGCCAAAATTCTAACTTTTTATTAATGTTTAGAAACTCATTCCTCCATAAATTTGTTTCAATATTGTTATTGTTTTGTTTTTTTACCATCTCCACAAATATTATAATATTATATCATTTTTCTGTCACTTGAGCCAAAACGTTGGAGCAATCTTTGATGTCACTCTTCTACATCTAGCAACAAGCCCACCAACTATTACCTGCACTGAAATCTAAACAATATTTAAATACTCACTCTGAGCCCAGTGGTGATTACTGGCTTCAGGCAGGTGAAGAGAAGGGGGAGGGGCTGCCCTCCTGGGCAGACCTAATACTTCTCTTCAGGGAACTGCAGACTAAGAAAAGGGTAAGGCAGAATTTTGCTCTGCTCTCAAGTTTTGTGGGGCTGGTTTTTGATTTTGGTTTTTGTTTTTGTTTTGGTTGGGGGGGCTTGAACTCAGGGCCTAGGCGCTATCTCTGAGCTCTTTTGCACAAGGCTAGCTAGAATTCAACCACTTGGAGCCACAGCACTACTTCTTCATCTGGTTTTTGAGTGGGTTAATGGGAGAAAAGAGTCTCACAGGAACTTTTCTGCCTGGGATGGCTTAGAATTGTATTCCTCAGATCTCATCCTCCTGAGTAGCTAGGATTACAGGGATGAACCACCAGTGCCTGGCAAGTTTTGATGACTTTAAAACAGATCCATGAGCAAGACACCCTTCACCTCATACAAACCATCAGGCTTTGATCCGTTGCAACAACCTCCTGCTGTCAGTCATTGTATTTCCTCTCGGTATTAGCCAGAAATCTATTTAAACCATAGATCAGATCAAAGCTTTTCTTGCTTCCAAACTCTTTTCATCTCACTTAGAACAAATCCCAGGCCCTTACCAAAAATCTGTAGGATCGAAGTCCTGTCGTGGCTCTGTCTCTTCCTGCCTTCCTCTTCCCGGAATCCCCTCCATTCATGATCTTCTTGCTCTTCACCAGTCTACACCATCCATAGCACACAACCTCAGCTCTTGCTCTTTAATGCATTTCCACATTTCAGATCTTGCCTAACAGTCAGCTCGCTGAGGAGACCTTCCGTGATCTTGAAAATTAAACAACGTCCATACCTTCCTCAGTCTTTGTCCTTACAATGTTCCACACATGTACTAATGTATATATGATGTACCACTGGGCCATCTTCTCCCTCAAAAACCTTTGTCTTTGAGAGCTAGAACTTTGTTCTCTTCTGTGCTGTAGCTCCATCTCCTACAGTAGTATCTGGAATATCCACACACTCACACATTTATTGAGTTATCTTCAAGCCAAGAATTCTATGATTGGATACTTCGTAAGCATGTTGATATACTGTGTCTTCTGATAGAGTCTGCATTTATGAGCCAGTTAACTCTAGGTAAGTGAGTCATTTATGACTGTTAGAACTGGCTGGGGTGTTGGGGTGTCTCAAAGGAACTTGGCAAGGCGAAGTTTACTTCTGCAAAAGGGTGAACCATCAGCCAAAAATCTAGCAGGCTAGCACCCTGAGTAGGCAGACTGCTCCCTTTTTAAAAATCTGTAACAAGCCCTGCCTCTCTGCTCAGATTGGCTGAACTCAGGTTCACAATCTGCTCACGATTGGCTAGTTTGAAGAGGGTAAGATGTATTTACATAAATCGACCTTTGAAAAACTTTGAGATATGATTAACAGTATATCAGTAATCTTCTTAAACAAGATGTATCTTAATGCCATTGAAGACAAAACCTTGTATTTCAAAAAAAATCCTGTGTATCCCGAAACATTTCCTCTTTGTCTTTCTCTACTTTCGGAGATTGTCTGAGCAGAATCAACAAGCCAAGTTACCAGACCAAACTAGGAACTTTTAAACAATTCACATTGGTAGAAAGGAAGGCTTTTCACAACCCGCTTTGACTGCCAGTCATTAACATCCCTTTCTAGGCAAATCAGGTGTGAACTTTCAAGTCTAAAAATGAAACATCCCACTTCTTTGTTGTGACTAGTTAGTAGTAGCTGCTAAACTACTAAACAGAGAGCTTGCTGTAAATATGTACTCACAATGCCCCTGGGACATGTGTGAGGAATTAGCATTCCGTGGTTTATGGATACATCAAATTAATCAAGTCCTAATTAGAGATGTGAATAAACTATGAAATGAAGTAAACCATGCAAAAGGGAAATAAATACATGCACTTTGAGTCTTAGATAGTGAAGTACCTAGGGCATCATTGCTAGCTACCTTAGAGACTACAGTGGTTGGGAAATCATGACTAAATTAACCCCTATACAAATATCCTTAGGAAAAAAATAACTTAGGGGTCATTAATATAACAATTTTAACAAAAGACTATGTCTTTGCACCAAGAGCCCGGGCCTCTTACTTAGCTGGTATTGTCTGACTTCTTTCCTGAGCCCTAGCCGTTGACAAACACTTCAGCATTCATCCTATGAGTTCCTCATTATGTCTGAAATTTTTTCCTGTATTTTCCCCGTGCTCAGTCAGCCCTGAGCCGTAACTCACACAAAGCAAATCCCGTCTGTAAGATCAGGTTCAAATACCACCTTGGTTACTTCTTCTCTGAATACCTGGGAGGGTTTACTTGCTTTTCCCTCTTTGTTATCCAAAGCATTTGAGTGTGTGCCTTCCCTGATATTCCTCTGCTTCCATTTGCTTGTGATTGCCTCCTACCGCTCTGGGGAAGGACACTTTAATTTTTGTTGTGCCTCCAAAACAAAATCTGATGTCTCTCTCTTACCGTGATGTGTCTTTGTATGAATTGTATCGACACGGAAAATGTACTCTCTGGTGAAATTTAGAAAATGTATAAGCCATGCATTCTACCAAGTGTGATTTAAACTTCCAAAGATGCTAGCAAATTGTTTCATATAAAATAGGTGACATCAGAGGAGCTGCTTTTCCTGTCTCTGAGACACAGACTGGGAAAGCATATTTAAAATGTGGACATTCCTAAAGCACCAAGTTTATAAAAGGATGAATAATAGAATGAGTTTTCATCCCTTTCTCTGCTGAAAATTTCAAGATGTCTCATTGACATGTACTTAATCATCTGGAGACTGTCCCCCAGATAGGAAGAAACAGCTGTTTCCATCTTTTATTCCATCTCAAGTCCCTACAGAGATGGAGCTAAAGCACATGCCAGTAGCCTTGTTCAGCTAATCCGTGCAGGGGTAAGCTAGGACATAAGTCCTCTATTTCATGTTGTGTTATTTTTCTTTAAGATTCAATTTTTGTTTCTGTATGAATAATTATTTATGTATTTATTTATATTTATTTGCTTGTTTTTTGTGCCAGTTCTGGGGCTTGAATTCAGGGCTTGGGCACTGGTGAGCTTTATTGCACACATCTAGTCTTCTACTACTACTCTAGCTACTGTTCTGCTTACTACTTTTTTGGTAGTTAATTGGAGATTAGAATCTCATGAATTTTCTTGCTAGGGCTAGCTTTAAACTCCTTAGATATCAGTCCCTTGAGTAGCGAGGATTAAAGGTGTGAGCCACCTGCTCATGGGTGTATTTGTTTATTTTTTTTATCATCATTTAGTTGTATAATGGGGTTTTATTTTAACAATTCATTTATGGATACAATGGTCCTCCTGTCTGGGTAATATTGGAAGAGTTGAATCCCAAGGCTCAGTGAGTATTCATTTCTTTTTTTCTTGTACAGCTTTCCTAGTTGTAAACAAACTTATCTTGACTAGATTCATCCTCTTTCAAAATTTGTTGTGAAATTATTCACCCTGTATTATTTTCCTCTTCCCCTTCCATGTCTCTTCTGAAATGGTCCCTTTGTTAGATTCATATTCTGTATTATTCATATTGTTTATTAACTCCTCTTCAAATGTCTTACAAGAAATCTTCCTTCCGTTTTCCTCCTGATAACAGGGTATGCTTCTTTTTCTTTTTAATGATGACCAAATTTTGCTTTGCGTTACTGTTTTCTTTTACTACCACATTTATAAATCTCTTTATCTCTCTCACTTTATCCTTAGGTGTTTTTGCCTTTGTTTCTGGAAGATGAGTATTTTGTCAGCCCTGGTCTTAAAAGGTATTCAGTCTTGTGAGTGCTACTTCAAGCAGAGACATCTTTGGATTCATTGGAATCTTGATGAATCAGAAATTGCAGAAGATTAGCTAGACATGGTGGCACACATTGCTTTTCCCAACTACATGGGAAGCAGAGGCAGGAGGACTACAAATCTGAGACCAGCCAGGGCAAAGATGACACCCCCCCCCCCTCGGAAACAAAATACAAAACCAGAAAGAGCTAGGATTTAGCTCAACTGGTACAAGTCTGACTGACTTAGCATGCATGAAGTCCTGGATTCAATCCTCAGAACTAAAAAAACTACAGAATATTGAAAGAGAAACCAAAGTCTCATCTTCTCCCTTTATTTCCCAATAAGCACAATGCTAAGTACTCCACGGCTACCTCCCCTTCCCCCTACCCCCTTGCAGGTTAAGATTCAGCAGTAACCATGTGCTTCTACTCCAAGACTTGGTAGATCTGCCTTAGGGGAAGGCAGAATGCTTTGGCTTAGGCCTGTAGTCACAGCCCACAGGGATGCCCACCCATGCTTCCAGCAGGGAGAGCATGTTACCATTCCTTTTATTTCTATGTTCCTGGATAGAATCTGAGTGTCCATGGTAGCATCTAATTTTAAATTCCTATTGCTTTATTTGACATGCAGGGGAACTCGCCTTTATTATATTTATATAAAAATATGAAATATCAGCTTCTGTGATTTCTCAGCAAAAGATCTTCCAATAACTTCAACAACCTTCCTTTCTGTCCTCTCACTGCAGGTGTCAGATGAACCCTAGGGCTATGTGTTATGGCCTCTACCTGTTACCTTCTTGTTCGGATAAGAAGAGAGATCATTGCATGGCCTCCCATGGGTCTTAGGTGTTATATACAGGGCCCCACATATCTACTGTGGCACTTGGAAAATAGTGATTGAATGCAATTAGTCATCTCTGTATGCTCTCTTTCCATCTGTTTCTCTGTAGTTTGGGAGCCAAAGGATGTTCACTAAATAAAATTGAGCTACTATCTTTTAAATTGATGACTGGAATTCACATTTCTCCTCTAAATTTCTCAAATGCATAATGAGACATGGATTCTGTCTTTACTGTGGTCTATATTATAGCATAGGCTGTGTGTGTGTGTGTGTGTGTGTGTGTGTGTGTGTGTGTGTATGTGTGTGTGTGTGTGTATGTGTGTGTGTGTGTGTGTGTGTATTCCTTTCCCTGAAAATATAGTTTGCCAAGAATTGAAAGCTATTTCTTGGGTCTTAGGTCATTCCCCTGGGGATCTATAGTTTCTTTCCAGAACATCTGGATACATTGTGATAAAGTTTTGACTTTCTAACTTTGTCCTTGTCTCCCACAAACAGATAAAACTCTGTGTGGACCCTCATTCCAAAGTTAGTGTGGTTTGGAGATTAGGGGAAATAAACCGAGTCTTATCTCATCGTCCATACTTCCCCTTGAGAGCCAGGTTACTTTTAAATGGTGAAATTGAACAGAATGTAATGCCATTGTTTGGGACAGGTGTTCTAGACTGAGCAAGAGTTAGTTACTTTTTCTTTTACAGAATCTGGGAGGTCATCAGGGGCTGTGTGGAAAATGGTCACTTCCCACAAGTTCATCTCTTGACACAGTGCTTCCTGAATCTGTGTATGCCCACCAAAATTGTGGTGAAATGAGGCTTCTGAAATGATTTTTAGGTGAAGCTATCAAATTTTACCAGTGATTGATGGCTTTCTGAATTTCTGACTTGATGCTTTGAAAGATGAACATCTGCTCATCCTTGGGAAACTGAACACTGATTTAAAAATGCATCTTTAATATTTAGGGAAACGTGTGCCTCTCCTTTCCTACACAAAATAACAATAATAATGTTGGATAGGTGATTCATGGAGTGTCATTAGGTGTGGAAGACAAAGGGAGTTCTGTCAAATTTCAATCTTAGTGCAATGTAAAATGAATAATAAATTCTTGAAGGACATTCTGGCACAGCTGCCATAGTATCCAGAATAGATTTTTGGTTCATTTCAAAGTGTAAATTGCAATTGGTTTACAGAGCTGGAGAAAGAGTTTAATTTTCTCATTAAAAAATTCCCAAATTGGAAGTGAAGGTTTGGTTCAAGTGGTAGAGTGCCAGCCTTGAATAAGAAAGCCAAGATAAAGCTCAAGGGTCTAAGTTCAAGACCCAGTACCAGCAGAAGAAAATTTAAAAAATAGAAAAAAAAAGAAAATAGAGTAAAATAAATAATCAAGATTAAAAACAAAACAATGACAAAACTATAAAAACAAAAAAGAAATCCCAAGTCAATAGTTCTCACAGTCAATGCTAGTTTTCTGAGATGGGAAACATTGCTCTTTGACATCTCTTTCTGAAATATGGAAGCCAAAGTAACTTTAATAATCTAAATTACATTGCCTCAAAAAATAATCTGGGTAAGAGTCATTTGAATTAGTGCCTTAGGAGATTTTCTCAATTCAGTTTAAGATGCTAATCATTCAGGAGAATTGCCAGAATAATCCCATGTATTTTATTGATTTGTTATGTCTGATCAGTGACAGTCGGTGAGCCTCATTTGGAGCTTAATTTAGCATTGCCCACTTGGAGTATAATCCAGTGGTACAGCACTTGCCTACTAGGTACAAGGTCCTGGGTTCAAGCATAGCATCATCACCCAGACACACCCAGATACACTCAGACATACACACACTACTACTACTACTACCACTACTACTACCCACAGGGAACATAAAATAGAAACTACAGCTTCTCAACTGTCCCTTTGCAATGGAAAGCTGAGGAGCCCATACTCAAGGACTGGAAAGAACCAATACAGTCCGCGCTTCTCAGATGTGGAGACAATTCCCCCAAGCACTGTTTATAATGCAGTTCCTCTGATTTGCTGTTTCTTAAGCATCTTTGTATATGATTAGTTTCAAAGTGTCCAAGGGCTACTTTTTTGGGGACAATCTCTTCAAAGTCTTTGCTTCTGACACCGTTCCATTTTTTTTTTTTTTTTTTTTTTTTTTTTTTTTTTTGTCGGCCGTGGGGCTTGAACTCTGGGCCTGGGCGCTGTCCCTCAGCTCTTCAGCTCAAGGCAAGCGCTCTACCACTTGAGCTACAGCGCCACTTCCGGTTTTCTGGTGGTTTATTGGAGATAGGAGTCTCACGGTCTCTCCTGCCCGGGCTGGCTTTGAACCGCGATCCTCAGATCTCAGCCTCCTGAGTAGCTAGGATTACAGGCGTGAGCCACCAGCGCCCGGCTACCGTTCCATTTTGATAAACAACCCGGGAGAAAATGGGGCATCCAAAGGTTTCTTCTAACAGCTCTTACAGTCATTTCCATCTCTCTTCTTCTGAGATCTCAGTGGCAAACATTTTCCTCCCTCCCTATAGCACTGCTCTGAGTATTACTCACTATTTGTCTCAGGAGTCATGTTATTTTCAGTAGCTCAGACAGGAGTTCAGGGAGACAGCTTGAACATATGTTACAATCCCAATCAAGACAACACGAAGTGTCTTAAGCTATGTGGCTTCTGACATGGTGGCAGAGGGACAAGGGAAATTGAAATAGCATCACTGTGTGTGATAGATCCCTGGCCCAGAGGGCTTCTACATCTCCTGTGTCCCTTTGTCGTGAAGATCTCATACGCATTTATGGCAAGGGCCCCTTTGTCATTTGCTCAGCAGGGTATCTCTTGGGTGATACATGTTTAGAACAGAAGACTCTTCAGTGGAGAGGGTTTTCTTGCACATTTCCCAGATGTGCGGAGGCGGCAGAAGTAGCTTTGTCTTCTAAGCTTCGAATAGTCAGAAGGAATATCAGAGAGCCAGCGGGAAATTTATTCTCCTTCATACTGATGTGTCCTTTCATATAAAAGCATTTCCTCTGGCAACTGATTGGAATCTACCCTAGGGATTCTGCTGAACACTTCTGATCTGGAGTAGAGGCGATGTGAGTTGGGGCAAGGATAACATTGTCTATTTCTCTGAGGGAAATAAGCACTGAGGATCTGCAGCCCAAATGTGGAGAAATCCAATATTGTGATACCCAGTGGCTATGGGGGTTTGTTGGGAAAAGGCAATCTCATGATGCATGGAATCTCAAAACCACCTCAAAGTCACTCTATAATGATACCATAATAACAAATACATAAAATCTTTCTTTTTCTCTGTATATACCTTCACTTTCCTACACACACACACACACACACACACACACACACACACACACACACACACATACACACACGTGCCAACAATCTCTAAAACAGGATTTTTCTATCTACAAATCTTTTATCTTTAATGGTAAAGAATTGGTGAGTAGTAAACCCCTTAATTAAGAGAAAAATACAGTGAGTTTTCTTGAGCACTTCTCTTTTCTGTCTTTCTGTGTAGAAGACCTGCTTGCCGCACAGATTGTCTGAGAGCAATGCCCTTTATCTCCATTGATTGCATCATACCCAATATTGTTTGGCAGAAATCAACTGATATATTATGGTGTTGTGTTGTGTTGCCACAGGCAAAATTTAATGTAGATGAAGAGTCATCTTTCACCTCATGAGTGTTGTGTGGACCAGAAAGATGTCAAGGCCATAGCCAACATGGTTTAGTATTTGAATACAAATCATGGAGCCAATATACCCTCCTATCATAAAAACTACTGAGGGCTACAGAAAAAAAAAGATGGTAAAGTATTGATTTGCTCATTTACATCCAATTTTTCTGGTTGTGAAATTCAATTCAATAAACAAAACAAAAATATTTTTTTCCCTAGTTGCCATGACTGATGAAATAGAGTTCTGAGCTGAGAGATTACATGCTTCTGTGCATTGTGTGGGTCTTCTGTGCACTGTATTGTTAAGATACACTGGCCATTACCCTACCTTTTAACAAATCAGTTAAGGTGTTTCTAACATCTGGATGAATCCTTTACCATGTTAGCCTGATTTTTTTCTCTCACAATAGTTTGAATCCCTGGTCTCCCCTGGGCCTTCACTTCTTTCTTGCCAGAGCTCTTTGTAAAAACCGCACAATGGTAATAGCACCATTGCTCTAGATGATTGTCTCAGCAGAAAATGGAAAAATGTGTTTCATTAAAACTAGGATATTGATAACTTTTTCCTGTGACATGTTAAATACTGAGGTGAAAAATATCCAGGCACGTCATTGAGGGCACATGGGAATTAGCAAATCAGAGGACTGGAAGGTTGTTTATTTCAAAATATGGCACAGAATCTAGAGAACTATATTTAAAAGTAAAGTCTCACAAGTTGTGCATGTTCAGGCATGTAGGTGTGCGCATGCAATTTTAAAACACTTAGCAATCTATTTTGTAGAGTTTCCATTCCACTTAGACAATATGATGATGTCCAATTTTAAGACGTGCAGTTGACCATTGATGCAGTTTGGCCATTAATGTTGTCTTTAACCTATCTTCATTAGTAATGTGGAAAATATCTGGAAAACATATTTTAAAAATCAATATTTTTCATTTTAGTTAGCATGGGTAAATTCTTTTTTGGGGGGGGTCCGGTCGTGGGGCCTGAACTCTGGGTCTGGGCGCTATCCCTCAGCTCTTCAGCTCAAGGTTAGCGCTCTACCACTTGAGCCACAGAGCCACTTCCGGCTTTTTTTCTCTTTGCTTATGTGGTGCTGAGGAATCGAACCCAGGACCTCAGGCATGCAAGGCAAGCGCTCTACCACTGAGCCACCTTCCCAGTCCTAGCATGAGCACATTCTTAATAGACAAATACTTCTTAAGTTCGTTTTTTGTGTTCTGCCTAGCCAATGAAAGATCAGATGAATGCAGATCTCTGTTGCACGCATATTTGAAAAGTGGACTATGGAGAAGAGATTCATTTTACATACAATGAAACTTCAGAGATAATAAACTCATTATGTAGAACCTTCCGTGTACCTGCAGTTTCCAACTGCTGTGGACACTCCGGAGCTCATACTTGATGAGTCCATCTCTACAGTGCTATCTGATAAAAAGACATTCCATACACGTAAGACCAAAGTAGGTAAGAGCCAGTTCAAGTCCTGGTACTGGAACACACACACACACACACACACACACACACACACACACACACACACACACACACACACACACACACACAGAGTAGGTAGGCACATTTGTTTTTCATGGAATAGTCCTGAGTCAGAAAGCAGAAAGTTAAGGCATGAAAAATTCTGCCCTTTGTCTTCCCGCAGCCATTCATGGTAAGCAGGCACAGGATGCAGCTGCCTTTGAGCCTCCAGCCCTGCCTGGAATGTGTCTTCAGTGGTCAGCTGCAGTCTAAAACATTCTTAGGTGAAAGTCTATTGGCTGGCCCATTTCTTTCTTCTGTATTTTTTTTTTTTTAGGATATTTTTCGTTGTCAAGGTGATATACAGAGGGGTTACAGTTACATAAGGAAGATAATAAGTACATGTCTTGCTACCCCTTCCCTCATTTTTCTCCTACTTCTCAGTTTTTTGTTTCCCGTTTTCTCTCTTTTCTCTAGATCTTTCCTTTAAGTGAATCTAATGCAGAAGAGATGCCATTTCTTTTCTTTTCTGCATTTTGTATTCTTTATGTGAAATCTTAATTTTTTTTCCTTTGAGCTTTTCTCACTCTCCATTCCTAAAATAATACATTCAACTGACTTAGTAAAGACTCTTTATTTTTATTTATTTATTTATTTATTGCTGAATTTTGATTAAAGCTCCTTTGGTGTTTTTAATTGTAGGTTTTTTTTTTAATTGTGAAAATACTGTACAGAGTGGTTACAATTACATGGGCAAGATAATGAGTACATTTCTTATCAAGCATTGTAGCCTCCTCCTTTGTTTCCCCTTCCCATCCTCCCCCTGCCCCCCCACCCATTCCTCCCCACTCCCCCTCCCCCACCACCAAAAGTTGGAAAGTTCGTTTTCGACATAACGACTTGTACATCTCATTGTTGCAACGGGTCCACCTGTATCCCTAGTTAAACGATTTGTTTTTCCCCTTCCCCTCCACAAATTATACAGATATCAAATACAGTGAAAGCAGGGGTTATACTGTGGGGGAGGGACATACAAAGCAACAAAGAAATAATCTTATAAATATGTTAGAAACAATCGCATGAAAGAAAAAAAATTTGAATACATATCTTAGGGTTCATTTCCCTAACATCACCTTATCTGAACTTTTCTGCTTGACTCAGACATATACTAGTTACTGCAAATAAGTGAAACTATGGGACCTATGTTTCTTTGGGCCTGGCTTACTTCACTTAATATAATTTTTTCCAAGTCTTTCCATTTCCTAACAAATGGGGCAATGCCATTCTTTCTAATGGAGGCATAGAATTCCATTGTGAAGACTTTTTAATATCAAAAAAGTAGAGAGGTTCTTCTTCAGTTGCATACCTGGCTGTTCCACTAAGTACTTCACAAATCTTTCATCCCATTCTCTCTGAAAACAACTCTGATCCTTACTCTGGAAACTATGACTTGTATGTTTGTATACATAATTAGAATTTTTTTCATTTAAAAAGTTTTTGATTTTGTTAATCCAAATTTAAATGTTATTTTGTTATTCCAAATTGAAATGAGTTTTCCAGGATGTATTCATTCAAATGTTAACCAGAGCGCTGCCTTTTTTATTGCAGTTTTGGATGTTGGTGATAGCTGTCCCACAGCTCTTTCTAGGATTTATTTTTTTTTTACTTGTCATTGCAATCAGTATCTTTATGACATGGCAAGAAAAGACCTTATTTTTTTTAAAAAAATAGATGAAGTGTAATATCCATTTATAAAATTGTATTAGCACGTTTACATATTTTTAAGCTGTTGACTTTGTCTCTGTCATCAAAAGCCATATTCAGAGAACAATAACACCTGTCATTTTAAACACTGGGTACCTAAATCACTGGCTGCATGCATTGGGCTCTGCCATCTGCTCTGCTAGAGCATTTTGCTTTTTCCCCTTCTACACATATCCCAATAGTGGGAAGGAAGACAATGCCATGTTACTTATTGCTTGTGCTGTGATTTATGAAAAGATGACTCCCGGTGACTCCGAGTAAAATTCCAGAAGGAGAGTAAGTAGTTCTTTCATTAATCGCATCCTTCCCACTTACTGTGCTGCTTAAACCAGTAGATTTTAACATAATGTAAAACTTCTCAATGTGCGTACCAGTTTCATTGTACACATCCCGTTTGCCCCCCCACAGTCTTCCTCCTCCTCTACTCTCCGAATCAGATTTAAATAAATTGTGATGCAAAAATCACAGTTACTAACCTGTCTGTGGAAAGGTCATGTGGCTGCTCAATAGAAGACTTTTTTTTTCTCCTTCCCAAATTTTTGGAGTAATCCTGTTCAAAATGGAGTCACATTTTGAAGTTCCTTCTTTCTGAACAAACAGTATACTGGAACCAAGGACTGCTTAGCTCCTGTAATGTTTTGCCAACTCAATAGTATGGAGTGGAATGGGTGTCCAAGGATGCTGGGTAGGGCTGCTACCTTACTAGCAGCTCTTTGTCAGAGACATCTGTTCTTTTGTTACCAGTCACTGAAGACAATCACCTGTCATCTAGACACTGAAACAAAAAATAAAGGTTGACTTCACTGCTAAATATCAGAAATTTGAATTATATTTGAGTCAGTATTTTTAGCAAAGCAGTAGGTTTTTAGATATGAACAATGCATCAGAATTCACAAGGAGAGGAGTGTTAGAAGTCTTCCACATCAGGGGATCTTCTATCATGTGATAAAGACGAGGAGAGCACATCTGGAAGGTAATTTCAGGGGTCACTAGAGACAGAGGAATCTCGCCTGTGGCTGTTCTTGAGTTTGTATATTCCTCTTCTGTCTCTACTTCTTGCATTTGTCACAGACCTTTAACTGGGCTGGGCACTGATAAAATATTGTTCAAATGTATTAATATAGTCATTGAGTGTATTACTAACCCAAAGAATTAAGGGATATTAAACAGGATTAATTTATAGGATTATTTGCAATATAAAAGAAGAACTCCTATAATCTAAAGGAAATTTAAAGAAGGCCTCTTGAAACAGATGGACTTTTGCTGTAATTTTAGACAACCCATGACACTGTGTGACTATGTAAGTTTTTCCAATAAACAAAATAAAGGCCAAGGATAGCCATGTTTCTTAGTTGGGGAGGGGGTTCCCTGGCTTTCCTTAGTTCTCAATACTTTGAACCTACTGAATTTATGGTTGTGCTTTTACAATCCTGCAATCCTCAAAGGTTATCTGTTGCTGTTTATAAATCAGGAGAAACAATTTTCCGTATTTCTTTCAGACAAGAGATTTCTGGGATGTGGACTACAATAAGAGATTAATAGAACGAGAATGTTGGCAGAAACCACTTTTATCAAATGACCAAATTGGCATAATGGAACTTATTGCCATCATCTCTCTTGGTAGAACACAATAAGAAGAAAAAAAAAATCTCACTTTTGTGATGTTCTTGTCCAAAATACATTATGTACTTCTCTACAGGGAGAAACATCAGACAAACCCACACTGAATGACTCCTTACTAAATAAATGTCCCGCAGTTCCAGAAATGTCAAGATCATGCCGGCAAGGAGAGGCTGAGAAATTACTGCGGACTGAAGGAAACTAGACAGACGTGACAACTGGGGGCACTAGGTACCTGGCACAGGCACGATTCGTCTCCATGACGAGATGGAAACAATTGGCAAAAAAGGGGAAGTAGACATGTACTAATCTTGTTACTTTTCATATGCCAAGCGTGACTTCAATTTCTCAAAAGAAAAATGTCCATTTGAAAAGTGAAAAAAATAGAATATTTCTCCCCCAATGTATAGTTATCTCTGGTTATCTCCACGTTTGTTGCTAGAGAGGCAACTGAGCAGTCTAATAACATGATTCTTGCTTAATTATGTGTCACTCCAAATAGCCATAGGAATTGGAAATGAGTTATTGGGGAAAGACTTCAGAGGTGTGAGATTACTACATTCCTGCTTAATTTCACAGCAACCTCAATAGCTAAGTATATTATTACCTCCCTCCTTCTCTCTCTCTTCCTTCTTTCCTTCCCTCCCTTCTCCCTTCCTCCTCCTTTTTCTTTCCTCCTTCCTGCCCCTTTTTCTCCCTCTCCTCCCTCCCTCCCTCTCCTCCCTCCCTCCCTCCCTCCCTCCCTCCCTCCCTTCCTTCCTTCCTTCCTTCCTTCCTTCCTTCCTTCCTTCCTTCCTTCCTTCCTTCTTTCCTTCCTTCTTTCCTTTTTTCTCCTTCTGAAATATTGAGGGTTAAACTCAAGGTCTTTAGTTAGCATTCTATCACTCAATCTATGTCCCTTGGCCTAATTTTTGCTTAGTTCATTTTTCAGATTGAGTGTCATTTTTGCTAGAGGCAGGACTTAGACCACAGTCCTCCTACCTCCACCTCCTAAATAGCTGAAAAATACAGGAGCAATATCATCCATATATGCGTCACTAGGCCTGGCCCTGTAATGCTTATTATCTAGAAGAAAGACTGCAGTTCAGCAAGGTTAAATAGCTTTTCCAAAGTCACACTTCTCATAAATAATGGAGCAGGAATTTGAACCCAGGCCATTTGGCACTGTTGTTTACACTATTACTTACTTTGATAAAATCACATTCTTAGCAAGTGTCTTAGTTCAGTGTTGGTTTCAACTACTAGAATCCTCAGACTTGGTAATTCATAAATGAGGGAAGTTTGACTTTTGATCTTTGAATCTGAGAAGTGCAAGACTGTGTGACCACGGCTGGTGAGGGGGGATGTGAATTGCTTTGTAAAATGGAGGAAGTCAGAATTAGATAATGTATACCCATGGTGAAGAAGAGGGCCAAAGGCTCCCAGTAGCCCATCCTTCCCCAAGAAAACTGTTCTACTCCCATGATTCAGATACCATTCATTTAGGCCTTCCTCTAATACCACTAAATTAATTAAACAATTATAGTTTTTGGCACACAAGCATTTAGGGAACACACATAAACTGTAGCAGAAAGGCTTGTGTTGGAGCTGGTGGACACTAAAGGATTTGAAAGGATTTGATGATGGCTACTTTGGATTTGATCATGTAGATCCTTCATAAGTCAAGCAGAATTAGGGCAGGATACAAAGGTACAAACCAAACAGGATGGAGGAAGAGGACTCTCAGTTTTTGATAGGTGGATGGACCAGACTAGATCCACAGCTAAAATCAAATGCAGTGCTAAGAGTACGGAATTTTCTTTCCACTGAACCCAGGTCAATGCTCTAATTGAGAGGCGACCATGTGCAATGCAGGAAGGTGTGGAAGCCAAATAACGATTCCAGAACCCAAGAACTCAATGACTGTACTCAAGTCCACATCTTAGTGGAAAGGAGTGGGGGAAGTTCCTGTGGCATCAAGTCCCTTTCCTAAGACTGGCTCAAGGTTCGAGAGGCCTGAAGCTAGTTGCCTCTGTTGCCTGGAGCTAAGGAAAGCAGAGACTGGTAGCTCAAGCTACCCTATAGGATGAATATTTTGCTAGTTGCAATATTTACCAGACCTGAGGTAATCAAGACCCTCAATCTTCCTCAAGTACACAACATTGTTTTTTTTTTTCCCCTTTTGGTCCTTTTATGGCCCCCTGCTTTTGAGAACCCCAGGGAAGCAGCAAAGAAACCTAGAATACTTTTGTTTTTTGGGGGTTATATAGAACAACTCTCTCAAATGTCTCATTTCCTTTATTTCAAAGAGAATAATCTGAACAGACCAGCAGTATTTAGGGCTTTTCATCCAAGATCTCCATTTCTCTAACTACACAATGATGCTTATCTTCTTTGATAAGATTACCCATGGAAACGAACTTGATACTAGTGTTGAATTCTATTGCTGTAACTTTGAACACATTTGCCTCCACAGATGCATGATTCCCACCATACTGCATACTTTCCCCCCCAGATTTTAGATTTAAAGTCAAAAAGAACTTGAAATCTACCAAAGAGAAAATTCACTGGGGCTCTATAACATGAATACTGTACTTGTTGTTCAATAAAATTTCTCCTAGTTCAGGTTAAATAAATGTACATCATATCAGATAATAAGTCAGTAGGCAAAAGTGTAAATCTAACTGAAAGGATTTGTTGTTATGGTTGGCATATTTTCTAGATATCTGTGACCAAAATAAAATCTAGACAGACCAGTTTTTTGAAGAATTGAATAATATATATAAAGACTTGTTTAGTTTTAAGGGATAATAGCAAGTCATATAACAATTATAAGTTAAATGCTTGAAAATTCAAATTAATAATGCCTGGAATAGTTTTCAAGAAGAAAAGAAACTAAAGGTATTAAGGAAAGACATGGAAAATAAAACAGATGAAACTTTTGCTCACTATCAGGCTTACATTTTAATTACCTGGACAGATATGACTTAGATATGCCCAATACTTTTACATGGCACAGATAGTATACAGCATGGGAAAGAGGTTCTTTGACATATTCTAGTTTATCTGTCTGTGTTCCCAAACTGTTTTCTGTGGGTTTTTTTGTTTTGTTTTGTTTTGGGTTGGTTGTGGTGCTTGAACCCTGGGCTTGGGCACCTGTCCCTGTGCTCTTCAGCTCAAGGCGAGCACTTTACCGCTTGAGCCACAGCACCACTTTCGGTTTTCAAGTGGTTTATTGGAGATAAGAGTTTCATGGATTTTTCCTGCCCGAGCTGGCTTTGAACCACGATCCTCATATCTCAGCCTCCTGAGTAGCTAAGATTACAGGCATGAGCTACCAGTGCCTGACCCAAACTGTTTTTTGTTCAGAAAAATATCATTCAAAGCTTTTGCATTGCCTCTCTTAGAAAATTCAGCACATATCCATTATTCACAGAACTGCCAGCCACAGTTTCCTTTGTGAAAGATAGCATAGCAAAACTCCCATTTATGAGGGGTAGTCTCCTTCTAAACCATTTAGATCACTTTACTCAATGTTGCAAAATGCATTCAGAAGCGAGTATGCATTTCCTTTAATTAAAAAATAGCTTTGAACAGAAGGATTCATTTAACCATGTGGAACTAAGTTGAGTGACTAGAATGTGTTTATCTCCAGCAAAATAACAACTTGCAAATGAATGCATAATATTTCAGGGCATGGGCAAAGAAAATATAATTTTATGGAATAACATCAGGATTATATTTCACAAATAATATCTGTACTGTTAGGCACTTCATTTGCACAGTCCCTATAAAGTTTACTTTAATCCTTTATCATCTGTATGTATGCCTGAGCAGACAGGCCTGGAGTCTTGCCTAACACAGATCCTTTCATGATGAGCTGAGGGCACTTGGAATTCAGAAGGGTTAGTGATTTTTGAATTGCTAATTCTTGATCTACTTCTAGCTACACAAACCACACAAAAGCTTACCAAATCCAATGATGTTTACAGAATTAAGTAAGAAATAAGAAGATTCTTCTCTCCTTGCTTAGAGACAGAGGAAAACTCTCTCTCTCTCTCTCTCTCTCTCTCTCTCTCTCTCTCTCTCTCTCTCTCTCTCTCTCTCACACACACACACACACACACACACACCAAGTACAACATCTTCCACATTAGCCTGCCTCCCTGATAATAAGGTACATGCCATCCTTTTGATAGCCAATGATAAAACTGCGGTTACACTCGGAAGAAGGATTCTACTTGTTGACTCTGTCCCATGAATAGCAAGCTTATGAAATCACATTTTATGCATGCTTTTGGAAACATGCCCTGAGAATGAGCTGTCCTGAGCAAAGAGCAAAGAGCAAAGGGACCATCTAATGGCCTCAGAATCTCTGTATGAAGCAGTTGCCAAGCTTCGAGAGTCTACAGGTAAGCAGGTCCAGTGTGCTAGGCAGAGCTACTCGGGTCAGAGACAGAAGAATTGCAGTTTAAGGCCAGCCCAGGTAAAATATGAGTAAGACCCCATCTTAAAACCAAGCCAGGCATGGTGTGTGTGTGTGACTGTTTATGGCTTATTTAGAGACAATAGGAGTTGAGAAAGATAAGATTACCTAATTTTTGTCATTAAAGAACATAATAAAAATCACAAACAAGTTAGGGCTGGAGCTCAGTTGTAGAGCGAGTGACTTAGCCTGAAGGAAACCCTGGGTTGAATCCTCAGCATCAAAACTAGAAAAAAGAAAACAACCATACCCATATATCCTTATTAAAATTCCATAAAACAAAAAATCATTTTAATACCCAAATATTGAAAAAACCTGATTGGAATAGGAAATATTTCATAGAATGAAGCACATTATTCTGTAGATAGCTTAATTTTAACAATGTCAACTCAATGATACATTTATTGTAGATCCTATAGATTAATTATTTTACTTCAGATTCAAAGAAACTGTGAAACTAAAGAAGACTGTGGGTAGGCATTTTTGAAGAATTATTCAAAGGGTCCTATGCTTTTCTGTCAGAACTGGATTTACTGATGGAAATACGCATCAAATGCATGTTTAGGAGTCCTTTTATTTATCTCATACGCATGCTCTTCCGTTATTATTTGTTTTGGGGCATGCCAATCATGGCCAGTGGTAGCAAATTATCTTCAAAGAATTAAGCACGTGAGGCATCAAACTGAAGCTAGATTCCGTATGACTGTCCAGAAATGCAAATGAGCAACCATTAATGAAAACTAAATGTGTTCTGAAATAATGTCACTTAATGAGAGAAAGAGAATGAATATATTTATTGAGATACAATTAGTTTTGTGTAGTTCCTCATACTTGCATTCAGAATTCTAAATCACTTGAAGAAATGTAATTGGTTTGTCAACTCTCTCACTAAGCCCTAGTCAATAGTCGCATGACATTTGATTAATTTTCTTATGATTTTGTGCTTTAAACTCAGGGTCCTTGTACTTGCTGTGCAAATGCTATATCACTTGAGCCATGCCTCCAAACTTTCATGGTTTAGTTATCTTTTTTCAGATAAAGTTTTATGTTTTCACTCCAGTTGGTCTTGGAGTGCAATCTTCTTATTGGATCTCTCATGGAACTGGGATTATAGGCATGTGCCACCATGGCCTGTTCCAATTGGTTTTTGGTAAGTTTTTGCTCAGATTGGCCTTGAGTCGCCATCTTTCCAATTCCTGCCTCGTGAGTAGGTGAGATTGCAGTTGTGAGTCATAGCACTAGGCCCTAATTAATGTCTTGATGCTGTTCAGTCTGTTAGTCTTCTTGTTATATGATTGCAACACTAATGGCATGCAGTGTAATCTAGAGTCCAAGAATTACTATCTTTCTGTGCCTGTTTAAATGAAAAAAAAGAAGAGATTAAAGGACTTAGAAAAAATACTTTCACAAAACCTCTAACAAAAGTTCTTATACACAGATTTCCATTAGATAGGTGGAAACTTGTGCAGAGACAGATAAATATTAGTTGCTATAATATAGAATGTCAGTGTCATGGAAGTATATTGGAAATTTTCAAAAAGTGAAATGAGGTCAGACCTCCCAAACAATATATATTTGACATGAACCTCAGCTTTTAAAAATGTTCTTTTATTGAAAGGACAACATATAAAGTCCTAAGATGTGCATAATAAGGAGTGACAAATGGGACTGATAAAAACATACGGAGTGGGATAATTGAATAAGGCTTAATCAAAACAACATAACATTTGGTTCCATACCTACACTGCTGTGCTCCCTGTTCCTTTTTAGCCAGATGCTATTGAGTAAATACCCAATAATACACAGCTATTTACCAGTGAGCCTGTAAAATCACATAGGCTAATTACTGTTTAAAGATCAGTCTTAAAACATCTCAGGTAGAACATATTCACTCACCACCAGCCACCTTGGGTTCCACATGAATGATTGCTATTTAATGTCACCAAATAGCATGTGATATTTTTTCATTTTTCCCTCCAACATCAGCCTGTGCCAATTGTTTATATGCATTGGAGCTTAGCCAGCTAAAGGCTTTATTATTGCATAATAGGTAGAGATGATTGAATAGAGTTAAAAAAATCTCAACCACTAATCTAAAGGGAAACTTAAAATGTCAGATAAGCTTTCCACAAGAAAATCAATGTTTCTCTAATTGGGTTAAAAATACATAATGAACTATAATATCTCATAAAATTAATAGGCATTGTTGCTACAGCTTTCTATGTCAGGCGGCTAAGAGTCGCCATGGGAAAAGCATGTTGACTCATTGCCGCCATATTTTAAAAGGCAATCTAGAATTAAAGTTGAATTTTTATGAGGAAAAACACTGCTAATGCAGATTTCCAGGGAGCCAGTTTCATTTCCCTGCACAATTTCCCTCTTTTGATGAAAGCACTTCAGTTTAGTGGAATGGAATTGAACTATAATGTGAGCCACAACAAAAGAATGTGGTGAAATCTGTTGCTTTGATTCTGTCTACAGCCAATAGTTGAGGTGGCTTCTGCTTGTAAACTGTGCCAAGTGTGTCTTCAACTTCAATTGTTTTCCTGGGCTTTGGTTCACACTCCAACTTCCCCTCCAGACTTTGTTCTACCATCATGTTAAAATTGGCATAACAAATTTTGAATTTAGTATCTTCAACCCAGAGCAGTTTTTCTCTTAATCTGTTTTTTTTTTTTTTTTTTTTAGCGTTTTCCTTCTGTAGAAATGGAGCTTGAACTTTGAACCTAGTGTTCAATCTGTTTTTTAAGAGACCTATGTTACCTTTCAATTACCTATACTCATTACAACCAGGAATTTAAGAGCTTTCTGCATTTGACTGAAATGGTTCTTTATTTCTTCTGGGAAAATTTCCACAGTGTCATTGTGTTCTATTCACTGTTATTTTTGTTTGTTTCATTCTTTTCTTATTAGTAAGTTTTTTATTGTGAAAATACTGTACAGAGAGGTTACAATTACATGACCAAGGTAATGAGTACATTTCTTATCAAGCATTGTTGCCTCCTCCTTTGTTTTTCCCCTTACCATCCCTTCCCTCCCACCTCCACAACTACACTCCCCACCCCTGCCTAAATTGTAAAGTTCATTTTCAACATAGTGTCTTGTACACATCTCATTGTTACAAAGGGTCAACCTGTGTCCCTATTAAATATTTTGTTTTTTTTCCTTCCCCTCCCCAAATTATACTCACATCAAATACAGTGAAAACAGGAGTTTCATTCTTGTTACTAGCAACTTAAAGTATCTAAAAGCTTGTTGGGTACTGGTAGCTCATGTCTGTAATGCTAGCTACTCAGGAGACTGAGATATAAGGATCTCAGGTCAATGCTCAGTTTGAGTGGGAAAGCTGTAAAACTCTTATCCCCAATTAACCACCTAAAAACTGGAAGAACTGTGGCTTAAAGTGGTAGAGTTCTAGCCTTGTGCAAAAAAGCTCAGGGGCAGTGCAGTGTCCAAGCTCTGAGTTCAAGCCCTAGGACTGACAAAGAAGAAGAAAGGGGAGGAGGTGGAGGCAGGGGAGGAGGATCCTCCAGAAAGATCCTCAATCTAACACTTACCTTGTTTTATGGGATTCAGCATCATCTAAAAGTTCACAATAAATCTTTACAAGTCACATTTTCTAAGAGTATCTCTTTGCTTTTTTTTTTTTAAAGTCAACTGTATAAGTGATTATTGTTGCATATTTATTGTTTTTCTTCCTGACTCATTTGATCCTGTTGACCTCTGCCCCAGAATACCTCCCTCTCTCACATGCTACATCTCTCCATACATACCTGCTGTAGTCTTAATTATGTACTTCCCATTTTCCTTACTCTTAGGATATGATCTTCAGTTTGATTGAAACCTTAGCCCCTTCCTCAAGTGGCCCATTCTCCTCCATGAGCACTTGCTGGTTGACTTAAACCAACTAGACTTCCAAGTCTTTGGCCACAGAGATTGGTTGGTGAATAGAGGTGCTAGGAAACCCTGGCTGGAGTCCTCTCAGGAAGTTGCTTCACTACTGTGTGGTGGGAGTTAGTTCTCCCTTGGAAATTAGAAAGGAAGGATACAATCCTTCCATACCTACTACCGCCATCTTGAAACTTTAAGGAATGAAAATTTAAACTTAAGCAGAAAGCAGAAGAAATTAAGAGAAACTGGATCAAGAGTAATACTGTTATCTGACTGATGACTGGCTGATCTACAGCCCTTAGAATTTTGTATTTATGCTCTCAAAGGTCTTCCTCCATCATTTGGACTACTTGAAGTTAGGTTTTGTGTTGCCTCAAACATCAACATTTTCAGGTTTATACCTTTGGCTTTTGTGTTTTATTCCTTCTACATGTACCATACAAGTTCTTGATTCAAATGTTATGTCATTAATTCTAACTTATGCTGCAGTGATATATGTGTTTATTTCTTATCTGGTCAGAATTTCAGACCTTTTATGCCCCCAACAGATTCAATATCTTGGCCAGCTGTCACAGGCACCGTCTCAACAGACTCAATGTCCCTCTGAGAATCAAGCCACTCCCTGTGCTCAGATGCTCTGGGCCTACTTCTGTAGATCCTGGAACCATGCTTCTGAGTCAGCTTTCTGTTATTGTAAGAAATGCCTGAAATTATCATTTCATAAAGAGAAAAGATAGCTAGGTTTGGTGGTACACACCTTTAATCCAAGCTACTCCAAGAGATAAAAATTATGTGGATCATGATGGTAATTCAAGGACAACCTTAGAGCGGGGCACTGGTGGCTCACGCCTGTAATCCTAGCTACTCAGGAGGCTGAGATCTGAGGATCACAGTTCAAAGCCAGCCCGGGCAGGAAAGACTGTGAGACTCCTATCTCCAATAAACCACCAGAAAGCCGGAAGTGGCGCTGTAGCTCAAGTGGTAGAGCGCTAGCCTTGAGCTGAAGAGCTGAAGGACAGAGCCCAGGCCCAGAGTTCAAGCCCATGACCAACAAAAAAAAAAAAAAAAAAAAAAAAAGGACAACCTAAGGAAATAAAATAGCAAGCCACACCTCAATCAATAAGCCAGGCAAGATGGCACCCATCTGTGGTTCCAGCTATATAAAAAGATATATAATATATAGTATAACACATAATATATTAATATAATATAATAATATAATTTAATATAAAATCTAAAATTATATATATATTATATATAAAGATCATGGTTCATGGTTCAAGGCTAGAAAAATGTGAGAAACTATTTGAAAAGTAAGTCAAGCAAGGGCAATGTCCTGATTTGGCTTACAGTTCTGGATGTTTCCATTCATCATTTAGATGGACTCATTGATGTTGGATTTGTGGTAAGGTAGCATATCTTGGGTACCTTGTGTGGCAAAACTCTTCACTGCATGGCTGGGATAGGAAGAGAGGAAGGACTTCTAGCATCCAGAACTGTAAAGCTAAAATTTCTGTTGTTGTGGTATTTTTCCTTATAATTTCTTTAGTAGACTTTATAGTTAGATGATCGATAGATAGATGATAAATAATAGATAGGTAACGTATCACACCAGACTCAGCATAGGAATTGAGAGAAGAGCTATCTTACTACAAAAATCCAAGAAACATCACTGATATAAAACTGAGTAGGAATTATGGTCTCTAGACTCAGAGAGCAGCAGTCCTGGATTACAGGAAGAGTTACTGTGAAGTTTGAATTGAGGTTGATAATTTAAGTAAGTTATGCATAGAAATAAAAAAAATAAGATATAAGAAAAGAAAAGCATTCCAGGGAGAAGCTACAGCTTGTCAAATGTTGTAGGTGCACAAAACAAGCGCGGTGTTTGTAATTGACTTCATTCAGGCTGCTTTCTATCATGAGCACAGAAGACATCTGAAGATATTTGTGCTGTGAACACCTGAACTAACCTGATTGACGCATTGCTAAATTTGTAATTCTCTAATTTTGCTTAAAACAAGACAAAATAAAACAAGACACCTTGTCAAAATCCAACCTCCCTTCTTATCCTCCTGCTTATATAAGTGGCCCTCTAAATTGTATTATTTCTTCTGGTGCAATACTTGCAACTTTATTGTGTTACTTTCTACTTTCTACTTGTAGTTAGAATATTGCCTAAGCCTTAAGCAGACTATAATTACTCCTCTTCTGACCCACATTCAGAGACAGTAATTGGTTTAGTTGAGCATTTTAAAATGTAAGTGTTTTGGCAATTAGGGTGAATAATGTTGATGTTTAAGTGGACTGATCAAAGAGAAAATGAGTTCTTGAATTCAAAGTGAGTTTTTAAGCAGTGCAGAGTTTTAAGTGGTTAAATTCAAATGGGAGAATATCAAGAAAGGTGTTTTTCACATACTTTGAGGTATTCTCTTTGCTTCAGGGACATTAAATAGGATTTGGCAAAGAGAAGCATGCAATAGTGCTGTTTTCTCTTTTCTGATATTTTAGCTCATTTTTCTATTTCCACTTAGAAAGTCTTTATTGGTTCTATAAATTTACTTCCTAAATTTGCTCTTCCAATAAAATCATTAAAGAAATTGTTTCTTTTGGGAGGCAATTATAGAGAGATTTATGAGTCTATTTTTTTCTAGATCAGAATAACAGACATGATATAGAAAGATTGTTTAACTTCTATTAAGTACCCCGTGTTCCAAAGCAGCTTTTATGGAGCTAGTAAGCCAAAATTAGACCCAAACTCCAAAGGGAAATACAAACTTCACTCCAACTCACCTTTTGCTTATGCTCTCAAAATAAATGAACTTGGATCCTGGTTTTATTCCATATGGTCTTCATGCTCACAGAACTGTGGTCTCTGGGCTGTAGACATGAGAATAATTTCTTGCCTGCTGAGAACACAATGTTGGGGAATGTGGAGTATAAATCTATTTAATATTTCCTTCAGGAAAAACAATTTCATTCTGTCCTAGAGTTTGTTCCCCAAAGGTCTAACTCCATAAGCCCAAAACACTGTACAGAAGACAGGATTTTATCTTCACATACAAACTTCTGCTTGCTCACACCTAGAAAGAGATACTGGGATTTACTGGAATGAGAAAGTAGGACATGATAATTTTGATTTTGAGATGCATGTGTATCAGTTTTCTATGGATATCATAACAAACTAACCCAGATTTTGTGGCTTGAATAGATACATTTATTTTCTCATAGTTGTAGAGTCTAGGAAACTCAAAATGAAGAAAGGTTTCTCTTGAGGAATCTTCTGGGGCTAAACCTAGTTTATTTCTAGCTCATTATAGAGGTTATCAAAGATTAACTCAAATCCAAATCCTATGATGGAAAGATACTAGAACAAGAAGCCTAGATTTTACTTCTCTTTCTGTCATAGATCAGCTCAGCATCTGGATCATTTGTTATTCATTCCTGTGCAAAAGAATTACATCATTTATTTAATCTCCAGTTATATATAACTTTGGGCACGATTGACATAATTAGAGATTTGCCTCATTCCTTTTGATTTCTCCCGAATTGCAGCAAGACGTTCACCGTGACATTTGGGTTCCAACCTTAGCAATTCAGCAACCTCTGCAGAAGTAGAGGTCCAGTCTCTGAATTAGTCAGCTTCATGTTACTAAAATTCACAGAGTCCCTGAATTAGTCACCTTACTATTACTATAATGAAATAACCTGATGAAATCACCTTGCAAACAGAAAATGTTTATTGGGGGCCATGATTTTGGATGGATCTATTACTTTGGGCCTCTGGGCAAATGCCAGTTGTGACCTCAAGGATACAGTGTCATTACGTTGTCTGGCATGTATATTTCCTCAGTCATTGACAGTTATTATTAGCATAAATTGATACTGTTATGTTATGCTATCTGAAGATGCTTTCAGCCTAAAGAATTTGATTATTCTATGTTAGGTGTTTGAGTAATTAAATCAGTGAAAGAATAAAGTGAACCAGAATCAAAATCCTAGGGTCATATTCTTAGCATAGGAAAGGCTTCCAGAAATAAGTCAGGAATACTTAAGGGTATTACAAAAGGCAAGTGTGTCCATTTTTCTAATTTGATTGCAATTATTATTTCATCATAAAGAGAAAAGAACATGTCTTATTTTGGAAGGCATTGGGCTGTTGGAAAGAGATGTATAAAAATGTTACATTATGGGCTGGGAAGGTGGCTCAGTGGTAGAGCGCTTGCCTTGTATGCATGAGGCCCTGAGTTGGATTCCTCAGCACCACATAAGCCGAAAAAGCTGGAAATGGTGCTGTGGCTCAAGTGTCAGAGCACTAGCCTTGAGCTGAAGAGCTGAGGGACAGCGCCCAGGCCTAGAGTTCAGGCCCCATGACTGGCAAAAAAGAAAAGAAAAGAAAAGAAAATTACATTATTGTGCCTCTATTATTTCATGTAATTCCTACTCTATTGCTGAGTGAATAATATGATAGTATAGAAAGTATAAACTATGCAAATGTTATTATGATTTTCATGAGAGTGAATCGAGAATAATACAGAGTAGTATCTTAATAGAAAACAATAAGCTTTTCTTTTATTTGCCCTTTAGAAAAGATGAGTTTTATGCTTCCACTTACTCACGGGCTTGGCAATAATAAAGTAAGTTTTTCTATACTATATTACTTCTGGCTGAACTCCCAGTGTCATTTAATTATTTCCTGATAGAATGTAGACTTAGTCAGCTTAAATAGTAAAAATTACCTTTACAGTTAAATGCTTATTCCTTAAAAATAACTAATATAACTTGTGATTTGCAATGGTTCTTGTTAAATAAGTGAAAGTTAAATTTTAAAGACTAAGTTTATCTTTACTATTTTGCCTCTAATTCTCCTTAAAATCTGCATTTTAATAAGAAAGTCCTAGTATTATGTATACTTTTGTCAGCATCATAGAAATGCTACTTTTAGAGCGGTACCTTTTTCATTTTAAGTAAAATGTGTTTTCTTCTCTGAAAACATTTTGCTTTCTTGTCCTTAGACCATATTATTTTATTAATTTGGGAAAGAATAAATATTTCAGCTACCTATATGTACCATGTAATCAGTCAGTGTTCTGTACTGGTCTTGGACAACTAGGGAGGCTGAAAATGTACAATGTTCCCATTAGTGATGTTAGTGATGTGCTGATAGACAAACAGCCCATTCCCGCTGCCTTGGTCATCTCACATTATTGCAGAGTGTGAAAAACTAATTGCAATGATCTTCACACTGTTTTCTCTTTTATGAGTATGAACAGATAAAAGAAGTTTCATTAAAAGCATTGGTAAGGTAGAATCACACCCAGCTATTAAGAAGCACCCAAATATCTGTAATATTACTCACGTTTCCAAGACAAGGAAAAAAACAAAGTGCAAAGTAAATTAAATCTATGGTCCTATAAGCAGAATATGAAGCTCTATAATTATTAATGAGTAGAGCAGGTCTTGAGCCCTAACAAATTTCCAATAAAAATGAATGACTTTAAAGGAAATTAATAACTCTGAGCTAATTTTTACGGAATGACTTTTGTAAAATCAAAATGACTCTACATGAAAGTTAAAAAAAAACTAGTATGATGATACCTACTATGCTTATCATCATGCTTGACAATGAGAATTTTCTTAATTTGCTTCTTATTTTGTTTCTTTTTTCCATTTTATTTTTAAATAGTTTTTATTATGATTAAGTGATGAGGTCCTGTTATTTATTTAGTTTTGACTATTTTCATCAGTTTAAATTATTAGTACAAGCTAGGGGGATTATTGTGACACTTCCATGCATACATATAGGTTTTCAGGAAGTAGACTTCACCAGACACTGGATTTGCCAGCTTCTGGAAGAGAAATTCATATTTTATTGTTTAAGGTTCCTTGTGTGTTGTACTGATATAGCGGTCTCAACTGACCAGAATAATAACAATGCCTTTTCATTACTATAAAAAATGAAGATAGCTGGGCACCTGTGGCTCATGCCTGTAATCCTAGCTACTCAGGAGGCTGAGATCTGAGGATAGTGGTTCAAAGCCAGCCAGGGCAGGAAAGTCCATGAAACTCTTATCTCCAATAAACCACCAGAAAAACAGAAAGTGGAGCTGTAGCTCAAGTGGTAGAACGCTTGCCTTGAGCTGGAGAGCTGAGGGACAGCGCTCAGGCCCAGAGTTCAAGCCCCACGACGGATTTTTTTAAAAAATGAAGAAATCAGGCAATATCCTAATTCTTTTTAAAAAATCTCTTCAAATCTCTAAAAATCAGCCTTTTTAAAGTTCGATGAGGTAGCTCACGCCAAACATGGACTGACCACAGATTAAACATGCACCCTAGTGGGAAGCCAGACAGTATCCTTAAAATAATCAGAGAAAAGGTGTGGTTAAGCAATATTAAGCCTGCCTAGCAAGTGAGGGGGCCTGAGTTCAAACCTCAATCCTGCCCCTCAAAAAACAGAGAGTGAGGACAATCTTGAAATGTGTCCATCATATTTCTTTGAATACTAAGGGCCACAGAAAGTCAATTTTATCATTATGACATTGTAATCTGAGCCATCTGCTCTAACTTTTTATTTCTTCATGCCATGGATGTGTTGAAGATGCACAATTTCCTGCAGAAGGTCTTAATGAATGTATCTGTGTGCTTCCTCATGATTTTTTTCTTCTCTGTTTTCCCAAAATTTTTGGAAAATTGCGTAAGGCTTGAATAGATTCAAGAATGTTAGTTGCTTCTACAATTAAGTATTTTAAGCATGTTATGTCAGAGGAGGACTTCATGAATGCATTATAGTTTCAAAATAAGCCCTGCTTTGGCTCAATGCTTGTCACTTTCTGAATGTTCTACTATACACCTTTTTATTAAAAGAAGTCTCTTGTGAGTGAACAGAAGGATTTGGACAAGTTTGTTCCACCAGTTCAGGAGATAGCTCTGGAAGTTCCTTGCCCAATAAATGTCAACCTTACACAGTTGAGCAGTAGGAAGCAAATTTCTAGAAACCTTAAAAGGTAACAATGCTTATTACTACATGTCCAGTTATTTATATCCTGGATGTTCTTTTATTTGTAAATCTTAACATTTTTAATTCTAGAATTTGCTAAATGAATTTCCTTAGAAAGTGATCTTAAAGCATTTATTCTTTCGCTTAGGTAGCTATTCATTAGTAATCATTGAAGAGAACCAGCAGGAGGGAGAGGGAGTAAAGAGGATACTTGGGGTGCAGCGTGAATATGATGAAAGTACATAATATGCATTTATGAAAATAGCATAATGAAACCAATTAAAATTTTTTACAAAGGGCTAGGTACGATAGGTGGAAGCAATGTATTTTTAATAAAAATTACCATTGTAAGTTTTCTAATTAGGTGTTCAAGCAAATTGAACTTGTTTTGTATCCCAGCTACTTGAAAAGAGAAATGAGGGTTGGATGCTCTTAGCTTGAGAACAACACAGGTAAAATGTGAAACCCATTTTAACAAGCCAGGTGTGCTGGTCCACGCCTATAATCCCAGATGTTGGGAAGCATAGGTAAAAGGATTGTTGTCTGAGGCTGGCCCAGGGCACAAAGTAAGATGCTATCTGAAATAACCTAAAACAACTAGGGTTGAAAGTGTGGTTTGAGTGGCAGAGCCCCTACCTAGCAAGTAGGAGTTCCTGATTTTAAATCCCAATACCACCACAATGAATTGTAAAAGACAGAGAGAGAGAGAGAGAGAGAGAGAGAGAGAGAGAGAGAGAGAGAGAGAGAGAGAGAGAGAGAGAGAGAGAGAGAGAGAGAGAGAGAAAGAGAGTGTTAGAGGAGGGAAAAAGAAAAAGTAATAGACAGGATGGACATTATCCAAGTACATGTAGAGAATATCACAGTTGATCCTACTTTGCCGGGGCTTTGCAGCTGATGTAATTAGATAAATACACAGACAAGCACTTTGATTTTATTGGATGACATTAACTGACCCTGACTTTGAAGCATCCCATTGTGGACCTTCTGATCTGGAGCAAGAGATGAGAGATCTGCCTTAAATACTCCAAAGGGGAATGCTTATGACTTACCTCATACACTTCCCAGCTGTATAGACATGACCAAATCCATTGACCTCTCTGATCCTCACTTCGGGTGAAATGGTATTTGTAATACTTTAAAGGATGGTTATGAGAAACACGCATGGCTGTGAAAATAAGACTTGGTAATACTACATCTTGGTAACATTTCAGAGAAACCTTTTTTTTACGTTTAAGGCCTAGTTGTTTGTTTCTGTGTCTTGAAAAGTTTTCCTGTGTTGAATTAACTTAGAATTGGTACGGCTTCTTTCCTTTCAGTGCCTTTAGGGCAAAGGACAGTTTTTACACGGAGACCAATAATGTGAAAACCTATACTTGACTTATATTTTGACCATGGGAACAGATGTGGAAGGGGTCTGAGGCCTGTTGAGGAAAAGACCTGTTCTTAATGTTAAATGAGGCAAGGCATAGCCTGCTGGCACTCACAGTCCGGGTTCCTACATCATTGATCCCTGAGTCACTTGGTGAATGTTAAAAAAAAAATCCTAAGTTTACACAAGGCACACAAATAAAACCAAACCTTATAGATCAGATTCTCTAGGGATAGAGCATAAGTACTGGCTTTTTACAAAAGTTTCGCCATATCTTTAAAACTGCACCTAAGATTGCCAGTCACTGAGTTTAAAGTGTGGTGAACCTGAGAAAAAAATCAAAGCCTCTGGTGTTAAGTCCAAATGTCTATCTCCAATGCAGCCTACTCCAGCCGCGGGGGCTGAGCATCTCTAGTTTCTAACTTGACTTGACTGAGAACACTGGCCACATGTTACTGTTAACATGGGTGCTTTTGCCTTTACACAATTCCCTTTCTAGAGCAATAAAGTAGAAGGCAGTGCTACACAAAAGTTCTCTTTGGATATTATACCCAATGGAAGCCAATGGCACCAAACTTTGCCTGTTCTAACTAGTTGGGGGACCATTGCCTGAAAATGTACAATACTTGCAAGTCATTAGATTGTAAGGCTCCCATTGTACCCAAGACTCTCAGCTACAAACTATTAAGTATGTACAGTAGTGAGATATTTATCACAGTGGTCATTTATAAAGATCTTAGGAAAGAAAAGGATCCAGTCTTGCCTTTGGCTAACTGACAATAGGTAACCCAAAAATGTAGCTCTTGACATTTCTATTTTTTTAATCTCTCTGTCTCTCTGTCTCTGTCTCTCTCTTTCTCCTGCTAGTCCTGGGGCTTGAACTCAGGGCCTGGGCACTGTCCCTGAGCTTCTTTTTGCTCAAGGCTAGCGCTCTACCACTTGAGCTACCACACCACTTCTGTTTTTTTCGTTTATGTGGTACTGAGGAATCAAGCCCAGGGCTTCATGCATGCTAGGCAAGCATTCTACCACTAAGCCACATTCCCAGCCCTTAAAAAAACCTCTTAAAGAACCTCCAGCCACTCACTGAGCTGGTTATATGGTCAAATCAATCAAAAGTATACAAGAAACCTTTTTGTCTTTGGTTTTAAATATAAAGAACCACTCTGTGTGTGTGTGTGTGTGTGTGTGTGTGTGTGTGTGTGTGTGTATGTGTGTGTATTTTTTTTTGTCGGTCCTGAGGCTTGAATTCTGGGGTCTGGGCACACTGTCCCTCAGCTCTTCAGCTCAAGACGAGCGCTCTACCACTTAAGCCACAGCACCACTTCTGGTTTTCTGGTGGTTAATTGGAGATAAGAGTCTCATGGACTTTCCTGCCTGGGCTGGCTTTGACCCATGATCCTCAGATCTGAGCCTCCTGAGTAGCTAGGATGACAGGCATGAGCCACCGGCATCCGGCTCACAGTATATATATATATATATATATATATATATATATATATATATATATATATATATATAACAAAATCAAATTCACCAATATTTTAGGCTTCTCCAATATCTTAAGTGATCCTATGATTTGTGATTGCCAAATCCGAAAGTTTTGCCCTGAGCTTCCCTTTAATGTTGCCAATGGGGGAAAACATTTATTTAGCGTGAATAACTTTGGAAAAATAATCAGCTTGAAATGTTACTTTTTTATTTTAAACATACAGAGATGATGTTTTTAGGAGATAAAAAAAAACTTATCTCAAATTTCTGTTTCATTGGTGGTTTTATGGAAGAAGAATACTGATGCTTTTGTTTTTAAGGGAACCTGCTCTCCATGCAGCCCATGCATTAGCATTGTTTTCATATGCCCCAAAGCCAGTGAGAAGTGAAACTTCTCATTCAACTTCACCTGCGTAAGCCAAGAGAGATGGTAAACAGAAAGACAAGAATCAGGAAAACTGAATCTTTCATGAGTGCATATTTTCTCTTTAGCTTGGCCTTTATGCATAAAGCAAATTTAAAACGGGTGAGTAGGAAAAGGAAAAGTGAATAATATTTACTTCTCTCTGTTTTGAATCCGAAACATAGCAATTTGAAGCTGGGGGGTAGTGGGGAATCAAGGAGGACCTACGGCCCCCCTGAAAGCAGAGCCTGCTCAGGCTGTTTCAACAGCAGCTGTATTTCTCCATCTGATACAAGGAATAGAAATCTCTGGACACCCATGCAGCAACCTAGCTAGGGCAATACATCCCAACAGCACTGAAAATCCCACCCTCATCTGTCTTGGAATTAGCAGTGGCAACCTACAGAGGTCATATGGTATTGCTAATGTGGGTGACTGGACAGAGCTCTCATGTCGATCTCTGATGCTCAGAGCTTGGACCTCTGAGATTCTCTTCAGCTGAGAGAAGGGGAGAGGGAGAAGGAGAGGGAGAAGGAGAAGAAGAAGAGAGAGAGGGGGAGAGGAAGAAGGGGGAGGAGAGGGAGAGATGGAAGGAAGGATAGAAAGAGAGGCAGAGGGGAAAGGAGAGGTGGAAGCAGAGGGCAGGGGGAGGGAAACAGAAAGAGGGGGAGAGAGAGAAAAAAAGGGAGAATGAATAACTTCAATGAGGTTTTCAATCTATCACTTAGCAGTAAGTTATAGGTTTCTGTTTTTAGTTTTTATGGGATGGCTGTAGGAAGGAGGGCCTTGGATTTCCATTGGTGTGCTCCTCTAGCTTGTGATCTTAGGCAAGTGACTTCATTTTTTGGGAGGCTCTGTTTTCACATTTCCAAGGTATGTCCTTCCTTAATGGATGTTGTCAGGCGTAAGATGCTATAAAGTGTCCATTGTTTGGCAGAGAATTCATAAGAATTATTAAGCAACCGATGTAACAATTCTAGAAACTAGTCTAGATGAACATGATATACACACACAGGACTTAGACATTAAATAATTCCTCATGCTGTTTAGAGGATTTGAAAAATTATAACTGATCAAAAAGTGTTTGAAGAAAACCCTACAAAATATCTGAACAGTTTTAAGCTAAGTTGATGGGGTGTTTTTGTGGATGTCAGTGAGAAATGTCAGTTGAATGATTTCCACGCTCCTGCATGTTACACATAGAGGTCATAGTGCTTCCCTATTCCGTTGAGACTTAGGGGATACAAGGTATAACTTGCACATCACCCAAGCCCAGCCTTCCTGGTTTCTGCTGCTGCTTTTGTGGTCTGTGTTGGTTGCTGCCTAAAGATCTGCTTACCTTCTTCCTTTGGCTGTTCCCTCCATCTGTCAATCAATTCTTGGTTTGCACTGCTCCTGTAAGGCCACCATCTAACCCCTGGCCTCTAATACCTTCTCAGATTGCAAGTGCTTGCTATCACCAGTAGCTGCAGTGCCACCTGCTCCTGCCCTCAGCTTGGTTACTAATGTCATGTGCACCATGTCATTCCTGTTACAGGCCAGCACTCTGCTCAGCTGTCCAGCAAACAGGGTCATGACTTCCCCTACCTAATATGCTTTTTTATAGACCAAAAGCAATGAGTTTCACCACTATTTGTGTCTTTTTCTTAATTGGATATGTGTTGGGGGTGGGGAGGGGGGTCACATATCAGGGTCATGGACACTTCTCAGGTCCAGTCCTTTTGGCCTGATCTGACCAGTTGGCCAACCAGCCCTCTGTATTTCCAAGTACACTGGGTTCAGGGGGGTTTCTAACCACCTTTCCTGATCATCTAGGCCTTGTGGCTGATACTCACTTATTCCATTTCCATTTTTTCACACCTTTTTGCTTCTTCTTTCAGACCATCTATTGCTCTGCAACAGTATGGTTTCCACAGGCTTCTCCATGTGTCAGCTCCAGTGCTGGGTCTTTTGGCTCTCAGTTGGTAACTGGCATAAATTGTTGCCCAAAGCACCCTGGAATTCCACAGGGGTGGGGAACTTGGATAATTTCATAGGAGGGGATTTCTCAACTCTGATCAAGCAGAAACTCTTTCTGGAAGTCATAATTACTGATAAATTGTTTCACAGAGCAAATACTCCCCACAATTATAAATGAAATAGGATTCACAACTGTTAAAAGAGAACTTGTATGAATGCCACTTCGGTGAAATATGTTAACTACAATGATCACCTGTGGATTGTGTGACTACAGATTTGATTTTCTTTGGGAATTTTGACATTGTGTTTTAATTAATTGTGTAAAAGCAAAACAAGAAATTTAAGAGTCTAATAATATGAATATTTAAAACAAATTTTCACTTGAATTCTTTTATGATGTTTCTCTTGCACTGCAGAAATAGGCTCTGTTATCATTGTAAAAGCTTTGGTTCATCTTTGCTTTGTGTTCTTTTCTTACACTTCTATCTGTACTTGTACCTATGTCTGTAAATACTCCTCTCTTGGTCTCTGTCTCTCTCTTCTCCCTTTTCCTTCTCCTTCTTCCTCGTCAATTCCTTCTCTCTTCCATTCTGTTTACCTACCTACCACCTGCTGATGCCTGTTCAGAAGCTCATGCATAGAAGATATCATTGCTACCTTATTTATACCTTCTTGGTACTCATCTTCCTTACATAGGACAACATTAAGGTGTTCAGTAGCTGTATCTGGAACTTGTGCATGAGGCTTTCCCCTGAAGACAAAAGTCCAGCAGTCTGCACACAGAATATCCTGAGAGCACCTCCTTCCCCAATCATAATCATAAAGTTATCAGAAAAATACCCAGAACCACTGTGTGCTGTTCCTCCCTTATCCCCCGGAATTTCCAGTACTGAGTCCAGGCTCCCCAGGACTAACCTGTATGGCAATTTTGGCTGCATCCTAACTGGTCCCTTGTTTCCCTCTTCTACTGGAGTTTGTAGGCACGGCTCCTCCAATACCTAACCTACCCTCATCTTTGGGTCTGATTCTGGAAAAAAAACTAACTGAAGAAAACAATCATATCTGTATCCATTTCCTGCGTCTGTGTGATAGCTGGCTCTGAGCTAAGTGTGAGCTCAAATGATGGCCAGACTACAAAGCAAGAACCAGCATAGGCAGCAGTGGCAGGTTAATTTCCAAAGAGGTGTGATGTATGTGCTTTGTATTGCATCTAGGACTAGACACCCTTTTTCCAATGAACACTCAAAAAATGGGCTACATCTGTGGAAGCCTCGTGAAGGGTTAGGAGCCCAGAGAAATCAAAGAAGTAGAACTGCTTGGCTTGAAGAACAAACTGCAGACGAGTGACAGACACAAATAGACTCAAGTGGCTGCAAGGAAGTTAGAGTACAGCGAAATACATTTGCTCATTCTTCTTTAGAGCAGCAACATTCTGGAGAATTGTTAGAGAAAGGCAACTTTCAGCTCAGAAGAAAAATGAACAAAGTTTTAATTAGTAAAGCCTTCCCTTATTGGATGAAAGATCATGGTTCCTAAGGAGTTTTGCACAGTAAGTATCCACAGTTCCCTTGACATTAACCCCAGTGACACACATGATGCTCTGTGAGTCTCACCAGAAGTTCATTTTGCTCACCATCACTTTGCCCCTGGAATTTCTTCAGACTCCCTTCCCCCACCCCCAAGGCACTGTTGAGTGCCTTGGTAGTTTGAGCTTTGCTTTGAACTCTTCCGCTTCCTGCAGTACTTCCATTCTCTTCTCCCTGTTCCCTGGCCAGCTTCATGAATGAAGGAGTGGCATTGAGTTTGCCCTCCCACTTCTCCCTTCTCCCTTCCCACAGAATTTGCAATTGTACTCCAGCCCGCACCACCCTGGCAGTGGCCCCTCACCGTCTAGCAAGCAGAACAGGACGAGAGCTTATTTTAAATCACTTCCTAGTTTCCTTACAACTCTCACTTTCTCTCCTTATTTTCATTGTGCAGTTTTTGTTACTCTTGTTCATAAATAAGCTTCCTCGCTTCTGTGAATCTTAAGTCTTCCTTTCCCCAGTAAAACCTTGTGATTTAGCCAGGTTCCAGTTTCTCTAACTGAAGTTATCCTTTCTTTCATTTCCTTTCACTCATAATAACTGGGGTTGGTTTTCATTTTGGCTGAAGATAGCATTTCCAGAAAGAGTGGGAACACCTGGTACTGGTTTCTCCATAGTGATCACTCAGTGATGTCCCCTTATAGCAATTGACATATTAATCTGCTGGTCTCCTGCCTTCCATACAGTAATATTTAGTGGGCACTAAGTATTGCTCCTTTCTGTGTATTGGAAAGGGGACCTACTTCCCAACAGGACAGACAGCTCGCTCTGATGTCTGAAGGAAAGCTCCCTGCTTCTAATGAAAATGTGCTGTTCCAGCCAACAAGGTTAGGATCCACAGGTGAGAATATAGAGTCCTGGATGCCATAAAGATCTTGGAATGAACCTTTGGGGAATTGAACTGGGAAAAGTATGGTAATATAACACTTATTTCCTATTATTACTTTCCCAGCAAATCTTTAGTGAATATTTTCTATGCCCTCAGGATTCAGAAACTAGACAGAAAAATTGTTCCCAAGCTGAAAGGAACCAAACCCTATATACTTCCCTGAGCTCTCTAGAGGAGCACAAATTGATTTCCAGATTGTTTACTGGCTTAGGATGGGGAATGAAGCCCTGCTGGCTACTTACTCATTGAGAGACTTGGGCAAGTGTTTCCAGTTCTCTGAAGAATCTGTAAGGCAGTCACGTACACTGAACCTAACAGGGCATTGCAGCAAGTTCATAAAAATGGCAGTTCTCTTCTTTTTGATTACCTCCCAGGGTATTCTCTGTAGAATTTTGGGGAAAATTTCTTATGCATCATTGCTGAACCCCATGCCAAGTTCTCCAAATCCCTTCCTTATTATCCAGACAAAGCTTTTATGTTCCCTCCAATGGGAGGCCCTTGTGCTCCCCACCCCATGACCCATGGATACAGCCTTGACTGCTCCCCCTAACCATTTCCTAGTTTCCCTTTTATTACTTTTCTCCACCTATCTTTTCCTACCCATTTTTTTTTGTTTGTTTCTCATTCTCTCTTGGAAGTCTACTCCCAACTCCTATTTCATGCTATCTCTTCTGTTTTCTATTCACTCTGAAAAAGCCTCCTGGTGTCTCAGCCCATTTCTGATCATTTCTTCAACATCAGCCTGCCAAGATGGAGTCGTTCTCACCCTTCAAAGGCAGCCCTTACATGGGCATGGCCCTCCTACCCCTCCCCCGCCCCCAATCTTGGTAACTGGGAAATACCTCCTTTGAGGGAAACGCGAATGCTCCCTTTAAATGGGCAACCTGTGAAGTCTCCATTAAAATGTAGAGGAATTGATCTGGAGGTAAGGCGGATCTCCACAAGAGAAAAAGTAAGCCCTTCCAAAGTGTGTATCAGAAGAGGAAAGGTTTCCAGGGAACAAGTGAAACAAATACCTCTTTCTTCAAAGCCTCATTAAGACCCAGGGGTTTGTCAAATCTGGCATCCTGTATCAAAGACGAGCAGCAATATCTACCATGGTGTTGGAAATCTGAATTTGGGTTCCCAGTTAAAACTGCTGTAGCTTGACACACCATGTTTCTCATAACCAAATTGTGTTCTTCTTGGTCACCTACCCTTCTGGTAGGTTTTGTTCAGTGTCTCCAACTTTCACATTGAAGTAGGTTGTGAGCAAAATCAAACCACCAGAATTGTTTCTCCCAGTTGTCTGTCTCTGTTTCTGTAATAATTACAAAGTTTAGAGAAAGTATGTACACATTTAATAAATAGAAAATATTTATTATACAGCAATATCAAGATTATTTGACAAAAGTCAGTAACGAGCCAAAGGAAACACTTTTACAAGAAGCAGAACAACTTGTATAAGCACGTACATTAAGGTGAAGACTTTTGTTCCTTTTGGTACAGGGTATGCATGTGTACATCTCTAGTTTTGAACAATTATGACATATGTCCTAATACTCTATTTATTCAGGAAAACTCATAATCATAACAATAGGTATTCAGAGTAATATTGTAATCAGTATTGAATGTGTATACCAAATATCTCAGACCAAAACTTCAGAACAAACTAGCATCTTTACATTTCTTGAAGAGAAGTACATTTTTTTTCTCATACACTCTGACTTTCAGAGAATACACAAGACCCACAATATAAGGATGAATATTGGTGGCCTTAAGATTGATAGACCACATTTTACGAATAAGAGATGGTAAGCCTTCTCATGCTAGTTTGCCTGTAGAAATTCACAAGCACTAGAACCATCTTTTTTTTTCTGATTCTGTTTCATCATAATGAAAAGTTGGAACTGAAATTCACATTTTGATCATGAGGTTATGTTTCAGTAAAGATGTTTTAAAATAAATTTTAAAGGGAAGGCAATTCCTTCTTGATATGGAACTAGCTACCCTGGGCTGGAGAATATGGTAAAATACATGAAACTCAACTCTCCAACATTAGAGTTGATGATAAATTCTGAGCAAAGAACGCAGATGATATTTAAAGATTCTAAGATGATTTTTGGCCGAGACATCAGCAGCTTCAACATGAAGGAAGCATATTAAATGTGACTGAACAGAAGGCATAAACAAAGATATTTAAAGGGGTAGGATTCATTCCACAAAGAATAAAAGAAATCAAAAGCAGGAAGAAAAAAATCCTTTTATTGGACACAAGAGCAGAAGGTAAAAATGGAATATCCATATACACATGGATATTACCCAGCAGCAAATGAGAGAATTAGAAAGAAAAGTTATGACAGAAAAATACAAGAACGAAAGACATGAAACCAAAAATAAAAAGAAGGCAAAATGTGACTGATGAATTAATAGTTGAGATATTGTGACTGGCTTGGATGATATTGTATGCCAGAAGAACGTAAAGCTCAAGTAGGTGTGGAAAATATTTAAAAAATCTGAAATAACCTGAAATAATCTAAATACTATCTTTTCAATGTTATGTTTTTATAATGATGTGAGAGTTTATAAAATGTACCTTTTATTGTCACCCACAGTTTTGTAACCATTTAATACACATTTTTCCAAAAGACTTAATTAATAGTATTTCCACATCATAAAACATCTGAAAAATAAGTTCCTTCGTAGAAGAGGAACTACCATCTGAGCTGCATAGGAAAAACAATGGACCACGGTACTCAAACCTTCAGAGTTTCAGTAGATATCGGTGACAATAATCTATCAAACATTACTGGAACATAAAACTATCTACACTATTTCCAAAGGACAATCTTGTAGTTGCAGTTAGGCTGACATTATCACATGACACAAATTTTATAGCCACATGTACACAGGACCCAGGGACGGGTTCACTCTCTAGTTACACAGAAGTAATAACAGGAAAGATGGATCACTTGTCATTTAAACCAGTAACCATTGCTTTGAGTTCACCATCAGGTTGGAAGAAAGATTTGTTTCTGTCGTACATAGGAGAAACAATGGCACCACATTGTACATATACTGACTCTTGGAAGTCCAACAGCTTAGCTGAATTTGCTACAGTAAATGGAAGGTTACACTTGCCACCCAGTTTGTCCTGTTTAACTTAATGGAAACTGAGAGCCCACTTGGCACAAATAGAAGGTCTCTGCTCACTCTCTCCAAGCAATCTCCCGTTCTCTCCTTTCCCCCAAATCATCAAGAAGCCAGTATGAGATCCGGGAGTCTGGTTGTGCCCACTGATTGTGCGGAAAGACCCACGTGGCCGTATCAGCTGGCTGCTCGTTCTTCCTCCCTGCGAAGCACTTTGTGATGGTGATTTTGCTCAGGTTCCTGTTTTCCTAAATAGATGGAAATCACAGAGCCTCAGGGTGTTTGCGCACCTTTCTCCAAGTGCAACAGCAAGGCTGGTACTGATTGGCAGCCGTGGGTGGAGAGGGCCCCATTCTGCCAAAGTCAGTTCCCCCAGAGCCTCCTGAAAACCAGGAATCTGCAGGCCCAGCAGAGAGAAGAGCGTCGTAAATTGGAGCTGACCCAGTCCTGGGCCCTGGATGTCCCATGTCTCTGCCTCTCCCTTTTACTCTTCACTGTCTCCACCTGCTAAGACCGCCTCAAGAGGAACTAACTAATGATCAGGCTGGTACATCCACAGGGGCTGTCCCATTTCAAGTTTGGCCGTGTGTGTGTGTGTGTGTGTGTGTGTGTGTGTGTGTGTGTGCGCGCGCGCGTGTGTGTGTGTGTGTGTGTGTGTGTGTGTAGGGGAGCATATATATGTATGCACAACCGTGCAGAAGACATTATTTTCATTGATTTTTTTAAAACCATTTACTTATTTATTTGCAGTAAAAGTCACACAGCCTATGGAATTGTGCTTTGTCAAAAAAAAAATCGCCTTTCTTCCTGGAGAAGGCCTTGGAAGTGTTCAAGTCAGCATCTTGGCGTCTCGTCTTTCCCTCCCTCCTTCCATCTGCCTGCAGCCTTCTCTTCCCCTTGGGCCTCCGTTCCAGGCCTCTCCTCCTGGCCTTCAGCCCATCTCTCCGGAGGGGTCAGAGCTCTGCGCCTCTTCTGGCTTCTCCGTGCAGAGGCCCTCTGCCTACAGCGTGGACGAGCTTTGCTTGTAGTCTCTCAGGATGACCGAGGCGTAGCTCACATTGGGAGGGGTGCAGAGCACCGACTCGGACACGGGGGAGCTGGGCACCGAGCTGCCCGAGGCCACAGAGTCTCGGAAAGGTGATGGCGGCGTGAGGGCGGGTGAATCCTCGGGGGTCCCCTTGCTGGCCGCCTGCGGGTCCTCCTCTTCCTCTTCCAGCTCGTCTTCCTCCGTGTTGCCTTCGCGCTCGTACACGTACTCCTGGAGCAGCTTGAACCTCTCGCTGTCCTCCTCCTCCTCGTCGTCCTCCTCGTCCTCGGCGGAGGGCGACGCAGGCTCGTCCCCAAAGGAGCTCAGCTGCAGGGGCAGCATTTGCAGCTGCTGCGGGGGTGGCGGGGGGTACAAGGACCGCAGCCCGTTCCCGGGGCCCCCAGGACCCGCCAGCACGGCGGCCTGGAAGTCGGGGATCCCGGGGCCCAAGTTAGTGACCACCCCCTGGATGTGCTCCATCAGGGATTTCTGCTGCTGCTGCTGCTGCTGCTGCTGCTGCTGCTGCTGCTCGTGGAGGGGCGGGGGCAGGCCCTGGGGCACGGCCGGGTCGGCCAGGAAGAGGGGGGTGTCCTCGGCCGTCAGGTGGGGGGGCAGGGGCGGCGTGGCGGCGGCGGCGGGGGGCGCGCGGCGGTGCACCACCATGGAAGGGCTGCTGGGGGCGCTGAAGCCGCCGGGCCCCGCGTCGCCCTCCTCCTCCACGTTGCAAAGGGTCTTGGTGCTGGTATCGGAGAAGGTCAAGCTCTTGCCGGAGCCTTGGTAACTTTTGGTGAGGGGCTTGATGACGGCCGTCTGGTTGCAGGCCGTCTCGCTGGTCTTCACGTGCACGGAGAGGCGGTGCCACATGTGCTGTCCCTTGGGCCCCTGCCTTCCTCCCGGCTCACACCACGACACAGACTTGCCATTCGCGCTGCGGACAGAAACGCAGACGGGGCGCGGGTTACTTGCAGAGGGAGCACGCGCGCCCCACCGCGCCCAAGTGAGTTCAAGGCCACCCCACGCCGCCTGCCCCGCAGGCCTTTCCTCCACACACCGCCCCTGACCACTCCAAACTTGCACAGACTTAGCTCACATCCAGTGAGGAAGTACTGCGCCTCAGAAGAGTGGGGGGAGAAAAGCCAGCCTCTGGCAGGAACAGCTATTCTCCTTTAGGTCTAGAATTGCACCAAGACCCCCCCCTTGCCCCTCCCCCTCACTTCCTCCCCCCTCAGGCAATAATGATGCTAATTAATAATAATAATGATAATACAGTTGTTCTTCAGGTAAGCCTGAGAGCCAGTCCCATCCTGAGTGAAGAAAAGTTTCTTTTAAAAAATAATAAACAAAATCTTAGTTACAGAGAGACAAGAGAATCCTATCAATTGTATTCTTTGGGACAAATTAATAGCTGCCCATATAAAGCTATGTTCATTGTCCTGTGAGGCTGGTAAATCATGCTCTCTCTGTCTGTCTCGGTCTCTGTCTCTGTCCTTCTCTTGCTCTCGCTCCTATTCTGATACACAGGTATTTCCCTTTCCACATTCAACAAGGGAAATATGTATGGCCACGGCACTTGAACAGAAGAGGAAAAAAGCAGATCACAGAAAAACCCGGACACATGATGGACCAGAGAATTTCATCACTTTCTATTTTTGTTTGTTGTTTTAAAATATTATCAGCTCAGCGTTCCCATGAAAACCCCAATTCACAGCCTCTAGCTGGCTGTTATCACAGCAGAAGTGCTCAACAAGGCAAGTTTGAAGCACAGCAAATTCTAATGCTCACATCTCTGTGTTCATCCTCCAGGGTAGTTTGATGCAATTGAGACAAAATTAGGACTAGGGTAGAGCAGTGGTCAATGGATGCAAAGATAGATCTTTCCCTGTTGTGCCTTGGCAAAGAAAAATCTTAGGCTACCAGCATCCTTCATGGCTTATGGATGGTTATGATTTGGCTCTTAACTGTCCTTGCAAAGCTTGTATGTTAGACTTGATCCCCAGCTCACAGATCACGGGGCCTTTGGGGGAAGGGTAATTGGATAATGAGGGCTCTGACTTCCTGAGTACTTTCATCCATTCATGAATTCAGAGTTCGGTGGACATTTGGGGAGGGACTTTGTGATCAAAGTGAGCTCTCTCTGTCCACAGGGTGTGAGAAGCTTTGATCTACCACATGCTCCCTGCCATGAAGTTTTGCCTTGCCATAGGCCCCAAAACAAATTTCATCTTTGTGAAACCCTAATAAAACCAGCCAAATGGAAGCTTTCTCTGAAGAAAAACTGAAATTTACTAGGCGCTGATATCACAATTTCTGTTCTGTAGATTGCCATATCTCTGATCTTACTTGGGGCTTCGCTTATTTTCCGAATGTCTTTTAGCAGATGGAGATACCTTGGTAGCCTTCTAATAATAAGAATAGCATTAGTACTTGAGAGTCATCATTTTTCTTCTGTGTAATGGTGTTTGTGTTTTTCCTCTGTGTTCATCAAAGCAACAGAGAAAGAAGCACAAGAACACGAATGTAAAACTAAATGGAATAAGAAAATTATCATGCATTATTTTCCTGTGGTGGAGGTATAAAATAGATTCTTCCATATCATTGCCCTTTGTTTGGAAAAGAAGACAGGATCAATACTTAACACAATGGTTTATTTAATCACTTGAGAACTCAAGAATAAATACTTCAAAATTTTTCTGATTGTCACATAACCGACACTCCATCTTTTATAATCCTGAAAACTGAGTAGATTTAAGGAGGGAAAGCCTGATGTGGAATACAGAAATTTCTGGATATAAAGACTCTAAACCAAATGATACAGCTAAAAATTTGATTTGGAGCCAAGGTAGTTCCTCTATAAAACTGATAATCCATTTTTGATTGTGAGTATTTTTAATTGTCTAAGAAAAATATCACCTCTAAACTATTATATCAAAATTAATAATCCTCACAACTCTATAGTTACTATATTACCTGAGAATGTACAAGCAATTTTAGTGCTGAATTTTTAATTAATCACCTTCCATCTTGCTAGAGTAACTATCTCTTTTCAGAATTAAACAAAAAATTCATGAATAGTAATAGTATACCTCTGTTAAAAACAGTCAACCGGCCAGCCAAAAGCACCACAGCCAAAGGTTAAACCAGAGTTCACCATTCCCTGTCTGTGCCTAAAACTCTGGGAAAGCTCACCTTCCACTTTCTTCCTTCTCAATTGTCCATCTGCCACACTGTGCAGATTGCTTCTCTATTTATGCATTCAATATAGGTGTTCCAGAAGACACCATACCTTCTACCCGCATCTAATCATCTTTAAATGTACTTATCACAGGTCTATGCTTTGCATCAACTGTAATGGGAAAATGTTTTCTTTGTCAGTGCCCACATTTCAATATTCATTAATAAAATCACTATACTAACTGCTATCTTGTATCTTCACTTAACTCTGTGTGTGTGTGTGTGTGTGTGTGTGTGTGTGTGTGTTGTAAACAACAGATCCCTTAAAGCTAGCCTACCCTTAGCTCAACCATCGAGTCTAGAAGGACTAGTAAAGCACTGCCCCAGTCTCTCCATGAATTGTATATTACTCATATATTACTAGAAACTCTCCGATGAATTCATTTATTTCATTCACTCAGTCCACTGGCTGCTTTCTTCATTACCCAAAGGTTCCATATGGGCTTCTTTCTAAATCACTCACACCAATAGATTAACACTATTATTGACGATCTTGTAAGCAGGTATAACCACTAAAATTTGGTTCTGTTTCAATTGAGCTCAACTTTTATTCTTATGATGGGAAATTTTCACCCTGGCTTTGGAAATCAGCAGCTTTCTTTTCCCTCAGGGTCTTGCTCTAGATTTGGTACAAAGTCCTGTTTAATTAGGAAACAGATTTCATGCCCCAGGGCATTTATCAGATTACAAAAATTAGACTAACCTTTTTTTTAAATTCAAGGACAAAACAAATTGCTTCTTAAAAACCAGTGGTAGTAGAGGAAATGTATCATCACAAAGAAATAGCAGTACAGAGTATGCGAACTTCACAGAATGAAGTTCAACCTTTCAGGATGAGCCATTTCACATCTGAGGTCCACAGGCAGTGGGAATGGTCCATGAATCTATGTATGCATTTTGTATTGTTTTGAGACTCAATATCTATTACATCTTCTTAAACAATGCAGCAATATTTTTTAAAGGAAAATAGGTTCTGCTATGATAAAGTTTGCTGTTAGATACAAGGATACTTAAATTCTGAAAAATGTTTGTTGTGTTCTATATTCCAATGACTGTGAATAAAGGTGATTACTATCAATGATTCGGGTAAAGACGACTCATGACTGTTTTGGTGTAAAAATGGAATATCCTGTTTGACAAGGAACTGGTTGTTGTGATATCTAGAAGAGAAAACCCTGTAAGGTGAGCAAAAACAGAGCATTAAACATATTATGAAATGCTATAGTACCAGGCTATATAACTTGCATTTAACCCTAGATAAACTTTAATACCTTCTACTTCATACATCAGCTTCTTCCTTCCATTGCTTAATTGTACTTAGTTTCTAAGTATTTAGTTTAGAAAACACCACATTGTCACACAATACACAAATCTTGCTTTTACCTTCCAAAGAAAGACCTAAAATAAATATTCAAGGATAAATATAGAATATTTAGGATAAATACCTCAGGTGACTTCACATACTTATTGACATTGAAAATCAAGGGAAGAAATGGTTGATAGACTAGAAAGAAGTAGAGGTGTTAGGAGGCTGTACATTATCATACACAGAGCTGGTAGCCTAGGGCTACAATCCCCACTACAGCAGGTCCATGATCTTGCTTTGATTTTTCTTTCATTCGATACGTATCACAATCCCACCAAACACAAAACCCAATATTTACAGCACTTTAGAGAAGAGTCTGGCATGGGTGGTATAAACAGATGAGTGTATCTTTGGCAATCAGAGTGATCCTGTCTGTTTTATTTGTTTCAGTAAGTACTAGTTACATCTGCAGAGTACGAAGCTCCAGAGAGGTCTAAAATTGGGAAGAACAGTGGGTGGGTGTTTGAGATCAGGAGGGACGCATCAGTTCTGCACACACCCCTGAAGGCCGGCTTACACAACACCTGCTCCTCCCATGTTCAATTCACGTCTCCACTGCTAGGCGTAAGAGCTTCACAACAAATAGAAAGACTGTTTCGAGAGAGGCCACAGACAAGCAAGATCTTATGATAAGGAAAGGAGATTCACTCCTTGGGAGCCTGAAGAGATTAATACTTGTTTTGTTTTGTTTCTCTCAAGTGAAAATAAAAATAGAGTGCCAGCATGATGAGAATGGCTCATTGGCTGCCAGCTCTGGGGGAAGCGTATGGTGCAGCTGGTACCCAAGAAACAGCCCAAAGCATGCTGCAGACCAAACTGTCCAGAGACTCACCTCCATGGGGCTCAGCCAGCAGGTGCCAGAAGGCTATCTGAGAGGCGGTTTTTACAGAGTCTCACTCATAGAAACTATTTGAGTATTCTGTATTCCCAGAAAAGCTCATTAGTCTTCCATACTGACTCCAGCTCTACTTCTTGAAAGGTTTGCCAAAAGAAAAATCTGCATATTTACCTTGCTTTCTACAACCTGGGGACCCATCTGAACATAATTAAGATTTCTCGCTTTTCTGACTTACTACGATTTGTAAAGAAATCTCTAAGTGTGTTTTTGAAGGCAAATGCTTTCTAGTTATATGAGAGCTTGATATTTCCTTCTGCTATTAAGTCTTGAATAGCATTGCGAATTTTGTTTTCTACCCCTTTCAATCTAATCTCTACATTTACAGAAGACTCTCCATTTACCGTTCTAAAGAGTCAACATATTATGACCCTTCTTTTGTAATTCTTAGAGAATGTCCATTCCATATCTTCAAGCTGTATGACACAGGACAAGAGATGACACAAAAGAAAGCAGTTCCCCTTTATTAAACCTATTGCTTTCTTTAATGACCCAGTAGAGGAAAGGACATCCCCAGATGAAATTGTCTTATCAAAGTCAGTGAAGAATAGAAGTCTATGGAGTCTTTTCTGGGAAGAGAATCTACTGTCCCGAGAAAACTGCCAAATCAGTTTCAAACTAAAGTTCTGATGGTTAAGTGTTTTCTAAGTCAATTTGAGGTTGTCTTTGAAGAGGTGGGGGAAAAAAATCTCTTGCTGCAGTTTAATTCATGTTGTACCAGAGTCCTGTATTAGCAGAGGCGTGTCAGCTATAACTACTTTCTTTTAGGAAATATAGGTAAGCCATGATGATGTTTCTTTGGAAGGAAGTTCAGCTCAAACATAATCATTTCTTCTATGCTCCCTGATACCAGACCTATAAAGTTAATGGCCAACTGTACTTCAGCTATTCGTTTTCTAATTGCATTGCTCTGCTGAGATTATTCCACAGGGAAAGGGTAGATCTAGATGGACCATAGTAATCCAGTTTGTTTCCCTCACTAGTCCTTTGGCCTTGCTGATCACAAGAATGTCACAGAATGAGCATATGTCTTGCTCTTTTATAATTTTGTAGCAACAGGCAAGGTTAAACATATCTAGTCTTAGTCCATGGTGCAGAGCTTTAAAGTCAAGGATATCTTTATAGTCTCTGGATGGAAAGCTTGAATGGTCCCTCTCCTGAAAGTTTTAATACCAACTTGTTAGCTTTTCTGATGCTTGCCTTATTTGAGGATGTGCCTCCTTTGGCTTTTACTTTTGCTTTTAGACACTCACCTTTAAGTCAGGAAATGTCAGTTGGCTTTCCTCTCTCTCTGGCCCTGCTGTCACGACAGGACAATCACATCTACCCATTTCCATCCATCCCTTTTGACAGGCAGCCAGCAAGCTGTCACAATTAACATCTTCTTGTTGTGTCCTTGGTCAGACACCCCATGAAGCAAGAACCACTCTATGACTTTGGACTTGGAAATATTCAGAGTAGGCATCCGAATGTGCTAGAATGGCGCTGTATGGAGAACTCCCAACCACCTCCTAAAACACACTGACATGCCCACCATCTTCGTTCTGCGAAGAAGCAGGATGCGTTGGTATAACTACACTTTTTATATTTCAGGTTTTAAAGGGAATAGAAGAAAGGAAGGTGTTGGCCTTCCCAGTGCACTCCAAGGAGTGAAGGGAAGAGACACCATGGCCCCATTCACCAGCCTCCAAGATCAAGTTCAGTAGCAAACATTTGAACAAACTGGGCTCTTCTCATCTGAAGAGCTATTAGAGCCACAGACACCTCATCCGTGGGCGCCCTCCTGCTGCAGGAATGTGTACCTTTGACTCTCCCAGGTGTTTGGAGGGCTGTAAAGGAACAGCTGAGAATAACCACAGACTCCATGCACCATGAATTGAACATGGTCTATGTTCTTTTGTTAACTTAAAGAGACACTGTCAAGATCTAAAGGTCAAAAATTGGACCAAACATGCACAGTTTTTTTTTTTTATCAGATGGGCCATCTGATAAAAAGAAATCACCCTGAAGGTTGGGGAAATAACTACTTTCCCTTTTTTTTAACTCACTTTTTTTGTTGGGCTCACAACAATCTTTGTTTTGTGTTCCCCAGGGTGTAGGAGACACCCAGCAAAGCTCATGTTGGCACCCACCCCCGCAATCTGACATTATGGAACTCTTCCATAAATTTAAGCTATGGCTTTTACAATGCAGACAGGATCATTTCAAACATTTGTGCAACAGAAAAAAAAAGAGGCAAGAAAAGAAAAGAAAAAGCTCTGTTTGCCAAGGAGAAGCTGACAAATTTCTGGAGGGGGGAAATTTCACTTTCAAGTTTTTTGAGTAGGAGTCACAAACACAAGCAAATTTCTAGAATTGGCCAAAAAAAATAAAAGTGCTGCATTGGAACATAAAATAAGCAAAAGGACCAAACTAATCACTTGACAGTGCCCTTTTAAGAACGATGGACAGTCAAATTAAGGTAGTCGTGCAAACCAGGGCACGATGAGTTCCTCCTTCTCGAGGGCATGCACACATCTGTTTCCATGTGAGAAAGTGGAAAAAACCCAGGAGAGAGAAAGCAAGGGGCAAAAACACTATATTTTCCATGCAGCTTCTCTTACACATTCACTGCAGTGTGGGGGTTTTCAAAGCTGCACATGTGCCGACGGACATTGGCTGGTGGGCGAGAATTCTGGCTGCCTCTTCCTGAAGATTGAAAAGAAAAAGACACCCAGTGAGTGAGTAGTTATACATGTGGACAGGTATGGTGATGACACCAGTCAAGCAGTGCCTGGTCCCAGGGCAGGGCTGGGCCTGGCCCCTGAATCTTCCTGATCCTGGGAGAGGACTGGGTCTGGCCTCTCAGAGTCTTTTTCCCTGTCATCTCTGCCTCCATACCCTGTATGTAATCTGTAGTGCCTGATTCGGACTGTCAAGTTCATTTCTAAAAGTTATGTCAATAAAGTACATGACTGTTTTTTTCTCTTGTGGAACCATCTCTTTTTTAAGTGGCAGATGCTTTTTCTGCTGTGTGTGTGTGTGTGTGTGTGTGTCTTCCAGATTGACTCTTTCCCTCCCTTGTTGATCATACCACTTTAAGTAGCCGGAGACTCTTTATCTCCATATACACTGATGTTGACCATCTTTCCATCCAACCCTTCCAAAAAGTTTATCATATCAACAGCTTTATATCTGACACCATGATTTTCACTTGCACCGTTAATTTTCTCCCATATTATTTCATCACAAAAGCATGGCTGTCACTTCATATAAAGTCACATTTGTCTCTTGGCATTCACAAGCTAGAATGTGTCTAAGAGAGGAGAGGAAGAATGGCACGCGATTGGAGGGATCTGCCACAGGGGAGCTATCATCCCGTCCTCTGGCTGGATGCCCCCTCAGACAGCACAGAGGGTCATCTGCCCTTGGTGTCACCTTGACAAGAAGAGCAGAGGGCTGGCTAGAGAGCGCAAGGCTGATGGAGTAGCCATGAGGAGTTGGCTTTCTCATCATTTGTTGGAACAAGGATAAGTGGTTTCCTAGTGAGTCCAGGAACACTTTGAGAAGTGCTGAGATGAAGTCATCTTGCTGCCATGCCACACGGGAGGGCTGCCTGTCATGGAGAAGAACTTGAGGAAGATGATGCTAAATTGTAGAACCAGTGGTATGGACTGCAGGTGCTGTGGATTTGAGGGTGATTTCTCATGTTAGACAGCCACACAGAGCTGACATTTCTGACAAGGATCCCCAAAGAACTCACAAATGTCTTATAGCATTTGGCCAACCATCTCAAAGTCATTAATGATACTTCTTCAGTGGTGACCATGAAAGTATCAGGGCAGTAACAGTTCTTTCTCCTGGCTTCTGTCTCTTTTTCCCTCTCAAAGTAGACAGAGGAATGGAAACTCAGGAGGAGGAGGAGGAGGAGGAGAAGAGATGTTTCTGTTACAGACTACTATGGCTTTTCCTGTTGTAAGTCTTTCAGGCTGAGGCCTGACAGGAAATCTCAAAGGAGAACACACTATGATTACATTTTAGTACCTGGAAGCAAGGGAATGGATCTGAGTTTATAAGGTGGGGAAAGATTTTCCACAGCACTGTTGGATATGCCAGAAAATACTGATCCATTCTATCAAGTTTGAGTCACTCAGTAAATGAGTTAAAAGTATGTGATATGCTCAACACAATTTGAAATCCTCATCTGAAAATAGTAAAATGAGACACCTTCATGTGATTTTAGTACTACCATAACAATCCATTTATTGAAGAAATTTGACAGAGGGAATATTTGCTACCAAACCTGCCAACCGAATATATCTTTGACATTCCAATATGCCCACCCAGAATGACAAAGATCATGAAAACAATGAACACCAGCAAGAAGGTAATGGAGAATGAAAATATTTTTGACTTTATAAATGAAAGTAGCAGGAAAGAGCACTCAACCTTCAAAGTATTTTTCAAACAACTTCATTTCTCATTAAAGAAGGAAAAACTGGTTTGCTCAGCACACTTGGCTTTGCCTTGTTAAACTGTTTGGATCCTCTTGACTCTTTTAAGTCTACCATTGGGTGGCCTATGCATGGCCACACTGGATGGTCCCGAGGAGCAAGGGCTCTGTCAGAGCTGGTCTTTAGGTGCCCAAGGCTGACATGGACAGGCACACGATCATCCAAAGAGCCTGTTTTTAATGCTTCTGGTCCTATGATCCGCCTCTTAAAATTCAGTTCATTTTATCTTTTAACGTGGGCTCTGTTAGCGATAGCAAATGGCCCAATGGGACATAATCCCGGGGCATTGGCTCACTGATGGTCCCATATCACACAGCCTCCCTGCCTTCTCTAGAACACTCTTTGGCTCCCCCTCACCCCCGCCCCCCACTGCTACCCTTGGGTCTTAGCTCATCTAGACTCTCACTAACTGCCTCTGATTGGGAATCATCATCACCTTCCACCGATTTCAGAGGCCTCAGAAAGGTTAAGATGTGGATTGTGTGCTCAGTAGAAGCTTGAGAAAGCAAATAACAGGGGCGTTTTTTTTCCACTGATGGACAAGGCCACTGCTATTTGAAGCACTAGGGCAGAGGCCAGGCTCTCAATCATTCTTGATCCAAATACTTCAGATGTTCCTGCACTCTCCTTCCAGTACTTGGGTCAGTTTAGGAAGCACATGGGTGGGCAGGTGACTAATTCAGTTTCCCAAAGGGAAAGTCCAGTGACTTGCTGGAGAGGAACTTAGCAGGATGTGAACTGTGCATGCACAAGCCATTGAATGAGGACGGCTTTTGCCCTGAGAGTGTCCCTGTACAATGAAGCATGACCCAGAGAGGAGGGTAAAGGGAGAGGGAGGGGGAAGAAGGAGGGGAGAAGGGGAGAAGAAAGGGATGGGAACAGGGAGAGGGAGAGGAAGAATGAGGGAAAGAGGGAGAAAGGGAGAGGGAGAAAGAAGGGCAGAGAGAAAGGATGAAGGCGACAGAAAGGGAGAGGGAGAGGGAAAGAGAGGGAGAGGGAGGAGAAGGAGGAGAAAGGGACACACAGAGAGATTATAGAAGTAAGAATGTAAAGCTTTATATTATACATTTAACACTTTCTCTGCTTTTCTCCCCAGGTCTTCTGTTTTCATTTTGCACTGGACTTTGCAGGTGATGGATCTGGGAGGGCTGTCTGACAGCATGGGGACTTGATGTATGGGTCTTAATTAGTACAGGTGTGTGGAGGTAGCAGCCTGGGGGCAGTGTCTGAACTTCTAAGGCCACAGGGAGGACCTGGGACAAGAAGCTTAATGACTGTATCTGGCACTAGCTTTTGGAACTACTGCTGCAGTTACTGGAAGTTCTGTGGTTCCTTTGTGGATGGGGAAGGAGAGAGTTCTACCGTATTGACAGCCAGACTTCATATAGTAGCTAAATAATCCAAAACAACTGCAGGTAAGTATTGATTGTGGGTGCTGAAATGAACAGAACATCTTCTCTCCAGTCTCCTTTCTTAGCTTCTGACTTTTCCTTTGCACTGAGGTGAAATATTAATGTTTCACACTACATAGACTTTGCTCTTCCGAAAGGACTGCTCTTTTAAAGTTTAGAGGCCAATTCTTGAAAACTCCGAGGCCCAAATGACCAGTCTATCAACCACATAAAAATTAAGGAAAGGAGCTTGGCTTTAAGATATTTTTAGCAGTCATAAAACCACATAATCAACCAACCACAGATTCAGCAAGCCCTAGCAAAAGCTTGGAGGGAAAATGCAGCATATGGGGGATTGTCAAATATAAGTCCCAAATCTGTGCTTGAATGCTTTTTGGCAGAAACTATGGATTTAAAGAAACCTCAGAAGTTTAGTTAGAAAGAGTCCTCTTCTACTTCCTCTGAGAATACTAGGGTCTTTCTCTCATTCTTCTTCCTTCCCTCCTTTCTTTCCTTGTTCTCCTTCCTTTAAATAAAGTCATTGTCATATGGTATGGATTGTGCATACATTTTCCCATCTATTTCTATTGTTCAAACAATATAGCTTGGTGTAATACCCCATTTCTTTTTGAAGGTACTTAGCACCATAGGACTCTGTTTTCATGTGTCCTTCGATTTACCTTAGGCTATCCATCCATCAGTTTCTGACAAGACTTACCCTTCATGTGAACTTGAAAAGTTGTTGCAGACAAGTTTGCTTAAGTATGATGCTAACAATAATCATGGGACAAGGAGCCAGGAGACCTGGGCACTGTCCAGTTGTCCAATCATCATTTATATCCATACAAGGTGGCTGAAATGGTATGTGTGAATTACTTCCAAATAGCAAATGCTATTCCAGCTTAAGCCCTCACTATGAATAACCTTCCTCTCAAAGGTGGAGAAACAATAGGACCAATATGAGACCCAAACACTTTACATCTCTGTGGATATTTAGAGGACATAGTATCTCATGAGTTTCAGCCATTTTTCTGGCTCCAGAATTTTAAAACTCCCAAAGTAGCAAGTAAACTATATTTTTGCTTTCTCTCTTTTTCAGAATTTCTTCCCACAACCACGTCTCTCTGGAAACATCAGTGGTGTGGAGTAGAAGATTCAGGAACAGGTAAAGGTAAGAAACAGAGCCAGGTTAGATATCTATGTCTGAAGCCAAGTGTCTATGACAGATTTGGAGGTGCATCTACTTTTAGGAGAGAAAAAAATGGTCTAGCCAGTTCCAGATGGTCAATCTTAAGAATATATAAATCTCACCAAGCAAATAAAAATAATGTGGCAGCTATCCAAGCAAATCATAAGAATGACAGCAACTACTTAGACCATTTTCGCAGTTATAGATAAATAAGATGATTTATGCTTCTGATTGGATTTCCAAAGCAAAAGACATGTTTCTATATCTGAATTTTTGTATTTATTTCTTGGCATTTGCTCAGCGGAGAATGTAGCTTTGACTCTGTATATGGTCCTTCTATAAATACTAATTTTTGTTCCACTTCTTTGAACACACACATACCTAACATAGTATATCAAAGCTCCTTATACAGACTTTCTATTATCAATATAAAATACTCTTACATTTAAACATTCTAAATTACTACAATTTGTAAGCTAATAAGAAACTAGAGAATGATAAAATAAAAGCCAATTTAATTATCAACACAGATTTGCCAATTATTAGCATTTTGCCTTATTAAAATGCTCCTTCATTGGAAAACATACCATTCTGATACTAATCATTTCCTTTTAAAGGGAAAAATCTGTCATATTTTAGCACTTTTACAATATGCATTAATAAGTAATGCATGGTAATTTTATCATATCATTAAATTTTATACACATGGTATCACCCATTTCTGTTCAGCAAATACATAGATAAATGTAGCTCCAGTTCATTACTGAACTACATTAAATAAATGATATACTATTTAAAAATCCATTTTCCACTAATGTCCATTTAAGTTGTTTTTGACAAACATTCTTGAGTAAGTCTCTTTGCACGCTGATGGAAGAGTTTTTGTATAGTATCTAGAAATAGACTAGACATGAGTTACTGTGCGTGTAAACTCATCTACTGTAACCAACTTGCTCTTTAGTGATCACAAGGCAGACTGTTTTACTACAAAATCACAAAGTGCAATTTCACCATCTTTTCTCTACTTGTCATCTAGATTTGCTTTCTAATGACCTTTCCTTCATCAGCTATTTTGCTTCTCTGGAATAGCATTTAATTGAAATTTATGAGCAGCCTTATTTTTACTTATGATTCTTCTCTGTGTTCCTTTCTTCATCAGGGCACTGTAATCTCTCCCAAGACCCCGAAGCTTCCTGTTCCTGAAACCCCAGCCCCTCTCCTTGCTCTCCTCCTGTTCAGCTCCACGCTAAGCGTAGAGTGTTAGTTGTGACATACAATTGGAGCTGATAACAATGCACTTTACTTGGTGACTTGAGTGGTGTTCCATTGAGAAGAGTATGAGGTTCAGGTTCTGATTTTGCCACATATATGCAAATCCAACCCATATTGCTTTCCTCCTTTCTTCTGCGCTATAGGTACCCTGGAATTGCCATTTCCTCCTCTACTACTGTTATTTCATGATCACAGCCTTTACAATTTTATAACAACTTAAAAAACACCCAGCACATGTGTAGATTTTAGCCCTTTGGGCAAGGACCAGATAAGTTTGTTCTAGCGCCTGGCACATAGTAAGGTGCATAAAACTCATTTATTGAATGAATGGCTCATTATTACTTCTCCTTTGGACCTACTAGGTAGGTCTCTGTCCTTGAATCTATTCTAATTATAGAGTGAAATAAGCCCTAGAATAGCTTTCGGAGTTACATAGTTGAACTTAATAAACACACCTACAGGCAACCCACTAGCTTGCCAATCTATCTATGATTTGATGTGATTTATTTTTCTCCAAGGGTTTATTTGCCAGACCTTTTGGTGCCCATTATGGCAATGAATAAGAAGCTTTAAGTGCTGGGTGCTGGAGGCTCACACCTGTAATTCTAGATATTCAGGAGGCTGAGATCTGAGGAGCCAAGGCAGAAAATCTGAGCGACTCATCTCCAATGAACTAGCAAAATGTCAGAAGTGGAGCTTTGACTCAAGTGATAGAGCGCTAGACTTGAGAAGAAAAGCTAAGAAACAGGGTCTAGGCCCTGAGTTCAAGCCGCAGTGCTAGCACCAAAGAGTAAGCACCTTTAAAAGATGTGGTGGAGGGTGATTAGATCATCAGAGGCACTGCTTTTGGTAGGGATAAATGTTTATCCAGGGAGTGAATTAGTTCTGGCTGTCTTTCCATTTCTCTAGAATACTGTGATACGTACATTTTATGTAGGGACCAAATAAAGCCAACCAATCTTCAACACTTTTAGCCTTCAAAGCAGAATTAATAAGCCTTTATAAGGATCAGCTTCAGGTCTTTTATTATATCCAACAGAGAAGGACCTATTTTTTCCTTTTCCTAATATTCTGTGCTCTCTCTTGCCTCTATATGTCCTTACAGACCCTCCTCATAGATTACTGTCCTTGCTCCTGTCCTCATGGTAGCTCACTCATTGCTACTCATCTCATTTTTGGGTAGCCAATTGAAAGCATGTCCATAGCCTTCCCCAGACTTTAAGGTTTGTATTAGAGGCCCATCTTTTGACTTTACCCTGCTAATTTTGCCACTGGAGTCTCCACTTCCTACGATGTCCTCTGAGATTAGAGACCATACTATTTTGTTCAGCATTAAATTCCCTACAGTTTGAAAAACGATAACTATCTTGGCTAGTCTCTCTCACGCTCAGAATTATACTGTAAAACTCACCGAACTACCTACTGTTCAGAGTAAAACACCGTCAGAATGAACCAGTGTTCTTTCTTTTCCTCCCTTACTCCTAAACTAGCACCATTGTCACAACTCATTTAACTCTGACCATGAAGGTCTACGTAATTTTTTTCTATTAACATTCTTCCTACTCTTCCCTCTGCACATCTCCAAGCCAATGGATGTAAACATTGCCATCTTTGATAAAGTATAAAATGAAATCAATCTCCATGGTGTTCAGAGCATTTATGGGGTGTAGGATAACTGAGTATATATTTTATGGCTAAGAACAATCAAATGTTTCCTATTGTTATTGATTTCTCCCAAGTGGTTCTTTCTCAGTATCTCTAGTAGCATCAACCTAGATAACATGGCTTACTTTAGTCAGAAGCCAATTCTTGGTATATCTTGAATACAATATACATAAATGGTATTGTTTGGTTTCTTTAGTTCTAGATTTCTCCATCGCATTGTAATAGAATGGAAGTACACATACTTTGGGATGAAGTTGATGTGAGTATCTACTAATTTTCTTTTTCTATTATCAACAAATATTAACAATAAATGATTTTTATTATTAGCCTGTACCTTATGTGTATTTCAATGAATACTGAAGACAATGTCTTGTTGATGTATTTTTCTTAAAAAACAAGATAAAGCAAAAAGAAATGGAGGTATTTCTCTTCTCGTTAGTATCTTTTAGTTTGAAAGTTTTAGCAAGGATTGACTTTACTGTAGTATGGTGAAAGCAGAGAGAAATAGAAAAGAGAAACATTTCCTGCTCCACATGCAGGTGATGGAAGTTAAAATCAGGAATCTATGCAATACAGTAACAAAGATCAGGCCTCAGTGTTGGATGCTCTTAACAGAAGTAGTCACACCTTCATAATAACAGTGGTATGCATGCAATGAGCTCTCCAACCCTTCATGTCAGCGCTTTTCTGGGTGTCATGCAGAAACATGTGTCCAGAGGGAGTTAAGCCTTTTTCTTTGGATATCCGGATGTGTAACAACATACAAACTCAGGAACTGGCACTAATCATCACTGCCTGAGAAACAGAGAAAGGAGCTCCAAAATGAAACAATGAAGCCATGCAGAGAAAGGCCATGGGATGGAGACCGCATTCATTGACACAAGGAACTCATTCTTGCTGTGGCCATAAAGCATTCTGAACCTTGTGACTTGAGCTACCTGATATTCTTCCTTACATTCTTTACATTCAGTACTCCACCTGGTTGTGTTCAGGCTAGCTTAAGATGATGTCTATAACTTGCAGTCAAGCAGTTCTAACTAATGAGCCTGTGGACCGTGTCCACGTGATTGAAAGCTCTGGAGCCCCATAGTACTTCCCCTTTAATTTCTTCATTCTGAGAACTATTAATATTTTTTGTTCTTAGACTGGCTTCACAAACATACTCAGATGGCCTGAGGCGAGGAAACACCTTATATAGGATGCTAAGGTGCACAGATGGAGTGCAAATGATTTCATCGTTCTTTAGCTGGTGCTAGGTATGCGCAAGAAGCCAAGCTGGGCCTAACAGGGCAAGCTTCTGCACACACATCTCATTCCTGGTTACACATGCATGCTTCCGCTTTCAGCAGATCTAGAGCTTCACCATTCTATGCAGCATGAACTGAATGAGCTGAGCAGTGAGGGAACTCTCTACTTGAAAGTGTAATGTAGAGTTTTATGTTCATTTATGAGTTACATAAACCCTCCTATACATTCATAACTGTCACAGCACGTGACAACAATGAGTAAGATTTTGTCCTCTACTAGATACTGCAATGCTCTTTTCTATAAATATTCTCATTTTATCTTCTTAACCACTCTGAGATAAGTATAATCATCATTTATTTTTTATAAATAAATACATAGAAGTTAAGCAATATATCTAGAGAGACTAAGTAGCTTAAAAAAACAGGCAACCAATAAATAACAATAGCTCCATTTGCTGTGGACTGAGAACTTACCTTCTGTTGATTTATAGTCTTAATATACTACTATTGGGAGCTAACCAAGATATGAAAATAGAGTCTTACAAATGTGATTAGTGCCCCTGTAAGGGCTTAGTTTCTCTCTGGGTTTTCTATCATGTGAGGATATGAGATGATTGGATGTTTGAACCAGAAAGAGGGAATCTCACTGGAGATCAACCATGCTGGCACCCTAATCTCAGACTTCACAGCCTCTCAAAGTATGAGAAGTAAACTTTTGCTATTTTGAGCCAGTTGTCTATGAATTTTGTGGTATGTGTGAGTGTATATGTGTGTTAAACTCAGGTCTTTGTACCATTTGGGCAAGCACTCTACCACTGAACACATACATATATACACACATAATCTAAATATGTAGCTCAGGCTTGAATTCATGACGATCCTGTCTCAGCCTCCTGAGTACGAGGATTACAGATGTGTGCCACCACTTCCAGCTGTTTATAAAACTAAGACAACATCTGACTCTGGCATTACCTATCTATATGGATAATGGTACACTATTTCTTATTTTATTGTAACAGTATATGGCCTTAACAAACTGTGACTACCTTTAGGGTAGGCTCCATGTTTTATTCATTTTATTTAGTTCACAAATTAACAAATACATTATTGATGGAAATAAATGATTACCTCCTGTTTCTTTCTCTTAAATGAAATTCTCTTAAATGAAATCTTCAGCTTTCTAAGCATCAGTTTCTTTACTTGCAAAGTGATGTTGTAAGTATATGCACCTTGAACCACTATGGATAATCATGAGACTGTTTTTAAATTTAGTCTTAAGTATTACACCCAACTGTCCTATAAGCATAAACTGCTATGTTTCAGAACTTGAATAGGTATTGCCTGCACAAATTTCTAACTGAAAAAAAAACCACAACAGAAAAGATGACCCATATTCAAAAGAGATTATGTTCCCTTTGAGGTTATGGAATAATCTGCCTCTGGTCTGAGTTTAGAATCTGAAAATATAAAAAGCCACTCTTTAAAATATCTATTTTGGTGCAATCTGCAAATTAAGTGTGTTAATTAAGAAGTGCACGCGCACGCACCACACACACACACACACACACACACACACACACACACACACACACACACACACACTCACACACACACGGAAACAGAGGTGAACACAGATCTGCTTCCCTTGATGGAGCGCAAGTTCTGTCCATCCTCATTATCCTGAGGTTACTAAACTCCCTGCACTGGTACTTCTCTCATACACCATTCCTGATAATACTAAGTTCGTTCTAAAGCATGGTCAAGATGCCCTAAGGTGAAGACAAAAAGCTACCTCATTATGGAGTCAAGGCCTTTTAGTTATTTTCCAGGTATCTCAAACAAAATACCTGAAGTATTCTGACAGCCTGAAGCACCATGGTTGAGGAGGCCTAGAGATCCAAGAAGGGATCCAAGAATTTCTATCACGTTCCAGTCACAGTGGAGATGACACAATGCATCTGTGTCATCTGCACTGAACCTGGCTGTAGACACACAACCCTCCTTCTCAGCTGAGACTCCTCTAGACTACCCATCATTCTCAAGAAAGCACACCCTGTGTTCCACCTCTGACAGGAGTTTATTACAGTCCTTAGCTTTGAAGCCTCATTTTTTTATTCTGCATTATATACACAGCTAGAGGGAACCACACACATTTGAGTCGGTGCTTCATCGCCACCCTTTTCAACAAATCAAATGGCACTTATTGTATTATATAGTTCTTGATTGGACTCCTGGCCTAAACAATGTGTTTCTCTTTTATGTTGTTAATTATTCTTTTGGATCCTTTATCAGATCACACAAATGTGTGATGGTCTCCTTTACTATACTGTTCTTTCCTCTTGCCCAACCCCATAAAAGTACATACTACCTCTCCTAAAGTATGTACTACCTTTTGTGTCAATAATTTCTTTTTTTTTTTTTTTTTGGGTCCAGTCGTGGGGCCTGAACTCTGGGCCTGGGCGCTGTCCCTCAGCTCTTTAGCTCAAGGCTAGCGCTCTACCACTTGAGCCACAGCACCACTTCTGGCTTTTTTCTTATGTGGTGCTGAGGAATCGAACCCAGGGCCTCTGGCATGCAAGGCAAGTTCTCTACCACTGAGCCACCTTCCCAGCCCCCAATAATTTCTATAATACTTCATCCTCTTGTTTTTCTCATTAAAAAGTGATGCTTTGTCTAATGTCCTCAGATTTTTCCTTCTTCATCTTGTCTATTAAGCAAAAATAGTTTCTAATTTTCTTTCTTCTATTTTCTTATTTTCTTGCCATCACTAATCTTTTGATTGCTTTAAACATGTTGACAACTAAGCTTCAAAGCTAGCACTTTAGGTGGGACCTGTCTCTTGGGGGCTAGATTTTAATTTCCCATCGTTAACTTAGATCATCATCCAAACCTGATTACCTAATTACCCAGTGGTGGCCTCATCTCTCCCCATCTCCAAATATGATCTCATTGAGCACTGGAACTTTGACACATAATCGCAGGGGGTACCCAAATATTCTTTCAGAACACACTGTTTCAACCTCTGAGTACTGAGAAGCCTGGCAACATGTTTGATCAGTAAGTCTGAGGGAGACCAACATCTCTCTCTATTATTTCTATATCCTGTTTTATTTATTTATTTAAAAAGAATATTTATATTATCTTTAAGAAGTTGCCATTCAACCAACCAGTTCCTGAACATAACGCATCTTGACCAGTGTCACCTCTTTCCACATTCTTAGCCACACCTAGCATGCTACTCCATCCTTCACTTTTCTTAATTTTGAAGGCCATGTATTGAATTTGGGGGCCATAACAAAGCAGTTTATGTGTACAATTCATCTTCATCTGTGTTATTCCTCTCAACATTTTCACCCCTCTTCGATCCACCCCTTCCCTTGCTTTCCTTAATTCTGTGGTATATACAATCAATTCTTGACTGCATTCTTTCCCATTTCTCCTTCTGTCATCTACCCTCTCCCTTTCGCCCCATCCACCCCCTCCCATTACAAGTACCCTTTTCCTGGTACTTATTTTGTTGGGCTTTGACCTAGTTTTTCTAAAAAAATTTACACTAGATGACCCTCCATAGAGTCCATTACACTCCAGTGAATTCGCTTGTAGCTGCTTGTATACCACTCAGTGTGTTTTCCCCAACATCCAGGATCATATCATGCAAGCTATTTTTTCCCCTCATTCTTTCAGATCCCTTACTTGATATTCCAGTTCTAATGAATTAAACTCTGAAAATGTTTTTACAATGTGCATGCCTTAGACTCAACAATCATTGCACTGTTTTACTCTAAGGCTTTTAAGGTTTAAATTTCAAAGTCTATTCTAATTTTTATATAATCAACATGTGATTATGAAACTTCCTAAAATTTTTACTACTTTGTGTGGTTTATTGCAAAAATATCTAAAATTTCATCACAGAAATTGAGTCATCTCTACAGCCTGTCTTCTACGGCCTATTAATCACCCCTACACATTAGTGTGCTCTTTCTTTATATCGGATTCCATGTCTCAGCCCAAGAGCATGGCAGCATTTCTGAATCTCCACTCATTATTTCCTGCGTGTGCAATGATGTCACCACCCTGCAGTTATTTATGCTGAAAACAAAAATTCTCTAAGATCAAGTTCAAATGCTATTTTTACTAAAATATCCTTCTAATCCTTCCCCAGATACTACTTCAGAGGAAGACATAATCTCTTCCTTCCTTGGACAATCGAGAAGTTACAATTGTCCTTTATTATGGCACATAAAACAAAATGTTACTCATATTTTTGTCTCCTTTTCTATAGTGCAGGATTCGCAATGGTCAGGACATGTATTCAGATCTTTCTTATCCTGAAGGTTATCTAGTATCATGCTACGTGTATAAAATAATATCTGATCATATAAATGACTGAATCACAATATCCTCAGTAAATGGTCTTTTAAGTAGTAAAATTCTATGACAAATGCTTCAATAAAATACCCTTATGTTTACTATAAAATCAAGAAGAATTACAGTCAACTTTTAAAGTCATGGATGATTCAGGGAAAAAGAATTTCAACTGACAGATTTTCTTCTGAGCCAGAGTAGTTATTAGATCAATATTTTGAGAAAACCCATCGGAGAGGCCACTGCTACTTGATTATGGCATCTGTTGGCTCATTTTCAAATTTCCTTTTTAATCAGAGGAGGAAAGATGAAAATGTTTAGCCAGTTAAAAAATGGTGCTACGGACTTCTTTACCTCTACGTGTGGACAAACTCTGTCTTTAGTAGGCAGTCATGAGGAAAAATTTCCTTACAGGATCCTTCTCCTTAGCACTTCATGTCACTTTTGCACTGAGCAGAAACCATTCAAATGCTTAGGAAACATTCCAACAACCTAATAATATTCTGTTTAAGAACATGCTTTAATTTTTTTTTGCAATTCAAAAATACATATGGAATAATAGAAGACCCTTAACAGGTAGAACAGTGCTGGAGGAATACCAATACCAAATGTCAAACTCTATTACAAAGCCATAGTAATAAATACATATGGAATAATAGAAGACCCTTAACAGGTAGAACAGTGCTGGAGGAATACCAATACCAAACGTCAAACTCTATTTCAAAGCCATAGTAATAAAAACAGCTTGGTACTGGCACAAGAACAGACCTGAGGACCAGTGGAATAGAAGACCTGGAAATAAACTCACAGACTTATAGCCACCTAATATTTGATAAGGGAGCAAAAAACACAGGATGGAAGAAAGACAGCCTATTCAACAAATGATGCTGGCAGAATTGCTATACATATGCAGAAAACAGAAGCTAGACCCTTATATATCACCTTGTACCAGAATCAATGGATCAAAGACCTCAATGCAGGACCAGATACCTTGAAAATATTACAGGAAGGGATAGGGGAGACACTAGGGCTCCTTGGCATGGGTCAAAACAACAAACTAGATAAATAGGACTGCATCAAACTAAAGAGTTTCTGCATGGCAAAGGACATAGCTATCAGGAAAAATAGAAAGCCCACAGAATGGGAAGCAATCTTTACTAGCTATGTATCATATAAGGGCCTCATATCTAAAATATACTTAGAACTCAAAATTTAAAGCCTCTCAAAACAAATCCTTAAAGAAGAAACAACAACACAATTAAGCAATGGGATAAAGACTTAGAGACAACCCAGATGCCTCTCAATGGACAAATGGATCAAGGAAAGGTAACATACATACACAATATACACAATTTCTTTCCATCAGAAAGAATGATATTGCCCCATTTGTAAGGAAATGAAAAGACTTGGAAAAAATTATATTAAGCAAAGTAAGCCAGACCCAATGAAACCTAGGTTGCTGGCTTCTCTTATTTGTAGAATGTGACTATAAATCTACAAGTAAAAAAATGGATAGGAAAAGACAAAAAAATTACACATGGACATGCTAAAATAAATAGGACTCTAAACATTCATACAGTGAGACCCAAGGAGAATATTGTTAGGAGAGGATCACAAAGGCGCAATAGCTATGTGCATATAATCATATAAAGTGATGTTTATTGAAATGAACTCCAAGAAATGGAAATGAGTTTTTTTAATTTTATAGGTATGTGTGTGTTGTTTATCCCTTTTGTCACTTTTTAAAAATTTCTGTAACTTTTGTCTTACATGCAACTTTATCTGTTTTGAGGAAGCTAAGGGGAAATACAGAAATGGTGGGACAAAGGGTGAACTAATTCAGCTTCAGCAGTGATAATCACTAGTCACTAATGTTGAAAATTAACTATACAATTTGTGGGGGATGGAGGCCGGGAGAGAAAAAACTGTGAGATAATGAGGGAAGAGGTGACACTGTACTCAGTACCTGACACATCCCTCTGTATATCACCTGTACAATACAAATAAATTCAAAAATTTTAAAAATTGCTTCTTATATCAGTCTAACTTTTGCAGTTGTGATTTAGTTGTGTACATAATTGTGTATACAAAAGCCCAAAGACTACATTGTCACATTTCCGCCCCCCTGAACCATCAGTGTTTGACAGACATTAAATTATTTATCCAGAAAATCATTAGAAATGTCAATCTGACATTGTGTCATTAATATTGTGATTTCTTACTATATATGCTATATACATAGTTTTTCATTTGGCTGTATAAGGAAGTGATAATAATTTGGATCGAAGTAAGTTACTTCTCTAAGAAGGTCCATAGATTTCTATGCATTTGATTGCTAAAGGGGTGAAGATTTCAGTGCCTTTATATTAGTAACCCTAAATATTTGCCCATTTGACAGTAAAAGAGCTGTCAAAGGCAATTATACTTAAGTCGATCTTCCTGAGTTGGATTCTGCCTAAAAGGACTTGTGACTATAAATAACTAAAATAACCCAAACACTGTATTGATTGATTGATTGATTGATTGATTGAGCTTCCTCCAAATTATATTCCAGAAGATATAAAACAAGAACTCATATTTTTAATTTTGTCAGCTACTTGGCTGTGAGTAAAATGTTAAAAAGAAATTCAGTCAACCTTGAGAAAACAGCCATATAATATCATCCCTTCCATCTATCTGAAAACCAGGCTGTCGTGGGAATGTTACTGGATCTACAGCCCCTCAGAACAACATTCCAACAGATAGATCTGTTGAAAACATGTCATTCGAGCATCTGCTCCACATTTATAACTCCATATACAGACCGCTGAACATGCTCGTGCCCCATAAGCATCAGATTTCCACATCCAGAATGGCAGTAAACTCATTCTCTAGAGCTTTCCACCCCTTCCTTCAATTGGCAAAACTCTGCTTGATTTTTATTGCTGCAGGAAATAGTAGAGTGTAAGGTTTGTAACTCTGAAGACAAACCAGGAAAAAATAAACTGGTAATAAAATGAGGTAAAACACAGGCACTGAAATTATTGCTACGTTTTAGAATTATAGTCTCATAGAGTCACACCAGGAGCAATAACAGAAGGAATGAGAAAAATAAGCAAACAAATGATATTTTTTCCACTAAAGTTTAACCTGAAATTACCCTCTAGGGTCAACTGATTTTCATATTGGATAAGCTATAAATTATATTAAGAATACTGCATGTTTATTTGGTTATTTATTAGAGTTAGGTTTATCAACACCTAATAGTTAAACCATTTACTGATATAAACCAGTACTTCTAAGACAACTGATACATTTTTTTCAAATGCAAAATCTCGAATGTAATGAGATTTTAAGTATATGTTAGTAAGAGGAATTTTTTCAGATTACAGGAAAAGTAGTCAATATATGGTACGATGATGCAATTGTACAGCAAGGTCTGGTAGCAAGTGCCAGGCCTCAATAAGTAATATCTGATGCTCCCTCTCTTCCCAGCAGCAAGCATCACTCAATAGTCATTGACACAATCTCTCAGACAGGTGTCTATCCATCCACACATGTGAGTCTTTTATTTCCATTAAACACCAACAAATGTTAATAAAAACTTAAGGATAACACCCAAACCCTGAGTTCAAGCCCCAGGCAGGACCAGCACACACACACACACACACACACACACACACACACACACACACACACACAGTATTTGCTTTCTAATCCCTCCCCTCTTAGACAAAAATTGCTGTGATGTTACTTTACATCTGTATACGTGGCTAACAATCTGCGCTGTTCTTTTTCTTCTTCATGTCCTAACATGGCTTCACCTTCCTGATTGGTAATAACTCCCTGACAGCAGGTAAGAAAGAAAAATCATGACCAGTGGGTAAAATTTATTAAGAAATGTGTATGATCTGTATCCTATAAAGGATTTGAAATTGATTAGGCGAGAAGGAAGCACAAATTATTGTCTTCACTGCAATACTGACAAAGCCTAGGGAGGTTTTTGCTTGAAATAATAATAGTTATGGATCTTAAAAACATATATTCTCAAACTCTTCCTTCCTTCTTTCCTTCCTTCCTTCCTTCCTTCCTTCTCTCCTTCCTTCCTTCCATCAGTACTGGGCAGGGTTTGAATTGGCATTATGCTCTCACTTAGACTTTTTGCTCAAGGCTTATACTCTAACATTTTGAGCCACAGCTCCACCTCTGGTTTTCTGGTGGTTAACTGGTGATAAGAGTTATATGAATTTTCCTGCCTAGGGTGGCTTTGAACCATGATCCTCAAATCTCAGCCTCCTGAGTAGATGGGATTACAGGTGTGAGCCACCATGCCAAACTCCCAAATTCTTTCTTATTACTTCCACAAACTATATAACTTTTATAAAAGATGCCTATGTTGGTGCTTGACTTTTCATGCATGTAGATTTTTTTAATATAGGTTAGGAGATTTCATTCCAGTTCTAAAATCTACATCTTAGTTTCTTTGTCTACCTAGTGAAGGAAAAATAACATATATTCTGCTGAACTTGCAGACTGACTCAGAAGGATAGCATACTTACAAACTGATGTAAATGTTATAATTATTCCAGTTAGTATTTTCATTTATAAAAAGTTATTATAGAGCCAGGCCCTGGTGGCTTATGCCTGAAATCCTAGCTACTCAGGAAGCTGACATCTGAGGATCCCAGTTCAAAGCCAGTTCAAGCATGAAAATCCATAAGACTCTTATCTCCAGGTAACTGCCAGAAAACCAGACATGGAGCTGTGGCTCAAAGTGTTAGAACAATAGCTTGTGCACAAAAGCTCAGGGACAGTGCCCAGGCCCTGACTTCAAGCCCATAACCTCCCCTCCCCCACCAAAAAAGAAATATTATTATATGGTAAAATTAATTCTGTTTGTAAAGAAAACTGCCTACATTTTAATTCAATTTCCTTGAGAGCTTCAACTATCTGTGCCATTTCTTTAAATTGCAAATATTACATGCAATTTGTTTTTGTGGGTCTAGGAAAGATGACACATCCAAAATTTGAACACATGATTCTTATTAACTAAAATGAGGAGAAAGATAGTGAAGTATTTATTGCACAAATTAGTCAGAATTACTAGAATACAAATCAACTGGACTTTGATTGTCTACTCACTCTCAAGTTTAAGGCTCATCACCTGTATCTTTTTAAAAATTTATGTTTTGATTTGCAATCACAATTCATTCTGATCATGACCTTGAAGTAGAGATAGCCCAATTCAAGTGTAGCTCTGTGGAACATCGTTATGACAACATGCCTTAAACTTTAATAACTAAGGGGACTATGATAAGGCAGTTACTTAAGGGATATTATTTCAGGACACACATGGCACTTGGTTGCAATTCTCTTTTGTGAAAGCCATTTCTCAGGGTGCATAGTTTCTTGCACTCCACTCCAGATTAGTCACAATGTGCTTCCAGAATGATAGAAATCAATCAGAAGCTCTCTCCCACCAGAGGATAAACTATACATGAGAAATACTGTTCGTCTTTGACCCAGAATGCAGAGTTGCATTGACACTCCATAGAAGGAAGGACCCGTGTGAAAACAAACACTGTCAGAGGATCTGCAGTTGGAATCTTCTAGAGACCAAGGAAGGTGCGTGTGCTTGGTCCTCTGTTTGCTCTTGCAAAGGAATGAAAGCAAAGAGGACTTTTAAGCTCTATCATCCTACAACAGAATGTGAGATCTGGAAAAGGGGAGGAAAAAATACATATAAACAAAAACTTTGGAGGAAATGGAGCAAACAGTTTAGACAGAGGAAAACATGGATGGAGAGAGACTGAGACAGGAGACAGAAAAGGAGGAGGAGAGAAAGAGGGAAAGCAGGGAGAGGGAGAGAACGAGGGAGAGGAGGCACAAGAGGAGAAAGGAGGCAGGCAGGGACGGGGAGACACAGATCGGATCACTCACTTGGCATTTCCTGCCCCTGGCTTCTTCCTTCGGAAAATGTTGAGGAAGGTGTTGGAGCGGCAGGGCAGCTTGCCATCGCCGACGTGCATGCGGACCACGTCCGAGGTGGTGAAGGCACTGCGGACATTCCTCTCGGGCTTGGCAATGATGATGTACATCTTGGGCGTGAACATGCACCCCAGCGCCACCGTGACGCTGAGACTCACTGCGAAGCAGGTGGTGATGATCTTGTAGTTGCTCCCAAAGTAAATGGGCACGAAAGCTAGCCAGATGATGCAGGTGGTGTACATGGTAAAGGCGATGTACTTGGCCTCGTTGAAGTTGGCGGGCACGTTGCGGGTCTTGAAGGCATAGTAGGTACAGCTCATGATGAGGAGCCCATTGTAGCCCACGGGGGCCACCACGCCCAGGTTGCTGGTATTGCAGATCAGGTAGACTTCCTTGATGCTTGGGTAGGACAGAATGGGCATAGGAGGTTCCATGATGATCAAGGTGACCACCAGGGTGAGCTGCACGCTAATGAGAATGGAAGCAATGATCACCTGGGCCCAGGCGCTCATGAACCTGGGCTTCCGGGTGCAGATCTTCTTCTTGCTGCCTGCCAGGATGCGGGCAATGCGATTGGTTTTGGTCACCAAAGCAGAGTAGCACATGGCGGAGGACAGGCCAACCAGGAGGCGCTGGAGGTAGCAGGACGTGGTCGTTGGTTTGGCAATGAGAGTGAACGGACACACATAACCAAGGAAGATGCCGGCTAAGATGATGTAGCAGAGCTCGCGACTGGAGGATTTGACCACAGGTGTATCCCGGTACAGCACAAAGATGAGAGTCACAAACAGGGTGACGAGGATGCCCAGACAAGAGAAGGCGATGGCAATGATGGATTCGATGTTGCTCCACTCAAGGTAGCGGACAGGAATGGGTTCACAGCCTGTGATGAGAAACAGTTCATTTTCATATGAAATCGGAGATTTCTGCTGACCAATAATGACTGCTTATTAGTTATTCACAACCGAGCTGTCTTTTCTTCCTGGATGATTTCTATGCTTGGCACAAAAGTTGCCAGTGTTACACACAGATTCCTAAACTTAGTCTCATTGCAAGTCTAAGGTGACATGCTTGTGAACCTATAATATTTTTCTTTCAATACTGTCATTATAAATGGATGTCCATCAAAGAAAGGAGAAAAATGTTTACAGTAAAGGCTAAGTAAGGACAACATAAAAGAAAAGCTTAGCCCATGTAATTATAACCCCTCTGTACAGTATTTTCACACACACAAAAAAAAGCTTAGTAAGAAATAAGCGAACTCAAGTGATAGAGTATCTGTTTAGAAAATGTGAGACCCTGTACTGACTAAATAAACTAGCAAACTTTTTTTTAATTTTATGCAGCCATTGACCATAGACAAATAGAGCTCACAGGCAAATTTTGGCTTGCAGAATATTTTATATAGAAATTCAATTCAAATGTTGTACAAGAATTTGCATGCTTGTGTTTACCACATAATTCTATGTTACCCACTTAAAATTCCTTTAGCTATTTATTATTTGTACATGGCAAATGGACAGACCAAAAGAAACTGGATCTCTACTTCCAATGTTCTTAAAAGGAGAGATGTTTTCCTTTGAGACAGGAAATAGAATCTGTTTCATATTTCAGAGTGAGAGAAAAAAATTGTCAGACTCTGGAGACAACCCCTTCACAGGATTTTGTGTTTGGTCTGGGCCATATTTCCCACATTGTGAGAGTAAAAATATGTTTCCCTAAATTTAGGAAAAGACTCATTGTTCTAGCAGCAAGAAACCACCAGAAATGGTTTTTAGGTCTGTTCAGCCAATCAACACCAACCTACCTCAGTGAACATCTTTTTATTTACCAACCAATGAGTGTTAGCCCTTGATTCTGACAGTCACCCAGTTGGGGTGTCACATAAGTATAAGTAATAAATTATAGTTTTGGGTTAAAAAAATTACATACAATTCTCCTTCAGTGTTCATGGGGAACTACTTCCAGAGCCACCACGGATACCTACCCTTGCTCCAATACCTTCTGGAAAGTTGCAGTTTGCAAATGGTCTACACATATCTTCTTGTATGCTTTAAATAATCTCTAGATTATGCATAGTTCATCATCCTATGTATAATTATATAAATAGTATGGTTTAGGGACAAGAGACAAGAAAAACATGTCTAAGTATTGAGCATAGACCGAACCATCATAGTCTGGACTATATAGTTCATGAAAGAAATAAAGGAACTATTTATTCCAGTGGTTTCCATCCACAGCTGCAGAAGTAGCTAAGGAAGGATGACTGTCTTTAGTCTTACCATCTTTTGTATTTCTACAGATTTCATAAAGATCATTTTGAAGACCCTTACTTGATACTATTCCTGGTTATACTGGGAATATCCAGTTCACTCCCTAGACCCCTAAAGCTCACCCTGTGTTCTTCCCATACACTGTTTGTGGAAGATCACAATAGTGGTCCAGCTCTGGTTAATTTTACTGAGTTGTGTTGTATCTATTTAATTAGGCTAGGACTTGTACTTGTGTAGGACTCTATATATAGGGTCATTAAACTTAAATCTTCGTATAACATAGATCTATCTATCTTTACATTAAGAATTCCAGCCCCTTTTTATGTACATCATCTGGTAAATAAGCCTAAGGTATTTATAAAGTCAACAAACATTTTGTTTTAGCTGTATAATTTGAGAAATATCTTTTTCTTTACTTACTTCTCGGCTACTTTTTTTTTGCTTTTGTAACCATTTACCTACTGCATATATAAATCCTTATTTGTTTTTAAGTCTTTAGCCCACTTATTTGTTTTTGTGGCTGTTGTTTGATTTGGTTTGCATTTGAATTGAATTGAGTTGCATTGCTGGTGTTTTGATGACTATAAAAGGAAGTGGGAAAATGAGATCACTGGAAGACACAGATCCAGGAACTCGCTGGTGCAAGCTGGACCATGTTTGGAGCACTGATAACTAGCTTATAAAAAGTATCTACTCTTTCTGAGTCCTTTAGAAAATCTCTGGAAACTTACTTGTTGGGTTGTCAATGTGTGAGATATCACTTTGTTTAGTGTTGCTTTCCAACATTACTCTTGCTTTGAGAATATGAACTCTCATTCAGGAGCACATACTTGGACTGACCTTAGAAGGAGGAGGCACCAGTGCTCAATAGGAAATGTACTCATTACCTTGCTCATGTAACTGTAACCCCTCTGTACAGTAGTTTTACAATTAAAAAAACCATACAATAAAAACCTCTTCCTGGAAGAACTTCTGATTTCATTATAAAGTCATATTTTAATTCTACATGTTTCTGGGTTTTTTCCCAATAAAGACTGGGTAGATTCTCTCCAACTTCAGAGAGAGAGGGTGAAGTAAATGCTCTCGATTCTTACTAAGTAGAGTCCTACATCACAAATCCATTCTGTTTAATTCAATTAATCGCCTTCTTGTGGGGAAAATATTTTAAAGCAGCAGAATAAAAAAGATATATAAATAAACCACATAAATGCATTCTATAAGGCATTATCAGAAACTATGCTTTTAATGAAAAGATGTAAAGATGAAAAATAATCTTCCAGAAACGTTCAGATCTATCTAATGTCTTAAGTCCATTAGAGATATTGACATCTAGGAAATCCCTGCTCTTACCACAAAATCTAAATAGAAGGAATATTCCTTCCTTATGTTTTTAGAACAACAGATACTTTGTTTACTTTAAAAAATTCCAATAGCAAGAAACAATCCTATGTCCCAATCTACTATTTATACTTTGAGATTGTTATTAGAAAAATATTTCTTCATTCTTTGTGACAAAATCCCACAAATGTAATAGACAGAATGCTTCCAGAGAGCGCATCAAATTATAGACGCTCTAGACATGAAAACACCTACACTTTGCAAAATTTGGGAAATAGCTATTATCACAGAATCCTTTTAAACAAGAGACTCCACAAAATTAAGATTTGGAACATAGCATACTAGTTTACAAGCCATTGTAAGTAAGTAGATTTTTGTTAAATTACTAAACCCTATATACCATGCTTTAGGCAGATTAGCAACATGGCACATACAATTAACTGTTGCCCTTTGTGGTAGGAGGATTCTAAGGTAGTCTTCAACTGCCTCTCCCCACTTCTGACCTGTGTGTGCTTATATCCCCTCCTCTTGACTAAGAGAAGGACCTGCAATTTGCTTTTTGTCTATAGAGTATAGCAAAGATGATGAAAAGTCGCTTGCGAGATCAGGTTCCATAAAGAAATGATTTTTTTTTATCTTACTAGCAAACTCTGTCTTGCTGGCCTTGACAAAGCTGCATTCCACCTTACTGAAGTCCACGCACACATCAAATATGTTGTATAACCACTACCTAATTCCAAAATTTTCATCACCACTAGCATACACAGTAAGTACTTATTCCCTGATATTACCTCCCTATATTTCTGGTCATCACCAATCTGCTTTCTATCTCTATAGTTGTATCCATCCTGAATATCTTACTTGAAAATACTATCCCATAATATGTGATAATATGTGAACTTTTGGATCTAGCTTCTAATACTCAGTCTAATGTTTTTAAGAAGTTGTCAGGGTTTTTTTTTTAGAACTTATATGAAAATTTAATATTTAATTTCCTTCTCTTTTTTTTATTGGTGGGGGCAGTGGTGGGATTTTAAGTCAGGGCCTCCAGTTTGGCTTTCTCATTCAGGGCTGATGTTCTCCCACTTGAGCTATGTCTCCAACTTTTTGCTGCTTACCTTGGACTTTTCTGTCTAGGCTAGCTTTGATCTGGGATCCTCCAGACCTCAGTCTCTTGTGTAGCTAGGATTAAAGGCTTGAGTGATGATGCCCAGCTAGCAATTAATTTGTTTTCATAGCTGAATGTTGTTACACTGTATATACTACAAAGCCACATGTCATCTTACTGAAGTCCCTGTGACAAAGAACTGAGGACAGTCCCCACCCAAAAAACTGAGGTCTTCAGTGCCACTGCCTGCGAGCACTCTGCCCTGCCAGCAACCACAGAAGTGAATGGAGACATGCACTCTTCCCCCCACCCCCACACCTTTAGAGAAGGCCTCATCCCCAGTCTTCCAAAAGATCACAAGAAGAAGAGAGCCTCATTCAGCTCTGCCCAGGTCCTGGACCCACAAACATGTGAAATAATAAATGTGTGTTGCTTTAAGCTACTAGACTTTGTGTAAGTTTTTTTTTTATATAGCTGGATAACGAATTGCCCTAGTAAATTCAACTCCTTAATTTAATCAATGCTCAGATTCTAATAGCAAGCGCAGACATAAACTAAATTAGCCCAAACACCTTTAGGTCTTGTACTGTTCTTTATGTCTCTTGTTCCCAAATGTGATAAATCCTTATTACTCAATGGTCGGACAGTGTCGGTTACTTAATTAACTAAATTTTGAATTAGTGCTGCTTCTCCTTCCTATTTCCTATCTGCTGGTGTGTTACTGGTAATACTGCAACTTTATAAATCGTCTCAAGGAAGGAACATTTCAAGAATGTTCTTATGCGATACAAGAACTGTTTATGCTCAGAGCTGAGTTTTAAATAACCAAGTACTACATCTTAACTTAATATTGCTTCACTATGGATGTTATACTAAAAAGATACTTGTAGGTTTCATATACAAACAGCAGATCAGTTAGTATTATAAAATAGAAGACATCCCAATTTAAATTCTTCTAATAATGAAACTATGGCCTTCTCTATGCTATCTCAAACTGCTAAAATAAAAGGAGCAAAAATATACACTAAAAGTTGAAAAACTATCAGAACAATTCATTTATTTGACCTTATAAAGAAAAAATATTCTTTTGGCTAGGCTGAGGAGAAAACTCAGGACGCAATGCATGTTAGATTAGCATTCTACCATTGAGCATCATTCCCAGAAACTGTTTTTAATGGTCCAAGAATTCTATGAAAAAAAATCACTAATGCCAATTCCTTGATGTCATAATATTACCAGAAATAATTGCTATCATACTGGTGGGCTCAAACATGAAAGAGTAGGCACCACAAAAATACTTGAGACATTGAAGTCATTTAGAGGTGATAGTGCTAAAGGTGGAGTTTCAATAAAAAGTCATTACCCATGGTTCTCAAATAAAACTACAAAAGTCCTTTAGTAATAAGATATCTATGGAGAAGTATAGGAGCCAAATGCAAATACACAAATTCAAGCTGGGAAATACCCATCCCCCAAAGATCCTAAATAACCTTGCTTGAGATCTATAGATATAATGCCACTATTTGGTATCATCAGTTATACATCCAATGGACACTGAATAAGTTCCTCATGAAAAAAAAATCTTTCCAGAAGACACACTAATGAGATGACATTTTCAGAATAGCAATGATTCGGTTCACTCATATTTAATTTAAATTAATCTGAACAGGATGAAAAGGTGGGGAACCAAGTGAACAACAAATTGCAAACAAATCCTTTGAGTATCTCTTAATGGATGGAAGTTGTTCTGCTTCCTGATTTACAATTACATGCTACTTCAGATAGTGTGTTTATTTTCTGCATCAATTGCGTCATTCATCTCAGAAGGCACAACCTTCACAATGGCTAAAATACAATTCCATTTTATATTTCTTAGCTAAGACATTCTAACTTACAAAAACAGTGATGTGGAGAAATATTCACTGGAACATTTATTTATTTAAACTTTGACAAAGTTTAAACTATTGCCATCATTTCCTACCCTTTGCAAAATAAAAGAGAATCTTAAAATTGATGAGTATTATACCTTTTAGTGTTTTTTTTTTAACTGAGCTTTGACTGAAAGTCTCTGGAAGCAGAAGTCAATGAAAATCAGTTGTTAACTCAAGGACCTAAGGGTAAGCTGGGGACGTTATAACATGTAAGATCTTTTAAGATTATTTGAATATATTACTATTTATTTTGCATACTCATTTTTGTTTACTGATTAAAATTACCTAAATTCAGCTTTCTCTTTCCCTTACTGTGACAGGGATGACCTAGATTTGGCTTAACATTTGTCACTCTAATTCAATAATTTGATTACAACAAGCTATGGTTTGTGGAAAGGTAACTTTGGTATAGCAAGATAGTGTTAATTGAATGTACATTCTAGGCACTAACTTATCCAGTTTATTTTCCATATGCAAGATTAAGGAATTCTGATATTTGAGAGGATTCAGAAGACTCAAAGAACATACTCATTCAATGATTTCATTAAAGGCAGAATGTGTGTTGTGGTGAAAGAAGAAATGTAGGTCAGTACCAAGAAATCAAGTGATATCCAGGTGCAAGTTTATATATATATAAATGTGTTTCATCTGAAGATTGAACTATGAGGATCCAAAGGATGGATATTAGATTTGAGACAACTCAAGACAGAAATTCCCACTGGAGTCTTTTTTTCTTCTTCTTTTTTAAATTTTAATTATGATTTTTATTGTGAAAATGCCGTTCAAAGGGGTTATAGTTACATGAGCAAGGTAATGAGTACATTTCTTATCCAGCATTGTTGCCTCCTCCTTTGTTTTTCCCCTACCATCCCTTCCCTCCCACCTCCTCAGCTACCCCCCCACCTAAATTGTAAAGTTTGTTTTTGACATAGCATCTCATTCACAAGACTTGAAGCCGAGTCAGTCAATTGAATTGTTTGTGTCAAGTGAAATCCATCAGTACTTTGGATTTTGCTGTCCCCTCTGAATTGTCAAACATTATGTATTATAAATCCCAGTTCCCATGACATGGTCAAAAGTCAAAGATAGATAGTAAAAAATCCCTTAGATGATCATAAAACTTATCCAGGTCTAGCTATAGTATAACTCTATCCTTCACAGTGTATGCTATAAAAATAAAAGAAAAATGTCTTTATGCAGAAGAAGATTAAGTACTGTTGACCTGCACCAATAAAAGTTTGTCATGATAAAACCCAGGCACATTAACTTGACCATGATTTTTCTGATATTTTAAATATTTCTTCAATGCCAATCTGGAACTGCCCCCCAAATAAAAAATCACCCAAAGATTAGGAAAGACACTTGCTTAAAGCTTTATTTTTTACTTTATTTTTAAACATCCTACATTTGAGAAGCAGTAGCTTTGCCTTGCTAAAAGAATTAGCCACAAAGTACAAGTTGTCCATGCACTTAATGGGATGAGTTTTCAGCTCTGTTTTAAAGTTTTTTTTTTTGTTTTTTTTTTTTTTTTTTTTTTTTTTTTTTTTTTTAAAGAGCTTTCCAATCCCTGGATGTTTTGAGGTATTTCAAGACTAGTGGAGTTGGGGATAATGAGTAGTGTCTCAAGCCTATCTGACCACAGCACTCAAAAGAACGCTTTGTGGGAGTTATGCTTAGTGTATCTGAAGCTCTGAGAACTTGCTGGCTGGGCAGTATCCATGGTTACAGTGATTTCAGAGAAGTAGGATTGTGACACGTCAGTTCCCTTTAAGCAGACTTGAAAGTACTCGGTAAAATTTCAGAAGTGGTAATAGTTACAATCTAAGGAATAGATTAGAGGTCTCATTTTTGAGTTGAATATGTGGTCACATGTAACATTCAAATATATTACAGGGGGCTAAAATTTAATATCAGGTTTCTTTATTATTAGGTCAAGTTGAATTTAACGTGAATTGAGAAATAAAGGTGACAAGCCATGTACTGGTGGCTTGAACTCCAGCTACACAGGTGGCTGCTATTTGGAGGCTCCATCCTAGTCTGAAGGCAATCAGAGCAGAAAAGTATGAGACCTTTCATCCCCAAAATAACCAGCAAAAAGCCAGGCTGGAGACATTGCTCAAGTGGCAGAGCACCAGCTGAGCAAGCAAGCTACACTCTCAGTAGAGCAAAAAAATAATAACAGAAAAGAAATAAGAAAATGAGAGATGAGGAGTAGGAAGGAAAGGAGGAAGAGGAAGAGAAGGAAAGAGGAAGAGGAGGAAGGGAAGGAGGGAAGGAAGAAAGATAGAAAGAAAGAAATAGCAAGAAAGAAAGAAAGAGAAAAAGAGAAAGGAAGAAAAAGAAAGAGAAAGGAGGAGAAGGAGGGAGTGATTATTTTACCCAGAATATGGTCTAGCAATTTATAACATTTGAAATACTATTTTATGATTGTATAGGGAAATGCTTCTCAATGCTATTTCATTAATATCAATTACCTACAAAATGAATTTCTAAAAATGTCACAAAATAAATGGCAAGGAATATTGCAGAATCAAATAAATGAGTATTATGAGAACTCATGGTAACTCTTGGATGGAATCAGATAGCTAATGTTAGTTCATTTCTTCAAGATTAATTTCTGATTTTTAATGCAAAAATTCAGAAGAGTCTGTCTTTTTGAGAAGTCTTATACTATTTGATATTTTAAAGAAGGTTTATTGGCCCACTTATAATTGTTCCATGAATTATTAAACTACTATCAAGTCATACAGTAAAACAGAAGACAACCCTATTTCAGCCTCATAAAAAATAAAGTGTGAAATATTTGTGTGAAATTTTCCAAGAAGATGAAGTTCCCAAAATATGAAAAATTTAACAGTTCCAAAATATAAGAAATAAGAATATATAACAAGAAAATATAAGAAATACACCACTTTCTTTTAATAGCCAAGAAACAACAGATTCTACTGAAAACTGGTATCTGTTTTAATTTATTAATACTGGAATACTGCAATCTATATGAATGGTTGCTGTCTTGAAGTGATTTTTTTTATATCTTCTATAATCTATGTTTTTTGAAGCCCACATCATTTCTCAAAGAAGGGTTTCTAACTAAAAATCTGTTAGAAAACCCTCCTTATGAAAACAAACCATTCCATAGAGGCAATGCATTTCTTCTCCCAAGTGTTTTGACTGGTTTTTGGTGTTCTGTGGTCTTCTTTTCACAACACCTGCTACCATGGCAACCCCAACCTCGCATGGCCATCTACGTCTTGACATGGCACCAAGCAAGTGGAAATGGAGTTTAATTTCCCATTCATGTATGAAAGGAAAAAGAAGGCTGAAACAATGGTGTCATTAGGGTCTAAGTATAGATTAGCATGAAAGATGTACGTTCTGAAAGATTCCAAAGGCAGCATTTGCACAATATGTCATCCAAGAGTAGCTGCATGATGGAGATAAAAACAAATGCAACCAGAGCTCTTCATTGGATCAACTCATTTGAATGTTAAAGCGATATTTACACGTAGGACAGATCACAGTAGATTGAATCTCCAGACAGATTCACCTCATTTTACCAAGACAGAGTCCTAGTGAATGAGAGTATTCATTTGTCTTTTGGTTGACAGTATACCCAAAATGGAAGCTCTCCAGGGAACAAAATATATGACTCTGGTTTCTATTATTACAATGTATTAGATCTTTCATATGTAAGATTTTTTTTTATGTTTTAAAAAGAAGTTTGTTTTCATGTATGAGATAAAGCCTACCTCAAGAAAAGTTTGGGAAAGTTTAAAAGAATATAGACCAGAGAAAAACTTGTACCTCAAAGCCAGTACTTTGGACTTCTAAGAACAACCTGAGCAAAGGATGGTTTTTGTCTTTGAGACTCTTTCTGGTCAGCTGTGATCTCAGTCAAAGAGCAGACTGTGTTGCTCAGTGAACTCCAACTCTCTAGTACAATGGTCCCTTTGTAGGACCAGCTTATATAAGAAAGAGAGGCACAGTAGGAACTATACGTTATATAGGAAGACAACGCTTAGAAGAGATAAAGTATGAGCAAGAGGGGAGATTGGAGGCCAAAAAGCGGCTGGGGAGTGTTTCCATGCCAGTCCATTGAATGTAGGCTTGAGATAAATGACACCATTAGGCCCAGGGAGACTATTATAGACACACCTTGCAATTTTTCTGTAATCAACTGCATAGATCTAGATGAGCTTGGATGAGTCCTTTCTGTTCTCTAATCCTCTCAATTTAATGACCAGTGATAAGCTATAAGATTTTTTTCAACAGCACCAAAGGAGGAACTGGATCAGGAATTAGTGACTGTCTCTAGTTGGATGACCTTGGGCATATGACCTTATGATTCTAGGACTCAATTTCCTCTTGTTAAAGTGAGAAGTTAGCTTACACAGATGACAAAGTCTGTATGTGCTCAAATGACAAAGTTCCTAAGACTCAATGACTTTAAATTCATGCGAAGTATTTGTGAAATACTTCTCCTCAGGGAGCTCATACTAGGGACTGTGGGGAAAAAAAGGAATTCATGAATATGCATGTGGTTCTCCATCCATCTCAGCCCCATTGATCTTACAGGCAAGTCATCACTGGCATTCATTTTTTCCTCCATTCCAGCTGCAGCTGCTGTATAGTTCACACCCTTTGAAATGCAATGCAGCAGCCTCCTGATTGCTCTGTCTAGTCTAGATGCCACACCACCATCATGTTCGTGAAAACGGTTGTCATTCACTACTTTAATGTTTCTCCTCTACTACTAGCCAAGGTCTACCACCAGAGGGGTCATGAAAAAGCATCCCCAACACTGCCAGTTTCCTTCCCAGCCTCATCGCCTGTCACTTTCCATCTATTCCTTGTGGGTATCAACCAATCCCATGGACTTATTCCATCATTTCTCCTATGTGAACTTGGTAAACTTTTATTTTTCCCTATAAACTTACAAATTCCTTGTGTTCCACTTTTTAGAATTTCTATCATGTTCCTGTCTTAAAAGTTTTATAGTATATTGTAAATATCTCTTTTAAGTTTATCAATACCATATCAATTATACCATATCCTATCACAATCTATCATATCATCATATTTTTCATGTTGTTTTCTCCTGCAGATTTTGAGCAAAGTAAAAGCTAGGATTGTGTTTCATCTAACTTTGTACTTTTAAGGCCTACAATAGTGATTCTTATACAGTTAGATGTTCAAGAAATGGAAGCAAGTATGGATTCTGCTATCTAGAATTGCTTTCCAATGCCGTTTTAAAAAAAGGAACACCAGAAAATAAACTCTGCAACAAAATACTATACCACATAGCAATGCACCTGTGTTTAGATTTAGGTGAGCTGTACTTTCTGTGTATATCATGGAAACTCATAAAAGGCTTGTGCGGCAGGAGAATTACAAAATGTGCTGTGTAAGGTAATGCTGAGAATACATGCTAACTGCCCGCCTTAAATGGTAGGCATTGAAAGGACAACTGTCAGGAACAAGGTTGATTCCTGAAGCCGTTCCTACCTGTCAGATCGGCGTTGGGCCACCACCCCAGGTCACAGGCTCTGCAGGTGAACTCGTCTTGCACAAACTCATTCTCTTTGCAGGCTGTGCAGATCCAACAGCAGCTCACTTCTCCTTTCCGTATGACCTGCAACACAGGAATGTTTCACATGCTGTAAAGATGGCTTCCAGGAAAAAGGCTTCCATTTCAGATGGGGACATGTCCTCACATGAGAGGAAGTGTACTAGTCAAAAACTGTTGAAGAGCGGTTTTATATCTCAGCAGGTTAATTTCCCTCTATTTTCAGTTTGATTGGTAAACACTTTCCACAGTGGTACAACATAAACCTCAATGTCAAAACACATAACATTTACAGTGAGTTTCTTGTAGACAGCAGACAAGCAGGTCTTGCTTTCATCTGCAGCTGGGAATTTTCTGCCTTTCATGATTTAGTACATTTACATTTACTATAATAATCAAATGACTAGCTATAAGTCAACCATAGCTTTACCTTTTTTTTTTCCCTGTCTGTCCCATCTGTCTTTTTTCCCTTTCCCTGTTTTAATGTTATTGTGTTCATTTGTTTTTGCTTTTGTTTGTTTCCACACTTTCCCATGTCAATCTGAAGAATGGCTTATCAGCTGTATCTCTTCTTTTTGTTTTAGTAGTTTTTCTAAAATTAACAACACATAGACGTCACATTCACAGTCTACATTCACACATACACTATGATTCTATTTGTGGGCAATTCTATAATAGAAGGAACCCCCAGGTATGTTTTACATTTTCCTTTTCCTTTCAGTGCTTGGGTTACTGTTTTAATATATGTGTTGCAAGCATATATAATTGATCCTGAGGCTTGAATGGAGGGCCTGGGCTCTATCCCTGAGTTTCTTTTACTCAAGGCTAGCTCTCTATCACTTGAACCACAGCACCATGTCTGGATTATTTTTTTTGGTAGTTATTTGGAGATAATAGTTTCAGGGATTTTCCTGCCTTGGCTACATGAGCCACTATATATTTTTATAACACCCTTTAAATTCAGTGAATTATCCTTTCTGATTATTTTATCAAATGAAGTTGACAGTTTTTGTTTATGTTTTGTTTGCATTTTATGCTCTTCAATGGTCCTTAGGGAAAGAATTATGAGTTGAAAGGTGTTTGTTTTTTCATTTTTATTTCTTTAAAGATGTTATTCTTTCCTTTCCTGCCTAACAGATGGTTTTTGATGAGAACCATGATGTCGTTGTCATTATGGTTCCTCTGTATGACTGATTGATTGACAGACTGATGGTTTGGGGGATTGGAACTAGGGGCTGGTCCATGTTAGCTTAGTGCTGTAGTTGAGCCACACCAATAGCCCCTTCACTTTTAGTTTGCTTTTAAAAATTGAGTCTTGCACTTCTGCACTGGCAGGTCTCAGAGCAGGTTCCTCCCACTAAGATCCAGCCTCTGAGCAGCTGGGATTTATAGATATGTACCACTCCTCCTAGCCATGCGTTCTCTTCCAGGTTGGTCACACATCTAAAAATTTAGACCAAATACTCAATTATATACATTAATAGCTATTGAATGCTGGCTTCCCCCCTTTCTTTAATGAGTTCCTTGTAGCTCAGTTTGCTTTTACTTTTTCAGAGCCAGTCTAGAATAGTCTCTGTTCTTGGAATTATTTAACCTCTTTATTAAGGTTTGAGCCTTCTGGCATTTTTATTTAATTCTGTGTGCATTCAATAACATTTCTCCACTCTGCTTGATCAGAAACCAGAATAATTCCTTGTTTTATTGACAGCTCTGGGAATTCATCTTCTTAGTCTTATTCTTTATTTGGGTGGTTAGTATTCCACTCTACTCACACACAGATTGATATTCAAGTACTCATGGTACTCCTTAAGCCAATTCCTGGGGCTCATTTTTTGCATAGATCCATCTCCTTCTTTATGCTGCACTGCAATTTCTAGCTGCATTTGATTTTCCCAAACTCCTGATCTTGTCTCCTTCAATTAGCAAGATGGCCAAGCTTTTGTCTTCTCTCTAGCTGAACACTCAGGAAATTGCTTCCAGGCAGAAAGCCTGAGTGATTTTAGGGATTACCTCGCTTGTCTTGTTCACTTCCTTGGCATCAAGGTCACACATGGTTGGCTAATGTTTGAAAACTGTTGTTTCAAATATTTCATCAATTGTTTATAGCAGAAGGTTCAAATAAGAACCTGTTACTCCTCATGTCTAGGAGCAGAAGTCCGTCCCTCACATCCAGAAAATCACCAAATACTTCCGTATGTAAAGTCAGAATTAAACTGCAAATATTGCTATTCTTTAACAGAAACTCTTCTTATTTAGGGAAATAAACTATCATTTTATGGAGAGAATTGACATGACTATTCTTTAGAATTGCATTAAATAATCAAATAATAGAATACTTTTAATCAATGTCATTTTCCTTTTCTTGTTTTATTACTCTATATCTTTAGAAAATAAAATGAAATCAAAGTTTTTTTAAATATTGTAGTATTCAATAGGCATGGGGAAATTACACCCCAGATGATAATTATTTTCTAAATAATAAGAGAAATTGAATTAATAAAACATGTGCTGTTTCCTTATTTTAATTAAGATAAGCAATACAGTAACAACCAATACAAAACACGGTAGGCAACTTCAAACAGCCTTTTGCTTTTCCCTCCCTATAGAATTAGCACAGCTAATTAGATAAATTCAAAAGATGATGATGCTAAATAGATTTACCAACCCTATCGCTGCCAGTACAGTTAGAGCCTCTCAATTCTCAATCCTCCAGTCAAAGTTTGGAGATCAAAAAAAGAATATCTGAACAGATTTTAAATCTTAGCACGAAATGGTGATATATACTTCAATAGTTACTTTATGTATTTGATGGACATGTGGCAATGTTTCCATCATTACAGAATATACAGAGTGATATTACTTTTCCAAGTTTATCTAGCTGATTTCATATAACACATGTTTCATATTCTATCACACGATTAAACCCATTTCTCTTTCTGAAGACATTAAATTGTGATATCAACAGAAGTTTTATAGCTGAAGTAGGAACATATTGATGGTCCCACGTTCTCATCTTTGCTGTTGAATAGAATTTGCTTATCTGGTTTTAATTTTTATTGCTATTTCTGTATAAATCAACACAAAGAATTGCTAGCAAATAGTAGACACACATAGTACATATATATGTATGTATATATATATACACACATATAAATCTACATATATATTCTTATATTCATTTCATCTATATTATGTTTTGTAGAGTATCAAATTTACCTTCATATTTTTTCTTATTATTATGAAAAATGAGAAGATATTCATTGATTCACTTTTGCTCAAGAATGGATATCTAAACTTCAACATAATTAATATCTTTCATAAAATATTTCTGGAATTAGACTAATGAAACAGGTAAGTATAAAATTATATGAATAATCTAAAAATGAGAAAATGTGCAGCAGCAGAAGAAAACAAATTAAAGGAGTTAAAGAAATAATTAATGACTCACCTTAAAGAATTATCTTGGAGCTTGGAATGTAGCTTAGTGGTAGGGTGCTTGCCTAGCATGCATGAAGCCCTGGGTTCGATTCCTCAGTACCACATAAACAGAAAAGGCCAGAAGTAGCACTGTAGCTCAAGTGGTAGAGTGCTAGCCTTGAGCAAAAGAAACTCAGGGACAGTGCTCAGGCCCTAAGTTTAAGCCCCAGGACTGGCCAAAAAAAAAAAAAAAAAGAATGATCTTGGGTTGCTACAAATGACAAATGCTTTGAAATCTGAAACTTTAACCTTAATTTGCAATCTTGAAAATGCATAATCTAAAAGAAATTAGTTATTTTTTCTCTTTTTTCCCCTTCCTTCCTTCCTTCCTTCCTTCTTTCCTTCCTTTCTTTCTTCCTTCCTTCCTTCCTTCCTTCCTTCCTTCCTTCCTTCCTTCCTTCCTTCCTTCCTTCCTTCCTTCTTTCCTTCCTTCATTCCTTCCTTTTTTTTTGCTATTCCTGGAGCTTGAACTCAGGGTCTTGGAGCTTCTTTTGCTCAAGGATAGCACTCTACCACTTGAGGCATAGCACCACTTTTGGCTCTTTCTGTTTATGTGGTTCTGAAGAATCAAGCCCAGAGCTTCATGCATACTAGGCACGTACTCTATCACTAAGCCTTATTCCCAGCCAGCTATTTCTTTTTAAGTGCTCTTGTGGCTTGAACTCAGAGACTTGTGCTTGCTAGGAAAAATCCTTATCATTTTGATATGTAAAGATTAAGAGGTCCATACCTTTTGCCTTTTAAAAAATTATTTTTCATAAAAGGTCTGCTGTTGCCATGAGCTGGCCATAGATCATGATCCTGCCTTACTTCTCAGGTAGCTGGAATTCAGGCATGTACCATAGTTTATTTTTCTAAAAAGGGTATTAGTAATGTTTTTTGCTTTGGCTAACCTTGAACCATGATTCTCCAATCTCTGCCTCTTGAATAGCTGAGATTACAGGAGTGTGACATAATGCCCTGTCAACATATTTTTTTTTGAAAAATCAGTTGCCTCTGTTAAAGGTGGCAATGTATATCTGAAAGATCAATATCATCAATCTATTTTTTAGAGAAGGATATTGATAAAAATTACAAGTTTCCTCCTCTGTCAATTAGGCCATATTACCAACAAGACAATCCAGGGACCAACTTCTCCAATGGTATTACCTCATAGTGCTCATGTAACAGACCTAGGTATACTTACATTTATAGCTAGAGGCAAATATTATCATTAAACATTTATTTCTCTTATAGAAAATACTATCAAAAATAGGATGCCATTGGTCTTATTTTATGAATGGAAAGAATCCAGTTCTAAACTCTACACATGTAGAGTGTCATTTTACTGCATGAAAATAAGATATGCATGAATAAGAAACTAATTATAATATATACTGTGTTCACCAGCATGCTGTTACCTGTCTAGGTAAGTATAAAAGGAAGTAGTGATTATCATCATTCTTATCCCTAAATCATTATCTTGGAGGAAAGAACAAACTTAAGGGACAAACATAAAGACAAACCTAAGAGAAGAAGAAAACAGAAAAAAGAAGAGGAGAGAAGGACAAAAAAAGAGTAGGAGGCCAGTGAAGGTGATTTCTAGGTGTCTGTGTGGGAGGAGGGGGGGAAGGTTCTTTTCCTTATTTTTTTCTTCTCCTTTTTTCGTACCCATTCTTTATTCTCTACTAAATTTTTTCTGCCTGTTTAAATCACATTGTGTCCTTACTTCTGGATTAAGCTCCCTCAGTGCTTTGAAAGTGGATTACTATTTGTATTTTCAGTGTGGACTCTTGAACAACTCAGGCTTTGACAAAGAAATTTGTGTGTGTGGGAAACATGCCACTTCACAGAATGAAAGATAGTTGAACAACATGTAGTTCTGACATGATAAACACTTCTGAGTTGGCCTCCAGCCCAGCTTAGGCACGAAGCTTGAAAGCAAGAGACTCAACCCCTCTGGGTCTCAGATCCATTATCTGTAATGCAGGGGCAGTAATACCTGCTTTGTAGGTGTTGCTTCAAGCAGTAGTTGAAGTGATGCATGCAAAGCATCTGTGGCATTTGCACAAGAATGTGTGTGGTAAATGTCAGTCTGTGATCTTCATTTTTTTGCTTCTCTTTCCTTCTTTCTACTTCCCTTTCTTCACCTTCCCACCTGTGCAGGTTCTCCTTCATAAAAAGGAACACAACAGCAGGTTCTCCATGTAAACATGTTGGTCTCCATCTGCTCCAGACCTTGGTGTCTGGTTTGTACAACACTAGCTTCAAAAGAGTTCTGGGCACTTGTTTGATTATGCCTTGACCCTGGCTCTGTCATGGTTGCTTTATTTTCTGACATCTGTTGCTGGATCCCCTACTCTGGAAATAGGTACTGGGTTCCACAACTTTCTCTATTGGATTTACCACAGCAGAAGGCCATAGGAGCCACCCAGGGTTTTACATGTTCCACTGCTTCTAGCATCTTAACAGGAGCCACGTAATAAGCCATGGACTCTGGCTTCCTTAGTATACATCTGAAGGGATCAGTGACCTAACTCTGAGGATAAACTTTGACCTCAGGAACCTGAGAATGGAATTGTATGGGTGCATTCATTCCTCTTCCTCTTCCCTCCAGTATGAATAAGTGGTCTAGAGGTCCATGTGAGACCCAGGCAATAGCTATATCCAGTGAGGCCGAATCCTCCTGCTCAGATGCTTCACTTTGTTGTCTTTATCCCATTCCTTCATCTATCACTGACCTTTTGGTCTCATTCTTGCTTCTCTTGAAGCTCCCAAGAATCCATTAGCATTTAAGCCTTGCATAATTTTTAGGGTTCAAGGAAACTTGTGCTGAGACATTGTGAGCTACATTTCCTAGGATCTCTTGCTTACCCTTTTTTTGGATAGGCTTGGGAGACCAAAGAGTCAGAGAAGACAGAGACAGAGTACCTTCTCCAACCCCACTTCAGGGAGCATCTCAGGAAGAGCTTGTGTTCTTTTCCTGTGTTCCTCTAGCTCCAGGGTGGGAATGAGTTGTCCATCTTCGTGTAGCCTCGGCATCCCCTTTCCTTCTAACAGGTTTCCTTTATAAAATGCCTTCTATTGAACCACATGGCATGGGCTCCCTTCTCCTGATTAATACATCACATAATAATAAAAAATGTGATGTAATTGACCTGTGTTTGTGGTAAGACTGAAATCGCTCTTTACCTTTGTAAGATATAAGATATGTATTTCTAAAAATAAGCAGCATAAGAAAACTGGATTTGTCACAACTACAAAGGTAATTATTATAACAAAGTTCAAGGGGTTGTCAGGCCATTATGTTAGGAAAGTGGATGGCATCTGATACTTAAAAAGAAAAGACTTACTAAACTCTGTACTTACAGTTAAAGCTAATGCTTGTCCTACAATCACTTTGTAAGAGCCTCTCTTATCTTCATAGTGGCAAGTAAGATCTGGCTCTCTGCATCCTAGGCCTCACAGGTGGCAAATTAGTGGGATTAGAATGTAAGTGCTATTATTTACTCAATGAGATTCAGATTTCATTTGTTTCCAAATCTCCCAATGCGCTCTGTGAAACAAATAACCCCCCTCCACTTCCACTTCAGGTACTATTGAGAACCAGCATATTTTCCTCCTGCAGGGCACATAATATTTCTGAAATTGGCCCCCAGGAGATTTGCATTTATCTTGAGTGCTCTGTAATGGCCCAGGAATGATTTCTGGGATCTCCTTCATAACATCAAATGGGTATAACCAAGACTGGGTGCCAGAAATACTTTAGTATCAAGACAGAGCCTTTCCCCTGAACTTGGGGAAGAAAGAGGCTTTTGTTTTTAAAATATTCGGATATACATAGTATGGGAACACCATTCATGGCCTGCCAGCTCTCCGTAACAGGAAGGAATCACATGACAAGGAGCTGGAGAGCAGCTAATCCTTGGAACAATCTGTTGTTTCCTAATTCGGTTTCTTGTGCCCAATTTATATCCTTAAAAAAACCCAACAAAATAACAACAACAACAAAAACTTTGTGATTCCATAAGTTACTTATGCACAGCACATTCAATGGGTGAAAGGAGGCCTGAGTCAAGCATGTCAGAGACCCCATGAGCCCAGGACTTCTGTGTTGTGCTTTGTTATTTTCACCATCCAGAAAAGATGATGCAGCCAGAATCCATTGGTCTTACGTCACAACATATATATATATATATATATATATATATATATATATATATGCAACAGTGCAACAGTCTAGAAGCAGCTTGGGGCTTCTGGATTGCAGATGACATACTCCTACATACCACCAGATGGCCTCATGTGAAAGAATTCCATCTGGATAGGAGGAAATGGATGTTTGGGGAGTAGCAAGACAAATGCCTCCAACATACTAATTTGGCTAGAGCTGCTCTTATGACTGAAATCCTGCTGCATAGATTGCAAATGTTTCTAGAGCTTCCCCTAGTCATGGAAGAAAAACAACAACAAAAACTCCTTGGCCATATGTTTCCGTGATCCATGGAATTAGTCCTTTTTCGGTTAATATGACAAAAATACCAGAAGCTAAGTAATTTACAAAGAAAGGTTTACTTAGATCATAGGTTGGTTGCCTGAAAGTCCCAAGCTTTAGCAGCCCTATGAATTTGGCTACTAGTGAGGGTCACCATGGCTACATCATAGCATGGAAGGGAAATGGAAGGAGACTAGCAGCAGGCAGAAAAGACTCAGCCATGACATGCCTGAACTGTATAACAACCAGCGGTAGATAAAACTAATTTCATGATCCTGATCTTAATCCTTTTGAAGGTGATACTCCCAATAACCTAATTACCTCCCCTAGGCCTTATCTCTTCAAGGACCCACCACCTCTCACCATTGCCATGCTGGGGATCAAACTTCCAAAGTATAAACCCTTTGGAGACACACTCAAACCATTGTCAAAGCACAGTATCCACAGCATCAAGGATGAACCAGGCCGTGGGTAGAAGGCCTTTCGCACCCTGCCATCAGAGCACTAGAAAGGAGAATCATTGGTTTAGGTACTTGTCATGAAAACGATTATTTTAAATAAAACTTTTGCAGAGAAGACACAAGGTATTTAATGGGAGGGGCTTTTTGTATTATATTTAAGTAGTGCTACTAAGGGGTTTCAACTCAAATGAGCTGGTTTATGAGTACCATGCATCTTGATCAATATCACACCTTTCATTATGCTTCATCTCTCCCGTCATGACCCATCCCCTCAATTTTCAAACTATGGCAGTTTGTCTCAGACATTTGTTATCTTCTCAAAATAGCTGGAGTCACCTAGAGCTGGTCCACCAGGACATTTGTTCTCAGCTGCTAAAAATGACTGCAGGTTCCAAATCCTCCACCAATGTCAGTGAGTAGAGCCTCCCTCCACAACAGAATCTAGACTCCAGCCCTCAGCATTCTTAGGAGTCATAGGACATCTTCCCCCCACATGGGACATTATGCAGCTACCAGGCAAACCTCAAATGGCATGGAAGCTTAGAGGCATCATGACGGGACCAGAGCCTTACACGATCTACTCCAGCTCCAGCTGTGCTGTGTGACATTTATGTGACAGGCTGTCGGCTCCCCGAGATGAATCACCGAAAATTAGAGATGAGAAAGACCTATGAGTTCATGTAATCCACGCCCCTGCCAGTTCCCAGTCCCTCCCCTCTGCTCCATTTCCTTCTACATTATCCAGTCTGCTTTTAAATAGCAACGAGACACAGCTAGAACTGTTCTCATGACTTCTTCACTGAGAATTCTTAGGTCACATCCAGCACATGACTAAGGTTTGGTGTCTATTGACTCTAGTGTTCTAAAGATATGGTTACTCACTTGCCTCACCCCCCCTCCCCGAACCCTGGAATATAAGTAGAAATTGAGAATTCTTTTGGTTAGGAAGAGAAAAAAAAATCTTACTTCAGAAAAAATCAAAGGACTTGTAAGAAAAAAAAAAAGAGAAACGATAGAGCTTCAGTGTTATCTCATTTCAGCTCTGTTACTTTTGTTACTTGCCTGTTCATCATTGCTTAGCTTTTAGCTTAACAATAGCTAGCATATGACTAAGTGCTACTATTACTATTACTACTACTACTACTACTACTACTGGTTTTGGTACCACATTTTCTTTGATTTCAAAAATTTTAATTTTAAAATGTTTTATGGATAAAGATTTTAGCTAAGAAGTTGTTCAATGTGAGGTTTTCATATATGTATGCAGTGGGTAATGATGCTCACAATTAAATGAACACATCCTTCACAATCCATGCCGTACATTAGATCCCCACTATTTTTGTTAGTAACAGCTGGAACTAGAACTAAGTAGCATTAATTGGTTGGGATTTTTACCTCTGCTTCAATTTTTTCATTTATTTATTTATCTTGTGGCTGCATATATTATATGAAAATTCTAGCCCATTATTGTAATAAAAACATTGTATGTCCTTCCCCCAGGGTACAACCCCTGTTTTCAGTGTATTTGATGTTGGTATAATTTGTGGAGGGGAAGGGAAAAAACAAATTGTTTAAATAGGGATACAGGTGGAACCATTGCAACAATGAGATGTACAAGTCGTTATGTTGAAAAATGAACTTTACAACTTTGGTGGGGCAGGGTGGGAGGAAGATGAGAAGGGATGGGAAGGGGAAACAAAGGAGGAGGCAACAATGTTTGATAAGAAATGTACTCATTACCTTGCCCATGTAATTGTAACCCTTCTGTACAGTATTTTCACAATAAGAAAAACGTATTAATAAAAAATAAATTCCAATTATCTAAGAGTTTACTTACTTCATTTTCTCATTTTGTCTATTAAAGTCAACATGCCACACTCTTTTTATTTAAGAAGAGTACCTGTGGCTCTCTCTATTAATAACCAGTAGTAGACTTCTTTATAAGTAATATCCAAGAAAACACTGGTGTTTACCTTAATCTGGCCTTTCAAGCAAGGCTCACTGCACACAGAACGCACCATTCCACTTTTGTTCATCTGGATTTTGTAATCATCAATGTTCAATACACCTTCATGCCAGGTTCCCACATGTACATAGTCATAGCGATTAGCTTCAGTGTACTGAAGATTCATGATGTCATACCTTCAAAGAAAACAACAAAGGAGTCTTTCTTACATGAGGTGGACATTATGTACAAAAAGAAGTTTGGCAAACAGATATTAGCCCAGAGAGGAGGGATAAGCATTAGAATCACTATACAGCCCAACACCAGCTACTGTCAAAATTTTAATTTATTTCTGATGTTTCCCCTGATTTTACAGACTATATCTGAATAGAATCCATATTTTCTAAAGAATGTATTACTCTCATTGTTTTCTTTCTGCTTATCTTTCAAAAATGTATGCTTAGATAATATCTCTTTAAAATAACTGTTCATTAAATTATTCCTTGAATGAAAATTCATGATATTATATCTAAGTTTGATTGCTTCCATTTCAAATTTCCTTTTTACATTCAGTTCATTGTAGTGGGTTGAAAGAAGAGAGGTTTTGCCAATCCTGGAACATTTTATGAGTGCTAATAGAGCAAGAAATCTGAGAAAGATACCTGTAATTAGAAAGGAAGTTGAGAATTTTATGTCCCACACAGTAACATTTAAATTCATCTTTCCTCATTAGGACAAACAGTTTTTGAAACCAAATAAAGGGTGCAGGTTATCTCAATAATTTCTAATGTCAAAATGTACCACAACAGCGAAGACTACAATAATAATGATAACATATATTAAAAAAATACTCTTTACTGTAGACAGTGTGTATTCTGGGGGCCAAATCTCTTCTTTTCCAGGGTAGTCAGAGGGAGACATTTTTTAACAGAAAGAACAGAGGACTTGAAGTTAGAATGTATGAGACATAGCCTCTTCTCACATTGTGACAGTGGATTATACTAATGAAGAATGTCACTAAACTCTTTAAGGTTCATGGGTTTGAAGATTTATGGACATAGACATGTGAAGAATTAATTTATTATGGGGACTGGGATGTAGCTCAGTGGCAAAGTACTTGACTTGCAAGTATAATGTCTTGGTTTTGATCCCCAGTACCCAAATAATAAAATAAAAATTAATTTTAATGGAAACAAAACCATAGTTCTTGTGATCTGATGTTTCCATCTACTCAAAATTTCAGTGATGAGATTCTGCTCTCTCCCCAACTCTCATCCCTGAATGGTGATACTTGGAAACAGAGACTTTGGGAGGTGAAAAGGTGATGAGAGCAAGACCCTTAGGAATGGGATTAGTGCCCTTTACAAAGGCAGCCTGAAAAACTCTCTTGTCTCTTCCAACACATAAGGACAGAAGTAGAAGGTACCATGTATGAATCAGAAAGCGAGTTTGCACCAGATATCAAATCTGCTGGTGCCTTGATCTTGGACTTCCTTACGTCTTGATTTGTGAGCCTCAAATTTCCACTGCTTGTAGGCTACACAGCTTATAATGTTTTGTTTAGCAGCCCAAATGGACTATAGCAATATAACAAAATGATTTCATTTGTATTTCCATGAATATACTAAAATATTTTGGTTATTTCCATTGCTATAGGAAACTTGAGAAGATACCTAGGTATAGTCATTTGTCTGTCAGCCATTAAGCATTCTCTGAAATATATATATATATATATATATATATATATATATATATACACATATATATATATATATATATATATATATATATATATATCATCTTGCCATGTCACCATTCCCTTCAAACTAACCACTACCAATCAGGTGGTACTAGGCCCAAACTTTGCCTGTACCTGGTGCTAATTTACTGTCTGGGCAGTGGGATTCTTTATGTCTGCAATAGGTTTCTTTTCTGTTCACCCTGCTGGGCTATGACGAGTCATGGCTATTTGTTCTTTGTGTTCGACCCAAGTAAATAGAGGGCAATGAACTAGCACATATTCCTCATCGTTAGCTATCATCTTTCCCTTTTTCCCCCAGGCTCCTGATTAATACATCTTGGAGTTCTTTCTAAGCCGGATTCAGATTCATAAGCTAGCTCAGTGCAGCACCCTGTGAAGCTACTACTCATTAGCCTAAGTTGGCTTTTGCAATCTATTGGCTGTATCTGGCCTAGTTTTTTTTTGTCTAGACAACAAGTATCTGTTTATTGGCTTTTCTGCTTGTTCTTAATGTGCAAATGCATCCTGTCACCCGCAGTGTAACTCTGGGTTTCTCTATATCCACATTGAGCAGCTACAAATAGCTGTCTCCTAGAAGAATAAGGGAGTCAGAAAAATAAAAAAGGTTTCTTCTTACCCAATGAGCAAAAGATACCAAGAGGCAAAAGATAGAATAATGCACCTGGAGCTCATTTTTCATTTTTTGGGGCTCTTCTGGCTTTTGGCTAATAGAGAGTTATTATCTTCCTTGTTCCTGAGTCCTACCAGAATCCTTCAGAGAAGCCCTGTGGTGTCCAAATGGGTATTATCTGTGAGTGGATGGTGCAGACAAATCTTGTGATGGATGATACTTAGTCTATGGCTATAAAACCTGTTGTGAATATGCAGTGTGAGTTTTCTTTATTCATTTTTGTGAATCTCCGTGTTTTATTCCACATTGCATAAGGCCACTTTCTTACATACTTTTAATGAAGCTGTGCTGTGATGCCAGTTGTGGAATATTCCTTTGTAAAACTCAGTTTCCGGAGACTTTTATCTCCATTTCCTCATCTGTTGCTCTTTCATAAGGGAAATAGTTCACACTTCAGTAGCTTTCAGCAAATGGAATTCACAATATTTTGGTATGAAAACACATTTTTAAAAGTCTAAAATTTGGTTAAAAAATAGAAATTCAAAAAGATACCAAAGGAAAATACTGACTTGCTAAAAACAAAACAAACAAAAACCTCCCCCTCCCAAATTTCTTATTAAGGAATGAACATTACTCTTGTCTTTGATCCCAGGGTTTACATGGCCTGTATTTGAGAATATCCTCCTCCTATAAATTAATCCCCCTCAGTGGGTTAAGTTTTTGTTGTATAATGGCTTACTACAATAATTACAGAAGGAACAAGATCATAAATAACAGGAGTTAGAAGCAGGGGAAGTGGTAGAAACAGAGCTGAACAGATGAAACTGACCAACCTTGAGAAAATAGCATCCCTGAGAAAGGAGCTAGGAGCAAGACCTCAATTTGAAAAATTGCACATGCACACGTGTATCTTGACTAACCAGTAGAAGACGGTGGAAATGTGTATTTATGGAGTATAAAAAATTATTTGGCCCTATGCTAGTTGTATCATATATGTTTACTTGAGAACAAGGGAGAAAGGTTTACAATGCAAAGCTGACCTGGTAGTCAGGGAGACTCAGGATTAAAATAATGGGTTTAGGGTTGTGAGTGGTCCCTGTTCTGAATCTGAGATCCATTTCTTCCTTCTGGTATCATATCCTAAGGTGCTCAGTGCCTTTAAGCTTCTATGCTCTCAAGCTTATCCACTCCATTCACATTCCAATCAAAAATATTCTCCAACCTTACTGACAGCTTGGAAGAAACCTATAAGTTAATTGTGCTAATTGTTGACAAGGACATATCATTCCTCCTTCCTAGAGCTGCTGGATTATAACGGAGAGATTCATTTAGCGTCCACAAGAGATCCTCTATATGCAGAATTTGAAGCTTGTATACACAAAAAGAAGAGCTGTGCAGGGAATCACTGAGAGCCATACAATCCCTTCAAGTGCGGCATTTCTACCACGATATTAAGAAAGTTTCCAGCGATTTTGCCTAATTTTAGGATTAGCCTAAGAACAGCATGAGGTAGCAAACAATTGTAAGCCCCAGAGTCAGACTGCATTGCCTGTGTGACTTGCTCTCTATCTGATTTCAACTCAGTTTTCAACTTAGTTTCTCTGCACTTAGGTTTCTTATATGTAAAGAGAAAGAAGGATTACAACATATTTAAGCGGTGAGAATTAAATGATTCGTTGCTTCATTTAAACATAACATATGCTTTCCCAGAAAGCTGTAATGCTATAGAATCAGACTGAATGACAATAAGGGCTCTGAGCTTATAGCCCTACCATGCACCAGTCAAACTGAGGACCTCTTTTCTTGCATCATGTTTCAATTCTCCTACCATTTTGATTATCCCTTTCCTGAGAAAATTTGTATGCATGAGCATGACACTTGACACTAAGCTCATCCCTCACCTACATCTGAGCTCATTGATGGCATCGAAATAAATGTGGTAGAATAGATTATAATGAAAAATGACTTTAGGAGAATTTTACATTTGTACATGTAGAGTTAATTTCCTTTTGCTCCTTGTTTGATTTACCCTGTGGAAGTCATAAGATACTGAATTCTATGAAGGAACTAATTGCCTTTCTTTTTCTAGTTGACAGCTTAGCCGAATCACAAACTAGCCTTAGAAATGAGAATGTCTGCCTAAGGCTTAGTTCCCTCAGTAGTAATCAGGTGCACTATGTATTTCATGGCCAGAATAGCATTGGAACCAATCAGAATGATGCCAGCTAGTGTAAGGTAGGTCCTGGGGAAAGTCTTACTAGTTAGATTCCCTCTTTAGTATCTTGCAGGGAGATACCAGGCATTCCCAAGGGAAGGCCAGTTTGTAGCTGAGGATACCAGTAGGATGAAGTGCTGTCAGAATTTACCCAAAGAAGAATTTCTAAAAAGTTTAAAAAATTGTATGAGCTTAGTAATGTCTACCTGAGATAGCCCAGTCCTTTTAGCTGTCTAGTTGAATCTCTTTTTGATACCCCCAAACTATGGGAGGAGTGGGGGTGGGAATGAAACCCTAGTTGTCAACTGTCTGACCTGGAAGGATCATGTTTGTTTGTTTGTTTGTTTTTTCAGATCAATTACGGAAGGGACTGCTTTACCTTCCTGGAGCATCCCCCTTCTCGTCAAACCACACCTCCTCTCCAGACACGCCGATGAATGAGGACTTGATGAGGAAGTCCAGGAGTTTACTGCCATCGATAGGTTTCATAGCATCACAGAGGCCCACGTGGCCAGGGCAGAGGGCAAGGTGCATGTTCTGCAGACCATGTGCCATGGCATAGATGGCATTGATGACAAACCCCATCTTACTGTCCTGGACGTAGTTTTCTTCTAAGCTTTCATTGCCTGAAACAATAAGAACGGATCACTGCCAATGCCACAGTCATGAAGAATAGGTCTGCAGGTTTAATTCTCAAGCGCTTCAGGGTTGTTGACAGGAAAGGAAAAGGACACTAAGTTGAAGCCAAGTCCACTTGTGCGAGGTTGGTACCTGGCACCAGCTGTGGCATACGCTATGTGAAAATAGATTTGTTGCGTTTCATTTCCTCTAGTCAATAATGGTTTTGTGAGATATAGGACAAACTTCATAAAGGTGAAAATAAGGATTTTTCTCATAGCATGAGGACATTTTTTTAGGAACAATGGGAATAGCTCCTATTCCCTTGTGGTATACTGGTACTTACATCAAAATTTCCATAACTCATTGTTGTGGGAAAGGATTTGTATTTCATTTCCTCTAGAATAATCTATTATTCATGAAATTTCAGTTTGTGATATTTTCTTTTGGTGAGTTTACAAATTTTTTAATGCCTTTAATGCCACAAAAACTCAGAGTTGGGAAGAAAAAAATAGGAAGTATAAATCTCTTCTTCTATACATGCCTGGAAATGCATTTAAATCAGATTTACTCAATATTAGGAATATATTCAGAAAAGTATTATTTGATAGAAGAGTTATACAGCACATTAACTTTATTCTTATCTATTACCTGTGAATTTCAAAAGCCCAGTGGATATTTCTATCCATCCACAGATGAATAGAAAATTTCCTGGCTCTCTCCTAGGAAGAGTATTGCATTTGATTTAAGCACCATGTTGGAAGGCTAAATTTTAGGACTTATATATGGACCCGATATGTGGAACAAGCTTGGAAATTAGAGGTAGTTATACCATTAGCATAATTTAGAGACTTTGAGCTTAGTTTCAGTGACTTGGTGCTCTGTGGTGGGCTTTCCTTTGTCCACTTGACTGATGCTGAGGGGTCTCTGTCATGTGCATTCAAAAAGGCCGGGAAAGTGGGCAAATTCATCCACTTCTGAGATTAAGAGCAAGAGGATCTTTAAGCTCCATGCCAGTTGCCCTCTTTCTCCAGCCTATATGGTTCAATAGACAGCAAAGGGATTTCAAGAAGGTGGAGATAATGGCGTCTTTAGAAGGAATGGTAAAGAATTTGGGCTTTGATGTTGAGCTTGGATGGAAATAGACATTTCTAAAGAGTTTTATTGAAGGGATGATCTATTTAGATGAAGTCGAAAAATGTGAAAAAGTTATATATACAACCATCCTAAGAATAAGACTCAGAATTATTCAAGCTGGGTCAGAGGGGATAAAGGATTCAAAACCAAATCTGTCTGCCACCATTGCCATACATCATGGTTAAAATTGTAATTTACTGAAGTAATATTTTTCAGGCTGAAAGGAAGTTTTCCAGGATGAAATGAGATATAAAAAGATGAAAATGAGAAAAAATATATTGTAGTCATGTCATACAGAATAAACATAGAAACTTACATAAGACGAAAAGCAAAGATCCAGCAGCTCTTTGCCAAAATTGCAATGTCATTAACACAGGTTAACTTTATGTCTGTCAGGCAGAATCCCTGGCTCCTAATGTTTGTTTCCTTTGCCAACATTTCCACACTTAGTATAATTAAAACAGGTAAATTAGTGCCATCTGTCTCATAAGTTTTAAGCAAGCACAACTATGTGACTCTGTAAGTGCCCAAATATTGCAGATAGATATTAAAGATAGTAGAATTAGAGAAATTTCTAAGGAGGGAAGAAGGGAGAGATGGCTGAGGGAGGAGAAATGAGGAAGGTGAGGAAGAGGAAGAGAGAGGTGGTAGTAGATGGGATATTCTGTTGTGAACCTTTCATTTACATCTTCCTAGCAAATACTAACACCATCAACTGAAGTTGTAGCAACTACAATCAATAACAGGATCAAGAAAAATAAACACATAATGTTCAGTAACAAATGGAAAATTCTTTGTTAGAGATATGGCCATGAGTTTTCTGTTCTTGTTCTGATAGCTATTATTTAAGATATTAACAAACAACAAGTGAAGGTTGGTGTTCCCAGTACCAATGTCTTTGCAGCGGTTGTCTAGTTACCGCTTCATTCATCAGCTAAGGTAGCAATTCTTGTTGGATTTCTGTAAGATTCATGTTTTCTTTTTGATCCTTATTAGGATGATTATGTAACTGAATCACTTTTCAGAGTAAAAGTGATTGATAATAATAAGTATTCCACAACACAGGAGTGAACAACGCCAACTAATACCTGCCTCATGAGCCGTGTACCCTCTATTATCTACAGATGTTATTATGGGCAATTTTCACGTACAGATGCATGCATGCAAATATATGCACACATATGCATGCATGTAAACGAGCAGTAGAAAGTGTTTTTATTGATTTTTCACTAATATTTACTTGATTTTAATAGCAAATATCTTTAATACTAGTAACAGCTAGTATTTGAGAATTAGCTACATATAGCACTGAATAAGTGAGATCACAGGCTCACCATTATCCTGCCAAATAGATATGAATCTAACCATTTACCAGCTGAGAGGAGTGTGTCATCAGTAGGATCCAAAATGCCTTCCTGATGCTGAGATAGGAATCTACAGAAGAGGCACTTTCCTGAAGGCAGTAGACAGGGGCATCTTGCTGTGCACTGGTGTCTTTGCCAAGCCTAGTTTTGTGCCTCTCTCTGGGATCATTCCAGATCTGCACAGCTGTCCTTACTAACTAGGAGTACTGGAACCCAATCTATCAACAGAAAACTATGACAAAGAAGACTATCCTCTCAGTATTTGTCTTACAGGGAGCCAAAAGTCTAGGCACATGTTGACAAGGTAATTGCTCACATTCTTCCAAAATAAATGCAAATAGCTTGAGTGTTTGTGTCAGTCTGAAGTTTCATTTCCTTCTCCCTGGCTCTGCACATATAAAGGCATCAACCCTTCGCAGAACTCTCTCTTCAGCTGCTACCCAGTCTCAGCTAGGCTGGCTCATGTTAATGAATTGCCATTTGGGAATGTTGCAGCTTCCCTTGTCCTCAAAATAGCTTTTATTTTTATGATCGGTGAATAAAGAACTGAAAACCAATGGCATCGTCACTTGGACAAAGGTGGAAACGCTTTGACTCCCTGGGGTTTAGTGACTTTTCATAATACTAGTTTCAAGAGTTATTAGTGAAAAGGGGATTTTGTAATTCTTTTTCTATGGTGCATTTACTATTATGGACCGCTAGGGTATCATTAAACCGTTACCTTTTCTAATATACTAAATGGAATCAAATAATTGAGGTTGACTGTGCTTATTTACCTCCAAGAGAACACCTGCCTGACTGCTTCACGGTGGATTGTGAAAACAACTACCTCAACTCTAAATAGTAGTCTTGTTTTTGTTACAAAAGCACAACAAGGGCTATAAATTGCTCCCTGAAGGAAGCAGGACACAGTGTTTGCATGGAGGTAGGAAAAGGCAGGGACTCCTCTGTGACAGGATCTTCATAGTGGCTGGGAGAAAGATCAGCAATTCCATCCTATGCCATTCACAACTACTCAGCAGAGAGAACTCTGGTCTAACCACCAAGCAGCTGGGATCTAGATGTACTTCTGCCTTTGTCTGTCAATGGTCTATTTCCAAAAAGCCATGGATGGAACTTAGACAAGGGTCTTGACCTCTTTGGACTTCAGTACTAAGAATACAAATAGATCAGATTTTCTTTGGGAAGAACTTATTATCCTTTAATTTTCTATATGTTGCTCCTCCAATTTCAAATTCTTGGTAGTTGGCACAAGCATTCACATGAATTATCGGTTTCAATGCACATAGGATCTTATAGGTTCAATTCTTCTGCTTCCATAATATTAACAAGACCAAAGCACAGAGAACTCAAGCTATAGCTGGAGGAGAAATCTGTCTCTTCACTTCATGATTCTTCCTTATGGGACTCACTTTGACCACTCTTCTTGTAACTGCTGCTTAAAAACCATTTATTTTATTTTATTTTTATTTTGTTTGCTGAGAAACATTACTTCCTGGGCACATCTGAAAGGAGGATGAAAGCTAGGCAGCCATTTTGTATCTCATTCCTTTGCCCAGAACCATTGCTATCTTGGAATCCAGGAAGGAGTAGATAGGAGATGAGACTATATGCCAGGAGTCATTCTGAGCAATGGTGAGATCGAGACCCCCTCTGATACCTCCTCTTGCTACATGACCACTTCTGGACACTGGTTTGTTTCACTGCATACTCTCAACCCCTGCCCCTCATTCTTTGTCTATTTAAATCTGTAGCTTATGTATGTACACTGGATGATGACTGAAGATGGGCAGAAGGGTTTTCCCATGGCATTCATGTCATTTAATAAACCTCCTTTCTCTGCCTGCCCTTCAACATGTGTCTTCCTGCCTTATGAAACTCCTGGAGCTTGGGTTTGGGATCTGAAAATAACAACATAAACAAAAACTCTGGTTTATTTCTTACCTGATGAGAAAAGACATGATGTGGGTTACTGGTAGATTGAGAGAAAGAAACTGAAAGTGCTCAGCACAACTGTCATTTTTGTTTGGAGGCAGATGCTCAGCACAGATTCTTGCCTGTAACAAAAGTGAGCTGTACCACTGACGAGACAGGCTTGTCTATCCAGTTTTGTGATCAAGCATTTCATTGTCATTTGTGGGTATGTACCTAATCCTTATCCCCAGCCAATTTAAATGTTGTCACTTTTTCCTAATTTAAAGACTTTTCATTTAGGTTTAATCACTTATAGAAAAATATCAAACATTTTGCTATTGAGTCAATAAAATTTCACCCACACACACACATATAACTTCATAACTTCCATCAAGGCAGCAGTGATGATATCAAAAGTTTCCAGAAGAAGATGTTCATTAATAATAGCCACCTTAATTTATGTTGGTTTTATATATATTAACATAAATTTTATATATATATGTATATATACATATATAGTTGGTTGTAGGGCTTAAACTCTGGGCCTGGACACTGTCCCTCAGCTCTTCAGCTCAAGGCTAGCACTCTACCACTTGAGCCACAGTGCCACTTCTGGTTTTCTGGTGGCTTATTGGAAATAAGAGTCTCATGGACTTTCCTGCTGGTGCTGGCTTTAAACCATGATCCTCAGATCTCAGCCTTCTGAGTAGCTAGGATTACAGGCATGAGCCACCAGCCCCTGGCTCTTGGTAATATTTTTTAGCTTTGGGGGCACAGACACCATGTATTTGATTTGTGTGTGTGTGTGTGTGTGTGTGTGTGTGCTACTATGATTGACGTATTTTGCATTTTTTAAAAAATATCTGTTACCAGCATAGGGAAATTATATTGAGATTTGTATGCCAGTCTTATAGCCTGAAAGTTGGCTTAGTTAATTAATTAGATTATATTTTACTAGAGACAAGGTCTTACCATAGAGGCTGTGCTAACCTTAACATCACAAACCTAATGACTCTACCTCCTAAATGCTGAGACTACAGGCATATACCCCCATGCCCAAATTCACTTATAATTTTATTCATGCATGGTTTTGAATGGCCTATGTACATTAACATTAGTAATCAATCTGGTATTTATAGGTGTTTTCTCCCTTCTCTACTTCTTATTTAGGTGCAAGATTGGGAAGGAGGTACATTGACTGGTCCAATAAAATCCCTGTGGTTCTATATTGGAGCTGCTGTAGCTTTCAAGCACAGTGGCAATAATTATGTGTAATTCTTTGCATGCATGCATACCATGCATGCATCAACTTTGTCCAACTGGTAAGGTCTCATTACAAACAACATCTGAGATTTGTTAGCAAAAATAACCAACTTAATGTTAATACCCTTCATTTTTATATGACATTGTCTCAGTTTGAATGCTCAGAGTTTGCAAATAGAGACAATAGATTGAATTAAGGCTTTCTTATTTTCCTATTACAACTCTGTCTTTATGGATGTAGGTTCAATGAACTTCAACTTAAATAAAACATATCAGGTACCAGTGGCTCATGTCTGTAATCCTAGCTACTCAGGAGGCTGAGATCTGAGGATCGCTGTTCAAAGTCAGCACCAGCAGGAAAGTCTACAAGACTCATCTCCAATTAACCACCAGAAAACCAGAAGTGGTGCTGTGGCTCAAGTGGCAGAGCACTAGCCTTGAGCTGAAGAGCTGAGGGACAGCACCCAGGCCCAGAATTCAAGCCCCATGACCAACAAAACACACACACACACACACACACACACACACACACACACACACACACACACACACACACACACACACACACACACACACACACACACACACACACCAAGTATTATTCTATGTCACCATAAAGCAAGAAAGAATTCTGGAAAACACTAAGCTAAGCATGATTGTCCCTGGAGAATATATTTCTTTGATCTGTTGGCATTTATAGCTGTCCTGCTGTCTCATTTATCTGACAGCGTTATATATTTGATACTTAATTTTATAGAATGTCATGCAGATTAAAATAGAAAGGGCTGTAATTATTTTATATTGTTAACATGCCAAGCTAAGAAAATGAAATTTGTATTCTTTTAAATTGCTCAAGTATTAAGATTTATTGAAGGAAGATTAATCAGGTCATTTTTTTTTCATAACTTCCAAGGACAATGCCCACAATTTTGCTTGAAGGTCCAAGCTTCTAAATTCTCTTTATACTTCTCCAGGGTGAATTTGTGATTTGATTCAGAACTGTGTAGGCTCAATCATATTCAGCTCTAGCATCTGTGAAGTTTTTGTTTCCCTCTAACATTACATTTTCCTCTTTCCCTACAGGATTCTCTGGGCTCACATCACAGAAAAATACGAACCTTCCTTCTATTTAGTTTATTAAGATGTAAATGAACTCCTGTGTAGGATGAAAGAGAAGAAAGGAAGGATCATTTAATCAAGCCTATGTTATTATCACATTATTAGTTGAATTTCTATTGCTCAATCCCACCTGGTCTTAACATATGTGAACAATGCAGGCATTTCCTGAGTACAGCATCATAATCTATTGTTAAGAGAAAAATTTACCCTGTTATGTTCACAAAAACAGCAGGCTCCTGCAAATAGATAATGATATATAGGAAGCCACAGTTTCTTGACAATACAATTGCATTTAACTAATTCATATTTCCAGAAATTATGGTGTATGTAAAGCAAATAGGGACCACCACTGGTATGTTTATGTGCTCTGAGGATGGGTTGGGAATAATCAGTTGATCTGTAGGGATCTGTGTTTCTCTAAAGAGAGAAAGCAAGAGCAGCCTGCTGTGGGCCTTTGCTTTTATTACTGGTCTGGCACAAAATTGCATCTTAGAGTTATAAACCACTCTCCCTGGAGTAACTAATCTTTGCCAGTCTATGGTACGCATTTGGCAGGTAATTGTTAGAGATGGAATACATTACAAAGAGCTGGCAGCTTAAGCTGAGTGTGAAGAAAGTTTGTTGTTAAAATTTATCAGGAACCAGCTCCTTAATCAACAACCTGCTGGGTCAGAATCCATTTCAAGACCTTCCTCTTTGGCTTTATTCCCATTTGAAGAGGCAGGTGAATGCCGGCCCTGCCATCTTTATTTTTTATAGGCGATAGGAAGGAAGTGTTCTTCTTACCTATACAAGGAGTTCATGGTTTATTGTTATGATGGTTCTCTGCGCTCTCATTAATGCTCTGTTCTTTTTGGTCTCTCTAGTTTCACGCTTCAGGGACATAGGCTGAGCTAGTAACAGTGGATTTTATAGGAATGCTGTATGAGCTACTGGTAAAAAAAATTCTGCTTGTCTTTCACTTAGTTTATTTAAGGTCTAATGTAACAACTCATAACTAGTATAGAGCTGTGTTTATTATAAAAATGTAATCATAAAAATTTAAATGTTACTAGCATTGTAACACTACTTCTGTGATTGACTTTCTGACATAATACCATATAGTATTTATAACTTCAAAGAATTTTGTACATAAAAATATTACTTTGAAATATAGTACTGGTTTTCTATCCCTTTGTCCTTTATCCTGGAGTTAATAATATGCTTTACAGATGAAATGTAAGGATGTACACACTTTGGGGTTTAAATAGAAGCTATATGGTTTATTATATGCCTGTATTACCTAGGAATGATATATTGTAGCTTGGCTATTCATCTTAGATTCCTTTTCCTGGGTAAGTATTTCATGATATTTTGCAGTCATCTTGTCGGTGGATTTATCTGTCCTGGTAGGCTACAACACCCTCTGTCTCTATATCACCAGTGTGGTGATTTAATGAGTGCCATGTTATCACTTACTCATGGTCTCCCAACAGCAGTTTTTTTTTTTTTTTACTGAATCAAACTTGAACATCCTAGGAGAGCTGTAAAAGTCCATGGCTAGTGAGACTATGCTCAGTATCTCTCACAGAAATTCTGAGTAGCTTCTAAGACAAAGGTAGCTAAGAGCATGTAGACAAGGAACTCTTGGCAGAATTTATTAAGGAAACGTGTAGGGTCTGATCAGTTTAGATATGTCAGCTACTCCACTCAGACCAAGGAGGAAACTTACAGAGACAAGAAAGCTAATAATAACTCTAGAATAAGAAGAATCACCTTGAGGGAGGGTCTCAGAGCTTACTCAAACATGTTACACTTAAACTCAGAAGTCTTACATAGGCACTCTAGTAGGTCAAGTTGCTCTGTAATGGGCTTGAGATATCAATTCTGAATTGACAGAAGTTGAGAGATGATGAGGAAAGCAAATATATCAAAAAGCCATGGTATATTCATCTAGAGCTAAAGGCAGCTGTGTTTATGAAGAAATGTTTACATGTGGGCTAGTATGTGTATTTCCTGATTCTATCCACTGAAACCGCAACACTGCAGAACCATAAGCACACCTAACACCCAGATATTAGTTTCTAATAACCTCAGAAAACAAAACAAAATAATATGCTTTTGAGGAAATGACTAATGAGAGGGCAGAGACAATACATGATGATCCTGTTATTTATTTTAGTACCAAAAATTGAAAGATTGGAATTATGTCAAAGGGATATGAAAGTCAAGTGAAAGATTTTGAATGATCAAAGTCAACATGATTTGAGCAACAAACATTTATACATTGGACTATAACCCAATTTATAAAACACATGTCTGCTGGGCACTGGTGGCTCATGCCTATAATCTAGCTACTCAGGAGGCTGAGATCTGAGGATTGCAGTTCAAAGCCAGCCCGGGCAGGAAAGAATGTGAAACTCTTATCACCAATAAACCACCAGAAAACCAGAAGTGGCATTGTGGCTCAAGTGGTAGAGTGCTATCCTTGAGCTGAAGAGCTGAGGGACAGCGCCTAGGCCCAGAGTTCAAGCCCCATGACCAACACAAAAACAAACAAGCAAACAAAAAACAAACACACGCCCATAATGATATAAATAAGTGATCAAATAAGAAAGAGTTAGGTCTAAGTAGACAGGTATCTGTATCCTGAGGTCCCAGAGTGCTTTGGTTCACTAACTCTCCCACCTGATCCTCTTTCCCAGACCAGATAAACTCATGCAGAAGAACGAGACCAAAATCTACTCCCAGTTAAGACCCTGAGCAGAGACTCCATCTTGTCTCCCTCCCTCCCTTCAGCTCTAACTTTGTTTCCCACCATTAGTACCACCATTATTTACTTTCAAACTACATGCACTAGACATTCTTTCAGACACACCACTATAAAGGCTTCAGATCGTAAGCAAGGACTGTGTCTAGCTTTAACCGGAGGCTCCCTTTTACAGGCTTTTGGTGATGAGCCATCTCTTTGCCTACTCTTTCCTTACCCTTTTTTGTCTTTTTGAACCTAACCAGGACAAAGATGAATCTCCTGTACAATTTATTCAGCTACTGTGTCTCAATAATGAGCATGCACTTGGTGGCTTGCTTTTAGATCATGTAGTATAAGAAAGACCGTGGGAAATGAATTCACAATAAAGAAAGCACCATTTTAACTAGGTGATCAGTGTTAATTCAATCAGCGATAGGCTGACAGTGTGTACTCTATGGAAGCCACCTCTCTGGTATTTCTCCTCCTCATCCCAGTACCAGAAAAATATCAGCTAAACCTAACCAGTACTAGAAACTCTGAAGGGCACCAACCGGGAAAATCTGAGGCTTGTTATAGCCCATAGGAATCCCAAAACAGGTTAATAATAACATGTCAATGTCAATATATAATTGTGGCAAATGTTACCTAGCAATATAAAATAGTAATAATAGATAAGGAAGCAGCTTGGCATGGTGGCATAGTCCTGTAATCTCAGATATTTGAGAAGCACAGATAGAAAGACTGCAAGTTCACCAGCCAGCCTGGGATATATAAGGAGACCCTCTTTTAAAAACAAAATACAAAGCAAATGGCTAGGGGTGTAGCTCAAGTGGTAGAGTGCTCATTGAGATTGTACAAGATCCCATAGTTTCAATCTTCAGCACAGAAAGGGAAATGGAGAGGAAGAAGAAGAAAAGAGGGAGAGGGAAAAGGAGAGAGTAAGCAAAGGAGAGAGAACAGAAGGGAGGAAATGGAGGGAGGGAGGGAAAGAAAGGCAGACTAAGGAAGGAAGGAAGGAAGGAAGGAAGGAAGGAAGGAAGGAAGGAAGGAAGGAAAGAAAGAAGGAAGGAAGGAAGGGAGGGAGGGAGGGAGGCAGAGAGTAAAGGAAGGGAAAGAAAGGAAAGGGAAGGAAGGGCAACGTATATAAGAACTATGTACACTATTTTTATAACAATTTTTTTTGAGAGTTCTAAAACACAAATTTCATTTAGGCCAGAATCAGTAAGAGATAACCTTATCTCATTTTCTCTACACAGCAGAACTTAAGTGTTTTCCATGTACCATCTTATTCCCTCATGAGGAATAATGGATGAGTGATATTAACTTTCCTCAAATTACTGAGTCTTTCAAATCATTGACTTATCCAAGGTCACCCAGTTGGCTGATTGCCAGATTAATACTTAGCCTGTTGGGCTAGAATGCTAAGTCTTCAGTACTCTGTTTCTGTGTCTCTTGCTTAGTTGTAGCCACATAGTGATGCTACACTCAGTAGAACAGATGCTGTATTTGTGACTATGTTAATAAATGGTTGTGTGTACAAAGTGAAATTTGCCCCTGGTAGCAGGTCATAGATAATCTATAAAGAGATGTTCTGCAATGTTTTATCACATGATGAGGTTGTCATGATTTATTTCTCATGAATGATGTGCAGAATTATTTTTGGCTCTTTTATATAGATGCTCCATTTATCACTGCATTAGGGAAGGTTAAAATCAAAGACAAGAATCATTGGAAAGGAACTCACCTCTGACTATCAGTATTCTCTATTCTATGATCCATCTGAGTTCTCATACTGCCTCCTGGTCATTCTTTCTACATGCAGTCGTGGACTATGTTTTGGGGAAGTTTGAAGGGTCCTTTCTTTTTTAGGGGGTAGCTACACACAGAAGGCTAACTTAATGATCAAATTAAACAAATAGCCCTTTAGTAAGTCATAGGGTCATGGCTGTTATTATGAATGGAGGGTGCACTGGATAAAAAGAAACAATTATAAAGAGGTTCTAGGTTGCCTCAAGGAATCCATTCAAGAAACACCGCACTCAATGCCTGTAATGAAGGTAACTACATTGTTAGAGGCAAGACTTTGCCAACTGACCTGGTTCAGAATGATCAAAACATACTCGTCAAAATAATATGGTTTCAGAACATAGGGAATTTACCATCTGTGGGGCACTGTTTCTGTTGACTGTGGAACTTTGGTAGTGTTTGGAGGAAACGTTACTTTCTAGGGTGGTATGTGTTACACCTTTTTTTTGTTTTGAAGAAAATCTCTTCTTTGGGATTCAGTGTTACTGGAATACTAATTGGTCATGTCCAGAGTTTTCCTGTTGGCTTCTTGTTTTTCTTAGATCAGCTTGTAAGAAAAACATAAATGTGTCAAAGTGGTTCTTTAGCTATTCTTCTCCTTTTTCATTTTAGTGCCCCCATTTTTTTCTAATAAGAAAATTGTTTTCAGCTAGGATTTGGAATTTAAATTACCCACTTCTTTCCATGTATCTGTTTGTCTCAATAAACAAGGAGCCAATTCTAGAGAGAACATGTAGAGCAGAGACGGCAAATCGTCAAGATTCATAATCAAGATAAGCATTTTATCACATGATTTGGTTGTCATGATTTATTTTTAATGAGTGATATGGAGATAGATGCTGAGTTACTTTTATGGCTCTTTTATGTAGGTGCTGCATTCATTCTGTGTAGAGAAGGTTAATATCGAAGATAAAGTCAGTCACCTAGAAAGAAATTCACTTCTGAAAAACAGTATTCTCAATTCTATGACTGACTTTGTTAGTTATAACTATGGCTAGTTTGAAGAAATAAACAGTGGATAACTAAGTTAATATAAAAACTTCACATTGTTGTCATGGATTTAAACCAAACTCCATTATTTGAGGAATTCCTGGCTCTGGGTACAAAATTGGATGATAATACAAATATTGTTTTTAATCATATGTACATATCCTTGCACATGACTTGAGTTTGTGTAGTCAAGGGGCTAAATTACTTAGGGGCTTCTTTGAAGCATTATCCCCGTGAACTTAATACAAGGGAATGTTGATGTGTTTCGACATAGTAACTGAGGTTGGAGGTATGCATTGGCTCCTCTGTCGTGGTTTCTTACACAGCTAGGAACCAAAGGACAGGAACAGAGATGAACTCTACTCTTCTGTATGGACAAGAAAGCAACTGAATTGTCAGGATGCAGAGAAATGAGCACTGGCATCAAGGGCTCATTTTCACCCGGTCCATCTTAGAAATATTTGAAAAAAGAAGAAGCAGGTAAACAATTGGTATGTATTTGCCTTCCACATTGATCAAATGTGACACCTGTCTCTAATCAATAGGAAGGTCTTTAACAGCTTCTTCTTTAAGAACATACCTGGCATGGATTTCTGAAGCTGTGTACCCTGAAAGTTCACAGAACTCTAAAGTGAAGGCAACAATTTCCCTTTGCCATAAAATCTGTTGAATTGCTACATCAGGTATGTCTGCAATTGCTCTCATAAATGAGCAGCATACAAAACTCCTTGGATTTCATTCAAGTTCTATCAGCTGAGAGGAAAGGCCTAGTTGTATGCCAAGGGATAATGTGGTTTAGTGTGAGTTCCTATTGTCCATGGCTTCCTACTGTTCACTGCTTTTGTGATGCCAATAATAGAGCAGCTTGTGATACAAAAGCAAAGGATAGCTAAGGGCAATTGTACTGCCAGAAATCCATCCCAATACTTTCTCAGATTCCACTGCCAACTGCACAACCACTATCCCAGGACCAGAGTAGACTCCACCTGTGATGCTAAGCATACCTTGCTTGTCTTCCCACAGTAGTGAATGCTGGGAGACAATTGTCTACATGATCACAATTGGGCTCATAGGTAAAGACTAACAGGATAAATCTAAAAAGGCTTGATTGTTGCTCACAGTGACAATAATAAATTTAACAACATTCACAAGGAAATCTGATCTGATGACGATAAACTATCACTGGAGATTATTGAATAAAAATTGCAATATGAAATGAAGTGCCTATTTAATGGGTTAGTCAAATTAGGAGCCCTTAATTGTAGAAGTAAGACAAGGAGTTGTGTAAAGATGGAAGAAAAATTATTTCAGGCTGAAGCAGTAAGAATGTTTTTAAGCCACTTTAAGGGAGAAATTATGTTGTGAACTGACTGTAGCTGGAAGAGAATTGTTTCATATGTGTTCAGTTCTCTGATGGAATCAGGATATCAGTACCTAGAATAATAGGAACTTCTAACAACTTTAAGGGTAAAATTAAAGTGAAACTGCTAGATCATTTGCTGCAGTTATTCAAGAGAAGAAGGAATGTCACACAGCAGTGATTGTAAGTCTAGCTTGGGAACTGCCCAGTTGATCGTACATAGAACACAATCCATATGTCTAACGGTGCTGTTTTCATACAATAAAGAGGCAAAGTGTGTTTCCATCTATAGGAAAGGAACGTGCCACTCAGCCTCCCAAGTGAGCTTCACGGCAGAGGTTGGACTTAGTTTGTTACAAATCAAGAGTGAGACACGGGCTGAGGAAAGGGGGAAGAAGCTGAAGGGACTCTTAAGGAGCATGCATATTGAGAGGTACACAACAGAAGAGAGCTAGCGAGTGGAACAGGAAGGAGGTAAGCTTTTGTTGTTGTTACTGCTGATCCAGGTGCTTAAGAGATGCTAGAAAAAAAAGAAAGAAGTTGTCAGTAAACCTGTCTGGGACAACTCAGAGCAGGTTTAAATAAATAAATAAATAAATAAATAAATAAATAAATAAATAAATAAATAAATAAATAAATGCATTAGGGGAAAAAAACCCCTCAGGGCCTTAGGGCAATCTTTGAGCTCTTTTGGCTTAGGGCTAGCACTCTATTACTTGAGCTTCTAGATTTTTTTTGGTGTTAATTGGGGAATAAGTGTCTTATGAACTTTCTTGCGTGTGCTGGCTTCAAACCATGATTCTCAGATCTCAGCTTCCTAAGTAGCTAGGATTATAGGCATGAGCCACCGGTTCATTTCTAAAAGCTGAGCTTTTAGAAACAGGGTTAGGAAAGATAATAATAGTAAAAGCCAGTATTTGTTGAACTTTAAGCAGTGAGTGAAAGGGTTTCATTTTTGAATTCTTATTGTTCAGGCTCCTTCTTGATTATGATAAACATTATTTTTTAATCCTAGTCCTTTAGGCTGTACCTGGCCTATTATGACTATTAAGAATACGCAGCTAAGGGCTGGGAAGGTGGCTCAGTGGTTGAGTGCTTGCCTTGCATTCATGAGGACCTGGGTTCGATTCCTCAGCACCACATAAGCAAAAAGAAAAAAGCCGGAAGTGGCACTGTGGCTCAAGTGGTAGAGTGCTAGCCTTGAGCTGAAGAGCTGAGGGACAGTGCCCAGGCCCCACGACCAGACCCCCCCAAAAAAGAAGAATACACAGCTGGGCTCATACCTGTAATCCTAGGTACTTAGGAGGCTGAGATCTGAGGATCATGGTTCAAAGCCAGCCCGGGCAGGAAAGACCGTGAGACTCCTATCTCCAATAAACCACCAGAAAACTAGAAGTGGCACTGTAGCTCAAGTGGTAGAGTGCTTGCTTTGAGCTGAAGAGCTGAGGGATAGCGCCCAGGCCCAGAGTTCAAAGCCCCACGACCGACAAAAAAAAAAAAAAAAAAAAAAAAAATGCCCACGAACTCATAAGTCTTTCTGTAAGCCTCAGATATACACTACTTCTTCCCAAGGAAGACAGATGAACTACAAAAATAAAGTTAACATATTTAGGATTTGGACTCAAATTACATTGGAAGTTGAAACAGGATGGGTGAAGGCACATAAAAAGACTCGTGAGGCCTAAACTTCCTAGACAAAACTAGTTTTAACCCCATTAGTCTTGCTCATGTTTAGCCAATCCTAGACTTAAGAATCTGTGAATTTGAGTCTGATCATCGTTGAAAAAGAACTATACTTGATGCAGCCCTCTAAAATGAGTCTATTATCTTCCAAAATTGACCTAAATTTGTCGTTTTAGAGGCTAGGGCTCTAGTTGAGTTTTTTTTCTTTGTTTGTACACACATTTCTATCCTTGAGAGGCTGATCATCTCCTTGACAAAAAAAATTTGTTACCCAGTTATAAATCCCTTGTTGTAAAATTTCTCAATGAAGAGGTTTCTTTAGACTTTTAACGCATATCGAAACATTTTCATCCAGGAAACCAATACCATTCTGATGACTATCAGCTGCAACATTTAAGTGCCATTGTCACCACATTCTGACCCACTCTGGATACTACCATTTTTTTAAAATAAATATATGCCTCCTCAACAAGGAGTAATCATTTTTTTAAAGGAGTAATCATTTTTTTCTTTCGCACAGGGTGTAGCCCTGTCTGTTGCCACAACATTGATGGTGATAACATTTATTTTATCAAATTATTTTCAAAGAGCTATAGATGTATCTTTCTACCTTTGGAATTTTGTGGTAAATAAACACAAGGCGTAAGTCTGCTTTACCATGCACATGTTCGTGCTGCATCTTTAGAACAGGAAATTCTTGCCAGGGAAGTAGCTGAAAGCAATACCTCTGAATTTCTGCCATAACATACAGACCTCAAAATCTATAGGAGGCCAAGTCGTGTTCAGGCAGCAATCCCAGGAACTAGGAAGCTGCTTAATATACGTGTCCGGTAGTTTCCATATGTGATTTAATGAAGATTGCTAGCTTTGTATCATGAAGATTGTAGAAATGGCTCTCCTCAGTAAAGTCTTTTTATTGAAGCATTAAATTCCTTTATTAGTCAGACATATGAGAACATTTGATGACCTCTTATAATTTTACCATCTTTCTGTCTTAATTAAAGCAGAAAGAGGAGTAGAAATACTAGTGCTAGAAAAACATAAAGCAAAAGCTTTTCTAGGAGAGCCATTCTTAGAGAACATGATGATGATGATGATGATGTTGATGATGATGATGTCATCCTTGGAGTTATGCAACCCAGAAATCCTTCCTAGAAATAGGGGTAGGGTATGATAAATAAGTTCAACAGGAATAGGAAACCCTGGGCTGGAAGTGGAAACATGTTTTGGAAGGAGGCCAAAGTATGTGTGATGGTTGTGGGGCATAAGAACGGAGGCAGGGAGGGAGGGCAAACACAATTAGTATATTCAGGAACACCATGTAAAATTGAACGATGTAACTTGAGGGTAGGGATGGGAGGGGAAGAATAGTGAAAGGGGTGATATTGGTCAATATGCATGGTTCTAATCACCTGGCCTATGGAATTGTAACCTCTTTTTCAATTACTTAACAATACAATTTTTGAAAAGAGTCATGAAAACACCTGTAACTTGATGGCCACCAGAGTGGGTAACTTTCCCATAGGAAAGTTCTGGACAAGGAATTTTTCTCTCGGTAATTGATTAGTGAGTAGTTTTCCCAGAGACTGTGGCAACATGTAAGTTATTAGTAAAGGAACCGAGGCATAGAAATGGTATAGAGTCTTATACTTGAAGTAGGTTTGAAGTGGGACTATGTCTTAGACAAAGGAGAAGAGTTACTATTCCTGGCCAGAAAAGCCAAGATAAAGGGACAAAAGTTCTTAAGAAAAAGACATGGTAGATACTATTGGAACCCTGCCAGGATCACCTTAACCCCAGCCAGGATACCGACGGTGTTGCTGATAACTACCCACACCGACCAACTTCTGTCCTCCAGAGAATCCCCCATCTCCAGCAGAGATGTTGCTTAGCTATTTATTCTTCAACGTTATTCTGCTTTTTCTTCCTCTTGAGAGCACCCCTCAATAGATGATTAGCAAAGGAATCTCTGCCATCAGCTCTGCTTCCTGGGAACTCAGCCTGAACAGAATGAATGGCCTGGAATTTCCTACAGATAATTTATTGGCCTGAAATTCTAACAAACACTATTTCCAACTTCCCTTCTTTGCACTGGAACTGATCATGAGGCACTTTTCTCAATTACTGTTAACACTGCATACTTTTAAAACTTTTAATACATTAAAAAATTCAGATTCTTTTGCTCCATTATGGAATGGGGAAAAAAATCAATTTTTTTCAGGGCCTAGAGCATCCTGGAAGTCTCTTGTACTTTAAAGATCAAGAGTCATGTTCTAGGAGTTGGAGTAGGAAGAGGTTATTGATGGAAATCAAGTGGGTGGGCACACGAAGCAAAAGGGGGCAAAGAAATTGAGATTGACAGCTGAAAAAGAATTGAGGTTCAATGACTCGCTAACACAATGAGATGCAAATGAAAAATGCATTTGAGTAATGGAAACAACTTTCTCAGGGAGAAATTCAGATCATAAAGGTATTAACTAAGGTATTGTACAGCGTTTGTCCCTGTGTCAATTTATTGATTCTTAGGACTCCTACTTATTAAAGGAGCAGAGTAAAGCCTTCTACTTAACAACTCTTATGCATGTTGTGGATATATAAAAATAACGTGCTAGGTGCTTTAAAAGTTGCAAGAAAGGATATTACATAAACACAAATGGCATTAATACTCTCCTGGCTGAGTTTCAAAACCACAGTCAAATTTTGAAGTCCTCCAATATTCATGAAGCTATAATGAAGTTCAAGAGGCTGCAGACTTCATTTGCAAAATGTCAGTCCAGAAAAGGGATTTTTCATTGGATTGTTCCTCATGCAGGCCGATAGGATCTACAAGACTTCTGCAAGACTTCTGACTTACCAGTGAGAATGCAGAACGGATATTTTTTTCCCCATTAAATTTTGGGTGAATTTCAAAGAGAAAAAGGACTTTCTAATGAAGAGAAATTATTTATATAGGATGTCATGCAAGGATAAGGTCTGGACATATATCATCAGAGCTACAGAATGTACCTGAGCTAAGAGAAAATGAGCTTGTCAACACAAAGGTCTCAAGCTTATGGTGATTTATTAGTAGGAAACAAATGATGGAAGCACACTAAGAGTATGTGAGGATATAGGTAATGATCTACTGGGTGCTTTCTACCATATAGTTTCCCTGATAGAATCATACCCACTCAGCTAATACTGTTCCATACCCACCAGAAACCAGCTGAGGGGAAATGTGTATGAAGAAAGGACATAAGAGTTTTGTTCTGGCCTCAGCTTCTCCATCTGTATCCACGAGAGAAATTAATTTTTTTAGACAGTGGATGAGAAATTTTATACATTGTTTGTGTTATATGTCCATACATAAAAAGTTAGCTTTTCCTGGTCCAGATTCTTTATTTCGTACAATGAGAAATGATGATTTCCAGGACAGATTACATGTCTAGTTCTTAATTCAGCTATTCATGAAGCAGGAATGAGTCCCTCATGATTTTCATGGAGATCTTAGTAAAGATGAGCACAGAGCCCAACCCCTCTGGTAAATGGTTTTACCTCAGTTCCCCATCCTTATGTCAGCACTGAAAATGAGAAGCAGATAAAACTTCATTTCTCTTCTCTGCGGCTGGCCATTTCTTTCCTGATAGAAATCTTATAATTATCCCAGAATGACTGAAGACAAAGGGAGAAGGAAAAGATCAGCCTAAACAATAAGGATTTTCCAATAATCATGGATGACTTCCTTTTCTTCAATTTATTTTTTTAAAAGTTTAAAGAAACTGTATGCTGGAAAAAAAAAAGAAGAAAAGAAGAATATGACTATTCCTTTGAGCAGGGCAAAAACTCAACAGGTGAATGGATAACACAGATGGAAGCATCACTACCTCAGGACTAAGGATTTTGTTTCCTAGTCTACCTCACCTCCATATGAGGTAGAGCCTAACTCAACACATCCTCATTGACAAGAATGGCCTCTTGTCAGGCAACCTGGGGCTCTTCTCCCAGTCTAGTCTTACCAAAAGATGACAGGTAATTCGACACCGACATTTTCCAACACTATTATCAGGAAATGAGGCCATCTGTTTGAGCATTGTTGGGAGTGTAATATGTTCAGACAAGTATTTAGGTCTAATGTAATATAGACCAGTTAAAAATCACTTTGTAAAATTTTAGTCATCTAGAAAAGAGATCCTATAGCTAAGAAACACAACCGAGGTGGAGGAAGAAAAGTTAAATAAATCCCACAAAACCAAGCTCATATTTGGATCAAATCGGTGTCTTTTCGGTACCAGTAAGTGCCCTTCTTCCCCCGAGAAGCTACATTTCATGTGTGTCAGATGGCAGGAGTTTCCAAACTGCTTTGTTTCAAAGGACAGCATGCTCTGAAAATAGATAAGGAGTGATAAATAGCTTTTAACTTTTTAAGCAGGAAGAATGACCTCCAACAGAGAGATACATTCTACTCTCTAGAACTTATGAATATTATATGACATAGCAAAGGATCTTTACAGATGAAATTCAGATTAGAGTTCTGAAAATAAGACAATTATTTTAGATTACCCATGTGGACCCAATCTAAACCAGAGGACCCAGGGAAGAAATACAGTTAAGAATGTGAAAAACGTAGCCAGAATCACAGAATGTTGAACCACATAGCGATTCACAAAAGTTAGGGCTCACCTAAGGATCCACATTTTGTAGAAAAGATGGAATTCATTCCACAATCTAATTAAGCTCAGAACAGACTCATGCCTGGAACCATATCCAATGCTAAGTAAGATTTCACTGAACCATACAATCTTGAGACCTAAGACTCACAGAACAGTAAAATAATAATGGAAATCTGTTAAGACAGCAAGAGAAAACCAATATACCTCTCATTGGTTGATATCCATTGCTCATTAGCTCTTGGAATACTACAGAACGTAGATAACATGATTCCCCATGGAGAATACAATTGGTTTCTACCCTTCATGAAATCTACCACCACACTGACTACATCAGGGAATAAGGATAATCTCCTCTGAGTGTTTGTGAGATAGAGAAATGCTCACACTAGTGAAATGAAAGTTGGGCAGGATGGTGTCTCTATTCTGTTCCACAATGCTTTCTGATTTCTATGCTGTCATATAGTGTGGAAGTTATTTTTTTTCAGCCCATCCATGACCTTAAGGCCATCTATACTTCAAGTGCAATCTTTGGCTAGAGTACATTGCTTTCACCGACACTTAGCACTTGATCCAAGTTCTCTTAAAAAATAGGCATGTTGAAGGCTTTCTTTTTGTCCTTTTGAAGAAAATAGGACAAAACTGGCATCTGTTTTTTCTCTGCTTACCTTTCTTCAACACTTACAAGAGGGATAGTGCCTCATCTTACAGATAAAAAAATTTTAGCCTGCTTTTGCTCTGTAACCAGTGAACAGCACCCAAGGAATAAGGCATCAGTTTTGTCTGATAAATATGAGGTGTTTGGGTCTTTTTCTGGGTCTGTTCTTGCTTATGACAGGAATTTATCATGAGGATTTTGAATTATATGCCTACATCTCATACACATATTTTATGTATAGATATGTATATATCAATACATGCTTATATATACTTGTATAATAGTAGCACAGGCTCTGTTCCTTGGCTTATATAACAACCTTTCCCACAGTTTCTTATTTAAGAACCATTTTTTCCTAGCTAGAAAAAAATTAAGGGTAAAACACAGTATCATCTTGTTCTATACAGATTTTTTTCTACCCTAATGCATTTTCTCTGGACTGGTACAAATGCTTTGAGCCATGACCTGAGCAAGAGATGAATCTAAGAGGTACAAAATGATCAACTTTTACCAAAATTTTCAGGACAGTTGGTAGAGTATTTCAAGCAAGTGAGTTGAAATCCATTTCTGTCTGAGCCTGAATGGTCTCCGATCCCCTGATCTTCAGAGAATCCTTGACCTATGACATGAGGTTGCTGGACCCTTTGCACTTTCTCCTCCTACATGAATCTGAACTTCACAAGTAACACACATTTTATAGTAGTAGCTTCTTGCCCTATTGGTCTCATGCTCACAGTTAACATATTATTTCAACCTATCCTGTTGTGACATTTGCTTAGATCACATTAGCTAATTAATTAATCATGCAAGTATCTCATTGCCTCTACTGGACTCTAAACTTCTGTGGATACAGACATCATTTCATTAATTAATGCCTTGCTCCCAGTAGCATATAGCTACACACTCACAGTGCCTGAAACATAACTGTATCAGACAAATATCTGATAGATCTGCATATGTCTAACACAAATAGTTGATTATTCCTAACTTGCAACAGGATACGTGTATTAAACTCCCTTACTCCAATCAAAATATAAGGGATAGTAAATAATTAAGAACTAGAGTAAGCAGAATTATAAAAGAAAAGAAGTAACTAGAACACTGAAGATAATAACAGGCTTGCAATGTGATGGATAGACAGGTAAGAGAAAGGTTATAAAAATAATAGGAAGCGAAAAATAATTTTAATATAAAATTAAAAACTAAAAAATCTTATTAGATCAATAGTATCATCCTAACATGTTACACTATTACATGAAATGCATGTAACTAGTAAATCATAACATAGAGCATGTCAAAAACATCTAGACTATTAAAAGAAGAAGAGCAACAACAAAATTGGGTAAGATGATGGGAGTGGAAATTATCCCATAATTTCTGTTATAATCCTCATGCTAATAGGAAACTCACAATAAAAGTTCTTTGAAAGGGCTTTGGTTGTGCCCCATTTCCTATCTATGTCTTCGATCATTGTCTTAAAGGCACTAGACCCTGGCCATCATCTTCCTGATGCCCTTTCTCCATCGCATCTTACTTCCTGTCAAGAAAGAGCAACATCCTAGGGTCAAAATACCCAACAACGCTAATCCTCCACAAACATGTGAGCCTGCCACTCAGAACCCTGTCCTACTGTGGAAACTGTAGCAAGGCTGAGGCTGCTAATGTTCCTCCTTCCAAGATAGACCTGTATCATAATAGATACCAGGACTTCTGGGGGCAGTAAGAGATTCAGGTGGAGGAATCTCTGAGTAAATGTTAAACACCATCTTTCATCGATTCTTTCAATTCAGTGGCACATGTGTGTGTCACACACACACACACACACACACACACACACACACACACACACTGCCATGGTGCTTGGTGATGAGGGGTTATCAAAACATATCATCCATGCCTAGTTGTAAGGAAATGAACAAGCACGGCAACAGCTTCAAGAAACACAGTACCTCTTCAGAGGGAGTTCAAAGATGCTCAGGTAACAGATGGTAACAGATGGTCCAAGGGTAGAGAGAGATGGGGTGGGGAGAATTCACATAGAAACCACTGACATGACATTTACCGACAGATGGACAGCCGGCCTGCCCCATGCTACTGGCCTACCCTGAACAACTGGGGATGGAGGATAACGTAGGCCCACAGTACTGCCCTCCTCAAGGGTGAAGGATAATTTTTCACAGACAAGGAATCAAATAAAGATTGGGACAGAATTTCTAGCACCTAAAAGCCAACAAAAACTCCTCTTGAGTATCCTGGTAGCTTTAATCAAGAAAAAAGGGAAATATCAAGAGAATCTTAAGAAAAACATAAAGAAAGGACACAATGATCTAATTGTGGTATAAAAGATCAGTATAGTACATCATAAATAAAAATAGTTTTAAATACATACATATATCTCTAATTTATAAATACATGTATATGGAATAAATATATTTATAAAATATTCATAATAAAAATATATAATACAATTATATAGCTTATAAATATATTTATAGAGAGAATATCTCTATGGAGGTGGAGAACTTCACTTACACAATTATAGTATTTAAATGTAGGGGAAACCAGGCTACTGGTAATCCTAGCTACTCAGAAGGCTGAGATCTGAGGATTGCCCTTCAAAGCCAGCCCAGGCAGGAAAGCCTGTGAAACTCTTATCTCCAATAAACCACCAGAAAACTGGAAGTGGTGCTGTGGCTCAAGTGGTAGAGCTCTTGCCTTGAGCTGAAGAGCTGAAGGACAGTCCCCAGGTCCAGAGTTCAAGCCCCATGATTGACAAAAAAAATGTAGGGGAATAACACATAATTTATTTCACTTTATTCTTGTTTTTACTCTTTAATATTAGTATAGTATTCTTGTGTTACAAATGAGGAAACAGACCCAGAGATGATCAAGTATTTTTTCCTAAGTCATAAATGTCCAAGTGTAGAGCTAGAAATTAACTAAGATCCTGCTAATCCTTCTGAACATATCTAGGACAGCAATAGGAATTCTGTTAGAGACAGTACACAACACACACACACACACACACACACACACACACACACACACACACACACACACACACACACACACACACAGCATGCTCCCATAGAGTTTTTCTCTTACACACAAATACACACAAGGTTGTCTACAATGTGTGGATAGGTAACATTTTTAATTGTAGCAGCATGTTCATTAATAGTATGCTTCACAGAGGAATTCTGAATCTACAAAACAATATAAATAATTGCAACTAAAGAAACTCTATCTGGTTTCATCCATATTATACTTTTGGCAACCTTGTACTGCAGACAGATGTGCCCAAAGAAAATAGTACTCTATTTTATGAGCAGTTGCCTCTGGCCAAGACAAACTGATGTAGACAAAGACAGAGAAGACAGTCGTCCTACAGTCAGTAAGGTGCTCAAATCCTTCACTACTGAGATTCCTTTTTAAAAAATATCTTATTGGGAGCTGGGAAGGTAGCTCAGTGGTAGAGTGCTTGCCTGGGTTCGATTCCTCAACACCACATAAGCAGAAAAAAAAGCCGGAAGTGGCGCTGTGGCTCAAGTGGTAGAGTGCTCGCCTTGAGTTGAAGAGCTGAGGGACAGTGCCCAGGCCCAGAGTTCAGGCCCCACGACCGGACCCAAAAAATAAAAATAAAAAGTATCTTATTATCTTTAAGTAGCTATAAAAGGAGTTGCCATTCAACAAAGCAGGTTACAAATACACTGCATCTTGATCCATGTCACCCTTTCCACTGTCTCACCCACCCCTTCCAACCTACCTCTTTCCTCACTTTTCTGGTGTACATAAACTGCTTTGTTAAATGGCAAAAATTCAATATATATCTTAAAAATTAGGAAATATGGAAACTCTTCATAGCCCCATTAGCCTCAATAACCAGCATTCTCTAAATGTCACCATGGAGACTGATCCTCAAGTATCTATGTTCAAAAGCCCTTTGCTTGTTTTCATCAAAGGAAGAGGTAGGCAAAAAGCTAGGGTGAGGTGAGGCTACCATGAAAGCCGCCTAGACTTGGCTGGTCTCTAAGGAGGCCTGAGAGAAGCCCTGTAGGAATTTCTATTTAGGTTTCCAGTCCACTGACAAAGTTGAATCAGTGCTTGCCTTTGAGTTTGCTTCCACCTCATCCTCATGCGTCTGAAATGACTTATCTTCATGGTGTCTCACTTCAGAGCAGCTACAGGAGATAGCACCAATAAGCCAATTTTTATTCTACATAGAGGTGATATAGTAAATAATTTAAAAGAAATTAAAGTATGTTAGGCACCTGGTGCTATTCCATAATTAACTGCCTGGAATTCATATTTCCTGTTCATTCAATGACAAAGAGTCATATTGTTGAGACATTTGTAGACTACCTTAAGTACAATTTGGGAATCAGCTAAATATGCATATATGTACATACGCATGTATATAGTTGCTGTTGTTAAATAGCAGATATAAAAGAAGATCTAAAGTTTTTTAAAATGTCATTAGTGCATATGGGTGAAATTACTAGAGACTGTGAAGCAGTGTATTTTCTGTATCTTGAGTCATTTCTTACTTATACTGTTATTACTTATTCAGAGTACTTTGTTAAAATGGTAAAACATAGGTAAAACCCTCTAAGCACAATATGGTGTTTGTATATATACATATGCATATATATATATATATATATATATATATATATATATATTCCTTGTCAACAAACTCATTTCTCAATCTCTCTCAATCTCAAATCTCAATCTCTTTGTGACAACTTTTTTCACATCTCCTATACTTTTGGAGACCCTTGGTATCTTACAACCTAAATTTGTTCTTACTTTGAAACTTAGTAAATTCTTCATGATATGGATTTAAGCACTCACAGGCTACACTGAGCTTTTGGTCTAGGAGAAGGGTTTTTTAATTAGGATGAACAGGTTTTATAATAAGATTTGGAAAATAAAACCAGAGCTGATTTCAAGAAAAGTCATTCTGCCTGGGGCCAGTGGCTCTAGTCCTAGTTATTCAGGAGGCTGAGATCTGAGCACCATGGTTCAAAGCCAGTGTGAGAAAGAAAGTCGGTGAGATCTTGTCCTCAATTAGCTACCAAAAAGATGGAAATGGAGCTGTGGCTCAAGTGGTAGAAGGGCAGTCTTGAGTGAAAAAGCTAAGAGATGGCACCCAGGCCCGGTTCAAGCCCCAGTACTGGCACAGAAAAAGGAAGAAGGAAGGAAGGAAGGAAGGAAGGAAGGAAGGAAGGAAGGAAGGAAGGAAGGAAGGAAGGAAGGAAGGCAGGAAGGCAGAAAGGCAGGCAGGCAGGCAGGCACTCTAATGGAAGATGTAAAACAAAAGAAGTCATAGAAGATAAAATTTTGTAAAAGCTGAGAAAATATTCAATGATAATCAAAATTTCTCCATTTGTTTTTGGACTTTAAGAATGCAGAAATGTCTAACAATAATGTTCCAGGACCCTTGGACAATCTTGCAAACGAAGCTGGAGCTGAGACAAGGGATTCTTTCCATTCACTACACAACAGTGTTTCTTAACTTCTCACACAGACCTGGGAAAGTGTCATCAGGAGAGCATATTTCAGGCAGGCTGAGACTACCTTATGCCAGGATATAATCTAAATAAATCTAAGTAAACCCCCTACAGGATGTCCTGCAGTTTTTATCCTGTGTCATAAAATAAATGCTCATGCGTGTTGTTTTTCAGTGTCTGTGCTGAGTGGTTGCTCCTTTTCCTTGTGAGAGAGGATTCTTTTGTTAGTCAGTTAGTCAGATTAAACCTGGAAGTGGGGCATCCCACAAACAGGACTGCACTGTGTCAGACTGTGCACAAATCCTTTCTCTCCATTCTTCCCAAGATAGAAATAAGCTCCAGCATGGCTTAACACCTTTAAATCAAGTAAACTTCACTAATGGAAATTTGACCACTGCTTCCTCTTACTTGGTTAGAAAATAAAGGTATTTTCTTGACAAGTCCTCTGACACATATCTGTCTGCCTTGGAGCTCTGAATCATTCATTCATTGTGTTTTTTTGTTTGTTTTTTGGTTTTGGGTCCGGTCATGGTGCCTGAACTCTGGGCCTGGGCGCTGTCCCTCAGCTCTTCAGCTCAAGGCTAGCGCTCTACCACTTGAGCCACAGCACCACTTCCGGCTTTTTTCTTTTTGCATATGTGGTGCTGAGGAATCGAACCCAGGGCCTCAGGCATGCAAGGCAAGCACTCTACCACTGAGCTACCTTCCCAGCCCTCATGCATTGATTTAAACAATCAATTTAATGAAGGTCATGTTTTTTTAAAAAAAGCAGGAAAATGTATCCTTTTCTTTGGTAAAAATTTCCCAAGGCATTTTGACATCGTAATTCTATCAGTTAATATTAAGCTTTAGTTAAGTTTAAAATTCTCAAACTTCTGGGTGGGTTCCAGTGGCTTTTGTCTATAATCCTAACTACTTAAGAGATGGACTTTAAATATGAGACCAGCCCAGACAAAAAGTTCCTAAGACTCCCCATCTAAATAAATAGCTGGATGTAGTAAGATGTGCCTGTAGTACCAGCTATGGAGGAGGCTGGAACTGAAAAGATAGTAGTTTTAGGCCAGATTGGGAATAAAGGCACATGTGACCCCATATCAACAGAAAAAGTTGGATATGGTGCTATATACCTGTCATCCCAACCATGGGGTGTAAAATAGGAGGATTGTGATCCAGGCTGACGTTACCAAAAGGCAGGACAATAGCTCAAACATAACCAGAGGATAAAGGGAAAGAGACATGTAAAGTGCCTATGTAGCAATCATGAAGCCCTGAATTTAAAGTCAAGTACTACCAAAAAATAAAAATAAACAATGTTGTATATGTCTAAGACTTGTTGTATTTTGAATAAAAGATTATCTAGAACCAATCCTGTGCATAGTTGGATAAATTGAATGATATCTTCCAAGAATTCAGTACCTTTTCCCTATCATAGATGAATTCTCTCTCCACTGACACCTGATTGGGTTCTGCATGCTCAATGAAATTTGCAAGTGGGCTGGGAAGGTAGCTCAGTGGTAGAGCGCTTGCCTTGCATGCCTGAGGCCCTGGGTTCAATTCCTCAGCACCACATAAGCAGAAAAAAAAAGCCAGAAGTGGCACTGTGGCTCAAGTGGTAGAGCGCTAGCCTTGAGCTGAAGAGCTGAGGGACAGCACCCAGGCCCAGAGTTCAGGCACCATGACCGGACCCAAAAACAAAAAACAAACAAAAACCAACAACAACAACAAAAAAGAAATTTGCAAGTAAGTAATGGATACAAATTCTACACCCTGTGCAAGTGCTCAGTTCCCTTTGCCACACCATCAATATTCTAGATAGAAACTCTGTATTCTTGGCTCCCAGAGTACACAGTACACAGAGGAGGCTTCAAAGTTACATATATTGCCTAAGAAATACAAAGTAAGAAATTCGTATTTATTGTTGTGAGGCATTGAATTAACAGTCATGTGTTCTTTGTTCTTGTTTGATGCTATAAAGTAATTTCTCCCATCTTATCCTAACTGATACCAAATAGTAGGGGATGCAGAAACAATACAATCAGCAATGAAATACAAACTATGAGGCCTGTAGAAGCAGGTAGTAGATGGTGTTAGATCTGCCTGGGAGAACAGGCCCTAGGCTCCCTCATTCCTCTTCTTGAAGGACAGCATGTACCCTTTCCAGAAATCGCCTGCTTAAAACCAGTAATCTCCTGTAACTGCCAATCACCTGACTGCCAGTCACCTGCCTGTGAGCCAGCAAAAGGACTCCAGGCTCTGGGGTCACTTTGCATCCTCTGAGGTCACTTCCGCATCGGCCCTGGTTATGCCTCTTTCAGCCAGTGAGTGTTTCCCCAGGCTCTGAGGTCACTTTCATATCCTCTATGGCCACACCTCCTCCTCACCTTTCCCTATGTAATCTCTCCCTGCCATTCATTTTCTCTCTGCACATCTACATCTGGTGCAGGCTGGCAGTTTGGCTCTCCCAAATAAACTCTCTTCTGCCTGACCCACATGGTGGTCTCCTTTCAGCAACCCTTACAGATGGTACAGAAGCTGTAGCCAGGGTCTAAAAGGACACAAATCTATTATCATGCCATGATAAAATACTCAGTAATATTATCACCTGCCATAAATTGATAGTAGATTTTTTTTTATTCTGTGACTTTGCATGTTTAGGCAAAGAGTCCAGAAAATCAAATGTGCAGAGATGAGATGGAATCAGTTCTCATTTCCAAGTGTTAAAAGATCGATTAAACTCAGAAGGTTTAAGATACCTATAAAATGCCAATGAAAACTCAGAATCATAGCAAAGACCAAGAAAAGACTCATTATTTTGTTAAAATCTTGGAAAGGATAATTTGACATCCATAAATTTTTCAGATGAAGGAAATAGAAAAAAAAACAGAAGAAACTAAGACTGTGGCTTTCCAATAGATGTCTTTGAGGTCAAATTTACTTAAAATTAAGTCTGTATGGGGAGGTGGGGAGGGAAGGGATGGTAGGAGAAAAACAAAGGAGGAGGTAACAATGCTTAATAGGAAATGGATTCATTACCTTGCTCATGTAACTGTAACTCCTCTGTACAGTATCTTTACAACTATATATATATATATATATATATATATATATATATATATAATTAAGTCTATAGTGGTAGGCATGGCTACTGGAACATGTTGTGACTGAAAAACTAGATGGAAAGAAAACATGATTTGAAAGGGTTTTGTGAAGAAAAAAATAATTAGATGAGACTAAAAATGATTACAACCACTGGAGATTTAGAATCCGTCAAGGGACCCAAAGGTTTCAACTAAGATGCAGAATGAGAGCTACTTGGCCCTTGCAGAAAGTCTCCAGTGCTCCATCATACAAGGCCAAGGAGAATTTGGAGACCTTTCTGAGAGTAAGTTAACTAAAGAGGCACACATTTTCAATTGTTCCCGTACTGTAATGCTTTCAAAACACAATGAAAATGACTTAAAATCTGTTCCCAAAGACCTATCAGCAACTGTCCACAGAAGCAGGGCAACAGCAGAAGTTAAAGAAGCAGATTGTAAAAAGTACTCAATGGTGCCAAAATGCAGCTCAGTGGCCCAGCACTTATCAGGCATGCATGAGGGCCTATGTTCAGCCCTCAGAAACACACACTGACACGCGCGCATGCACGCACACACACATGCACACACACACACACACACACACACACACACACACACACACACACACACACCACAAAGGATGTACAGAACCTAATCCTTACTTTAGCTAGATATTTAATGTGCAATAGACAAAGAAGGCCACAAAGAAGGCCACATCCTAAGCTCTGAACTTGTGCATAAGTTAAGCTATATAGTAAGAGACTTTGATAATCTAACTGGGCACAATTCCATCCCATGAATATGTGAAAGTCTATGCTCATTATGATCCAAAAAGGCCTGGTTGAGGAAGAAAGGCCAGATGGATGAAATACAATGTTTAGAGCTTTGGATAAGAAGCAACAAGAGCATGAGTCAATGGATATTATTAGCTTCTAGAAGTTAGAAGAAGCAAGGAAATAGATTCTCACCTAGGCTTTTCATGAAAGAATGTAGACACACTGATATTTTTATGGTAGCCTAGTAAGATTCTTTTCAGACTGAATATAATGTAATAAAGTCATGTTGCTTAAGCTACTGAGTTTGTAGTAATTTTGTTACTGCAACTTTAAAAAATTAATACAACCAGTAATTACGTAAAATCTGGGCTTCATTAAAGCTAGCATTTGGCCATGACCTGCTGGATATTTCAGTGCAAAACTATCCTGCCAATAAACAAATACAAGAAACAGAAGAGATTGTCTCAGTATCAGATGCCTAAACTCTCATCAACTGCTTCAGATACAATAGCCAGAGACAAAATGTTAGCATCAGCTCAACTCAGACAATGATAGATGGTTCCAGTGGTAGAAATTTTTTGTGAAGTGATAAATGACTCATAAATTTGAAATAGGAATTTATGCCTGCCTTTAAAATAAATACTTCAGTTAGTATAGTATGGTAAAGGTAAATGCTTTCTGAAAGAGCTTTCCTGACATTTTAATTAGGCTTGAGAACTTTGCTCTACAGGACAACTTTATTATTTACAGCATTCCAGGGCTTGAGCTATTCATTTAGACAACTGGATTGGATAATGCTATTAAATTGACTGAAAGATCAGATAGAGCTACCCAAGACAAGTCCAGATGGGTTCAATATGTTGGCATTTCTAACAAATTTTAAATACTTGTCACTGTGTAGTTCCTTTGGATAACCACCAAACTTCTGTAAGGATTTGAGTCATAGCAATGCTGGTGTCTACCAGCCAGTGACACTCCAGAGAGAGACTAATTAGTAAATAAATTAAGCTGTCAAATCGAATTGTGAGATTGCATCTACACAGACCCAGGTGATTATCACATCATATTCAATACTACTTCACAGCATTCATTGTGGTGGGTTTGACAAGCAGTTCCTTCAAAGGCAGAACAATTCCCCAGGATAATAATAAAGCCTAGTGACACAGGATTTATAGTGTAAGTATAACTGATGGGCTAATTATATAAGGCCACACTCCCCTCATCAGACCACAGAAGTGAACTTGGGAAATGAGGTTTGTTTTCAGAAAAACATCTACGAGAAAATTTGACATTAGAGAATCTACTCAGGAAGCTGTTTAAAGATATGGCAACCTTGATTCTATTATGCTTCATAAAGGATCACAGTTAATAGCTATTGTGACTAAAGACTTGGTTCTTAATATGGCTGAAAAAATGTTCCTTTACCTTAACTATCACTTCCAAAAGCAGAAATAATAGAATTATGGAAAATACTGTTCCTTTACCTTAACTATCACTTCCAAAAGCAGAAATAATAGAATTATGGAAAATACTTAGAGGTCTCAGTGTGATGGTATATTCTCAGTCACATATCTTGATAGTGAAAAGAACCCAGGAGTGAATAAAAAAATAGCATCAAGGAATTATGTTTCTCAAATAAGTTGTCAGCCATTGTTCTGTGTAAGGATCATGGATATCAAAGCTACAGAGATCATTTATCAATTATTTACTACCCCCAATATATCTATGTTATAATCCCCTCCCCAACTCTAAGCTCTACTGGCTTAAAATAACAAATTGAATTTGTTTAGGTCATGAATGTGGGAGTGACCTGGTAAGTTCTGCTGCCCTTGATTGGCCAGCTGCGACTTTTCTCAACTGGGCTTGTTCATGCATCAGTTGGCTGGGGTCTGACTGATTCAGGACACCTCCTAAAGAGGTCATTCTGTATTGGATACACACTGTTTTTCATGTACTAGAGGCTAACTCAGACTTGTCCATACACCTGAAGTAGAATTCCAAGAGCAAGAAAGGGAGTGTGACCAGCTTCTAGAGTCCTCAGCTTGGAATTCATGTATTGTAAGGCAATAGAGATTTAAGAGGTAGAGAGCAGGGGTTGGAGATGTGGCTCAGTGTGTAGAGCACTAGCATCAAGTATGGAGTTTTAGCCCCAGTCTCAGACCAAAAAGAAAAATAAAAGGAGAACAAAATCCTTTCTTTTCATGAAGCTGCAAAGCCGTATTTCAAAGACCTTAGAAACTGAGTCAGCCCTTTCACAAACTCAAATATTTTCAACATTTTAGCTAAATATAAATAAGAAAATTATAATCCTCAGGCATGCAAATTACCACTTGGGCCAAACATCCTGAAGGAAAAAAAGGGAAGTTATTACTTTAGGGACCGTTGGGCTAAAATAAACTGAGACCTATCTCAGTTTCCAGAGCCTCTTGGTCTGAATCAAACTGTAATGGGCCAGTTTTGTCTGTCTGTACATCATAAGCTAATTCAAAGTGGAATGTCCACAAAGTTTAAAAAATGACAAAGCAACTATATTATTATAATCAGTAGTAGTTGAAAAGTTGTTAATAGTTGTCTCCAAGCTGCTAGGCTAAGATTCCTTTTGCTTATAAGTCTTGAAATTTTATCTTATCATTTATCTTGGTTCATTTTCTATTACTATGGTAAAATGTTACATGGATAAATTATTACCAATATAAATGTATTTGGCTCCTAGTTCTGGGGGCTGAGAAGTCTAAGATTGAAGGGCTGAATCTGTGATCTTCCTTTGTGTTGGAACAGCCCAAAGTATAGTGTGGGAGGTCAAACTTAGGTCCATCTGAAGATCCCACTCTTATGATAATGGAATTAATCTAACCTTAAGGTTTCTTAAATGGCCTAGTCAAACTGCATAAGTCCTACCTTCAAATGTGATCCCAGAGCCTTTAAATACCAGCATGAGTTTTGAGGAAATATTCCAACCACAACATCATACAAGATGTCATTATCTTACTATGAGCTATTAGCAAGACACCAACCAAACTTTTTTTCATTATACCTTAGACAATATTCAAATAAAAATGCATACTATCTTTTAAGAAATATTGCATCAATTCTGCTTCCTGTTGCTAGAATAAGAGGAGGAAACTAAATTGTAGTTTTAAATTCACTGAATTAAAAACAAACTAACAACAAAAAACCTAATAAGAACACAGGAAGCCCCAGTAAGTTGATAATATTAATATAAACAGCTAGTTACAGCAAATATTTGTAGAGCTATGTTGCAAGAAAATTTCCTAATGTGTTTTTAAGAGTCCTCTAAACTATCATGCCTTTAGATTCATAATTACATATTTAGAAATCCATTGTACAAGAATGTTCCAAAAATAGTAATAGCACCAACCATGAAAAACCTCTGTCCCATATTCACTGTTTTAACAAGGAAAAGTGGAAATAACTTTCTGGTTCCACAATATAAGAATGGTTAAATAACAATAGTCTTTCATTGGATGGAACTTAAAAGGGCTATTAAAGTGGTGGTTCTAGAACCATGTCGAATCAGCAGAAACATGAAGCATAATCTTAAGGAAAAAATAAGACCCAGTTACATGTGCACTGTGATTATAACTATGAAAGCAAAATGGGAGGTGGGGGAGAAATGTAGAGTTTCACGCAGTTCTAGTAGGAGGTGCTTTTTGAAACACTTTATTTCAAAGGCTACAGGAATAGTCTCAACTTTTGACTGAACTTCTGGAAATTTAACTTAGCTTTTAGAAACAGCTATGATCTGAATATTTAATGCCTGTGCCTCCACAGGATGTTTGGTGCTCATTTGGTGGTGCTCTTTTGGAAGGTTCTGAAAGTTAGAAGGTGGAGTCTACTAGAGGAAGTAGGGCACTGGAGGTGTTCCTGTGAAGGTGATACCTGGTCTTAGCCTCTTCTTGTCTCTTTGCTTCCTGTCTGCCATGAGATGAACAACCTCCTCCACCCCATGTGCCCACCACCAAGATGTTCTGTTCAAGAATGTACATGGGACCAAGGCATCATGGATTGAGCTGACTGCAACTGTGAGCCAAAATAATTCCTTCCTCTTGTCAGTTGTTTGTGTTGGGAACCTTGTCACTACAGTGAGAAAACTGACAAATACAGAAACACAGCTTTAAAAAATTATCCAAAGGGCAGGTACCAGTGGCTCATGCCTGTAATCTTAGTTACTCAGGAGGCTTAGATCTGAGGATCACAGTTCAAAGCCAGCCTGGGTAGAAAGAAAAACAAAAATTATCAAAAGGACTTGAGATGTGGCTTAGTGGTATCATGCCAGCCTGGCAAACACAAGACCTTGAATTCAAACCCCAGTACTGCCAAAACCAAAACAAAGCAAAAATCTAAAAATGAAAAATAGAGATTAGAAAGGAGAATTTTATTACAGTACTAAAGCAGATTTTATCTTTACTGAAGAAGAATCAAAACTCCCCACATGTGTAGGAAGAATGAAAATAGTTAAATTAGTTATACTTTTGCTGTAGGCAGAATGACTGTATAGCCCTTAAGAATGTAAATATTTAATAACAGAGAAAAAGTCATAAACTTACAAAAAAGTATTATTCATATTTAAGAAGCAATATAGAATATCAGGTACACTATTTAAAATAATACATGGAAAAATATGAAAAAATATGAAATACTTAAGTGTCTAATAGGAATGAAACAACAGCCTTTCTTCATCTTTCTCATGAATTATTACCACAAGCTATATTTACTTATAAAAATGAGAAAACAATAATAAAACCTTATAAACTAAAGAAAGTAAAAGCAAGGATCTACATTGACACATGCTGAAGAAGGACAGCTTACTAATGACTTAGTGCTTAGTTTTCCTAGTTTGCACATCCTATGATAATATGATGTTATATTACTAACTTCAAAATCTATACTTCCTTTGCTTTATGCAAAGACATGATTCTAGTATGAAGATTTTATATTTATGTAAGTCCACTTAACCCCCACATGTGGGGAATCAATCATTTGTAGGTTGGAATTATTTGAAAAATGTATCTGCAATGAATACATACAGAGTTTCCACTTGTCATTATTCCCTAAACAATACAATGTACTGCTACTTACATAGAATTTACATTGTATGATGTATTTATGCAATACAGAGCTTTGAGTGTTTGTATATGTTATACAAATATTACTATGAGAATCCTCATATCTTGATATTTGTAGATGGGCGAACATCCTGTAATTAATTCTCGGTGGATACCAAGGAATGATGTATTCAGATTATTATTTCCTTACAAAGTAAGTCACTTGTATTATATTATTCAATTTTCACAAGGATAAGCTTGGGGCAGACAATTTTTTTTATTATGTTCAGTTGAGGAAACTGAGACTCAGAAAATAAGTGTGGTCATCCAAGTCATATGATGCATGGATACATGAGCTGGCACTGTACCCACTGGCTGTACTTCTAAATCCTATATTCGATCAGCTTCCAGGATATCTTCCTAAGATTTCTCATCAGAAATGATAAAGCACTAGGCCGTTGTGACAGTGATACATATCCCTTAAGTAGTTAAGTCATTTACTAAGAGAGAGAGTCTAGGCTTTGCTTTCTACTTACTTTTTCCATGATCTTGAAAATGCTTAAATTTTTAGGAGCTAGGCTTTGGTTGTAGTCAGAGATTTTTCCAACATATCTCCAAGATCCTCAGTGTATCCAACTAATTAAACAGTGATGTGGACTTTACATGAAGCATTTTTTAATTAACCACAGTGATTTCCAAATTGCTCAGTGTTGGCTCAGGACCCTTAATATTCCAACTAGGGATGTAGTGCCTATAAACTCCAGTTAAATATTGATATCTGAAATCAAGTTCAATAAAAGCTTCTGTAGAGATGAAAACCAATATAAACCTTCTCAGAATACTAGAAGTACACTAGGCAGAGTGATGAAACAGTAGTTATCCATAGTCTAGAAAGGATAATTTTACTTCTCTTTAAATTTCATAAATAGTTCAATATTTTCATTGTGAGACTACAGAATTCATTTGATATGTGAGAATTTCAACTTGATCATAATATACAATGAAAGTTTGTTATTTGCCAATAACATGATGCTAAGTTCACAGAAACAAAAAGATAAAAGCAGGAATGCATGCATTACACAATACACAATAAAACTATTGAAGATAAAATTCTAGCAGAAAAGAATTAGTATGCTTTGTAATTAGGCCCAAACAGAAATTTTGAAAAGCTTTCTGCCTTCTTTTGAACTCAGGACACAGGGAAGAACTCTCTGAACTTGACACCAGAATGAAATGCAAACACAAACTTGTTTACAAAATGCTGTCATCACTTTTGAAACTTTGTCTGAGATTCAAGCATAATATAAAAACAATGCACAAACATACATGTTAAGGAAGCCAAGCTATAACTTTAACAATTATATATGCTGTGAATATTGAAAACCTCAAATAACAGCTTAGCTCCCAAGGTACTTTCCAAGAAACCCTACAATAAAGCCATCTATCTAGGGATGTTTGGTAGACAGAAGACAGTCCAATTTCTTGGCACCTGTGTCCCCAAACATCATGCTGGTTGTATGGCTTAAGATGATATTACCTCATTTCCTTCTTAATTGTCTATTAAAGCAGTTGGGGAGGGGGTGTTGAGAAGATAAAACCAAAGTTGCTCATTTACTTCTGTGGCAATTATCTCCTAAGAAAGAAATCAAATAGCCCCACCCACCCCGTCTGAGGGCTAGATACCTGACTATTCAGTTTGCTCTTTATTTGGTTATGTTGTCTGTTCTCATTTATTTATTTATTTATTTATTTATTTATTTATTTATTTGTTTGTTTGTTTGTTTGTTTGTTTGTTTGTTTATATTATTTCTACTTATTCCACCAGAGACAAAAGCAGTCTTCCCAGAATACAGGACCATAAATTCAAGAAGTAATGTTTCTTCCCCTTCTTAGTGAATTTTTAAACTAAGAAGAAATTTTGTCTTTGGATCTCTAGCCCTGATGCATTTTAGTCTCATCTAACCATCTGTAATTTGGCCCAAGGACAACATGACAGTAGCTGTTGAGTATTATTTGGTGAACACGTGCGTTACCTGTGCAGACTTTTTTGAAGTTGGGATTTTCCAGAAGATGTCCTGGTAGACGACACTGGAAACGATGTTGCCAGAACTCAGGGAACCAGGGATTTCTTGTATTTGTGTCCAGCCTCAGTTTCAGGAAATAATCATCAAAGGACCTGACCTCTGGAGACTGCAGCTTTATGGTGATTCCTCCGTTGGCTTCCACCTCGTAACCTTCGATGACTTCATCTCTGTCTGCCCATCCATCACTAGAAGTGGCAGGGTATGGGATGGGGAGAGAAAAAGACAAAAGATCTCACAAATAGATGTCAGAGGTACATATGAAAGGCTAAAAATCTACTATAACAATCCATGGCTCACTTTTTGGTTAAAAACAAAGAAGAAGAAGAAGAAGAAGAAGAAGAAGAAGAAGAAGAAGAAGAAGAAGAAGAAGAAGAAGAAGAAGAAGAAGAAGAAGAAGAAGAAGAAGAAGAAGAAGAAGAAGAAGAAGAAGAAGAAGAAGAAGAAGAAGAAGAAGAAGAAGAAGAAGAAGAAGAAGAAGAAGAAGAAGAAAGAAAGAAAAAGAAAGGAAAGAAAAATGAAAAGAAAAAGCAGAACATTGTGAAACTAGAAGATCTCATTTGTTTCTGTTTTACAGTAGAGAACATGATGGTGAAGACCATTGTAATAACAGTTGTAATAACTAGCATCCATTAAGCATTCATTAGTCAACAGATCCTGTGCTAGTCACTTGGACTGAGATAGAAAAACGTGTGACAAGTAGGTAAGTCTGGCTGGATCTAGGCAATCCTTAGCAGTTAATGCAGTCATCTTTACCAGTAAACCACAAAGCTCATCAATTACTCTCCAAAATGGAAGAACTTAATCCTAGGCCTCAGAGCCTGCACAATAAGAGCACAGCATGACTTTAGTATTGCAAACAAGACCTTACTAGAATTGAATTAGGTAGAACACAAACTTCTTAAGCTTTGAATCATGCCTTTTACAAGAAATAGCCAGATTTCTTCCCCGCTATTATTCTAAAACAATAGTACTAATAGAAAAAAATACCTCACTCCTAAATAGAAAAAGAATGATCCTTCTCGGTAAATGTAATCTCACTGACATTTTATTGAATGGGTTAGAAATTTTTCTATAGCATTCACATCTACCCTAAGTGATAGAGCACCCATTTAATTCAGGTATATATATATGAACCAGAATTCAGAGGATGTCAATGAAAAACAGAACCAGAGTTAAGCAAAGAAGGTTTTATTCAAGACAAAAGCAATATGTGAGAATTACTAAATTCTATTCCTCTGAAGAAAAATAATGGAAGATTTTTAACTGCTAAAGTGAACTAGCCAACAGTACTATGGGATATTAGTGATGACATTGGTCAAATTGATCAAAATATCATCTTCCCAAAGAAAATAGGAGACAGAGTTTTTTTTCCCATCATTCTTGATAATGTTTTAAAGAGATGACTCCCGGGTCTAGGAGAAAGTTGTCCCTGAATTGGCCGAGAATGGGGGAAGACTTAGATATAGCTCAAGGGGCAGAGAAGGCATTTACAATGAAAAGTTTTCTAGGGTAAATAATCTAAGTAAAGGGAAGGCAAGGGTTCTGGCTCAGGAAGAAGTCTAAAGTTCTAAAGTTCAGTGGGAATGAGAGGGACAGTAAGACTGTCTTGGTCAGGGAGTAGATTTATTCCTCTCCTACAGAGAGAAACCCTGCAGTTAGTAAGACATAATCACAGAGCCTTTGCCAGAGAAAGTATCTTATAGGCTTTTCACAGAGCAGGGAACTGAGCCAAGTGCATTTCACCCACCATAGCTCACCTCTTGTTACCTGAGCTCAATAGGGACAAATGTGTTTTCTGCTTAGCTGAGCTAATTGGTTCAGCTTCTGTCCAGAATCTGACTGGTGAACTAGATTTGAGCTGTGTGTACAATAGGTCGAGTCACAGGAAGTAGAGCTGATTTACCATGATCAAGTTAGAAGGATTTTTTGAGGTACAGTGCAGCCTACACGGAGTGCTCTTTATATGTCTCTAAATTTGCTAGAAGAGATGCTATGATATACAGTTTTCCCCACTTCCTGAACATTCTTCCTACCTTTCTTTCTTCCTTCCTTTTTCCCTCCCTCTCTTCCTCTCTTCCTTCCACATTTACTAAGCAGTCACCAAGATGCTATAACTGAGAATAAGATATGCTATTGCCTGTCTCATGGTGGATGCTACAGACTTGTGGGGAAACAGACACTAAAGGATGATAAATTCTAGGAGATTAAGGAAGAAGCATTCAGGACCGTGGTGGGGGAGGGTTTGGAGTTTAACCTAAGTGGGTGTGTCTCTACATGTGTGTGTTGGGGTCTATAGCTTCCTGAAGAAAGTGATGGAGACCTGAGATCCAAAGGACACATTAACATTATTCAGATAACGAGGAGAGGGATTTAAGTGTGGCACGTTAAGGACTTTGGAGACAGCGCAGGGCAGGTAAAGCACAGAGAAGGTGACAGGAAGTAGGGGTGAGTACCTGGAAACTTCGAGTGTGAGAACTGGGGTAAGTCCCCACAGGGTCCCCAGCCCACTCCTGATCAGGGCCGGCCTGCTGTCCTGTATGCTCTGTGCACTCTATTCACACAAGTCTTCCACTCAGTATCACTCAGTGCAATGCCCAGGAAGTTGATCAGAAAGACCGACACATTCATCTTTCTGTTTGTTCAATCCTGAGAGGCCCACTTAGTTTAATTTACATTAAAATACACTTCTATTTATAACTTCACTATGACCTCAGCAGCCTGCAGATTTGCACTGAAGCTTGGATCCTGTTTAAAAGGAAGGTGAAAGTAAAATTAGTTGGACTTTCACAAACTCCAAAATCTGCCTAGGAGTTTACTATTCAAAATCAAAATGACCTATAGCTTTTGGTTTTTTTGTTTTCGTAAGAGCTTGTCTCAGAAAACGAATTATCTGCCAGTCTGTCTATCTACTCATCTATCTCCCTGGATAGTCTCAAATATGCTCTGTAGCCAGGATGACCTTGAACCCAGGATTCAATTGCCACTACCTTCTATACGCTGAGATTTCAAGTGTTTACGACCATGTCCACATAAGAATTACTTTTGATGTAAATGCAAGGTTCAAATTATATTGCTCTATAAGTTTAATATTCTATGAGATTTCTTTTGTTGGTAATAGGTACAAAAATCTGCAATCTCACAACTTTACAAAACGATTATAGCATGTGTTCTTAATAATATATTTCTACATTCATTTTTTAACATTTCTGAGCCATGCTCAGTTTTATAAAAACAAATAAAATTATGTGTCAATGCCAGACACAGAAAACTCTGACCTTCTGTCCTTGACCCAGCCAACAGAGGTACACAGAGTACAGCTTTGTCTGGAGCCCTGATTCCTCTCAGTCATTGATGGAAGCCTTTGCCCTCACAAAAGATTGGTCTCCCTTCCAGAAGTGATAGTGTTAAATACAAGGGATCACAAAAGTCATGGAAAAGCAGGGTGTGATGGAGAAATTATTCAAGTAGGATTACTCGGTGAATAAAAATATGAGTCTGAGATGTTACATGAGCTTATGAATCTATCAGAGGTAAGAAGCAAGGGATGGTATAAAATAGATGCTGAAAAAAATGTCTGCAAAGCAACTCTTCATTTTTATCCCTTAAATAGTTTTCCCTCTCACTCGTAAAGTACGCTTACACGGAATGAAGGAGGACCTTTTGCTGTTGAATGGCGTTGGTATTTTTGGTGTGGATATTATTGCAGTGAATTATCTGTAAACTACACCTTAAAAAGAGGGAGCCAGCAGCTTGCACAATTCCAGGCCCAGGATCTTTCTTAGACGGAGGTGGTGTGGCCTGTGCTTGGCCTGAGATGACTTGGAGTCACCTGGTCACCCCGCAAGGCACAGGAGTGGATTCTGCTGAGCTGGGTGGTAACCCGGCCTCAGACAGAGCCACATTCCATGAGGCACATACAAAGCCTCTGGCAGCTTCTGCTGCTCCATCTGTTTCCCAATTATTAGTGTTCCATCTCCTAGCTGGAGTCTGGAAACAAAGCTGCAGATTGTGGAGGTGCAGGGTGACTGTCGAATAGAAAGCAACGCAAGAATCTCCTTCTCAACATTTTTTAGATTGTAGTTCTTCAAAAGGCTGTTCAATATTCCCTTCCCTGTATGATTTCACATATACTTGAATAATTATTCTTCTCCTCCCTCATAACTTCTAATATTAATAACAAGAAAATTCTATTGCTACTCCCACCAGTAATATTACTTTTGCAGCATATCAGTTAAAATAATTTAATTAGCAAATGGATACTAAAAAATAGGAATACAATATTATTATTATTATTATTGTCAGTTGTGGGGCTTGAACTCTGGGCCTGGGCACTGTCCCTCAGCTCTATCAGCTCAAGGCTAGTGCTCTACTGCTTGAGCCATAGCGCCACTTCCGGTTTTCTAGTGGTGTATTGGAGATGAGTCTTACAGACTTTCCTGCCCTGGCTGGTGTTTTGAACCATGATCCTCAGATCTCAGCTTCCTGAGTAGCTACGATTACAGGCGTGAGCCACCATCACCTGGCTAATTATTACTTTTTTTTTTTTTTTTAAGAACTGAGAACTGAACTCATCAGAGCCTCATGCTAGCCAGGTGAGCACTTGATCAATGAGGCTTGCCTTCCGACTAAACCCCCTCCTCTTCTTTCTTTCTTGGTTCTTTTTGTGGTAAAGTCTAGGCTCCTGGTGGCCTGGTTTGTGATCCTCTAACTTGCGCTTTACCATGTGACTACCATGTCAGAAGTCTCTGAAATCTCTTTATTTCCTGAGATGGTTTTGATCCTTTGATCCAATTCTATCTAGCATGTAGCTTGGGTTTTATAGGCTTGAGCCACAGAGACTGTGAAGATTCATATTTTTATTTTCTTATTTTATGATTTTTATGAGCATACATTGGTTGTTCAAGAGGGCTCGTTGTGACATTTCCATGCTCACAGACAATGCATCTAGATCACCCTCATTATCACTCTCCCTGACCCCTATGCCACTTCTTCAAACAAGTTCAACAGGCTTCATTGTCCTAGTTTAATGCATGCATATAAAGTACTTTGACCATATCCACCTCCTTTGCCCTCTATTAGGCCTCCAGACCTCCTATTCTTACCTGCCTCCTCCCCCACTGAACCTGTTTCACATTCCTGTCATTTATGTTTTCAGTCTCTATCAATTGAACCAAATGACAGTTAAGATGTGCATAATCAGAGTAATTGCCTCAATTGCTCTCTCTTTCTCTACTCCTCTAACATCTTATTGAACACAGCTTCATGGAGATTCCTTATGCCATGTTCATATGAAATTGCAATGTATTTCAAATTTATTCAACTTCATCTTTCTTTCATATTTCTAGTTCCCTAAACAGTCCTTAGTTAAAATCATATTTTTGTGTATATATACAGTATTTATGTATATGTATGGATGTATGTGTCCATAAGTATGTCTTTTAGATCTAACATCCACAATAAGCAAAAACATACAATATTTGGCCTTTCCATACTGGCTTATCTCACTTAACATGCTCTCTAATTCTATCCATTTTCCTTCAAATAATATGATTTTTTCTTTATGGTTGTATTTTATTCCATTTTCAGAAACACAAAATATCCAACACCACCCCAAAGTAAAATTTACAGTGGTGGGCATCCAATAAAAATCTATGTGGCTTGTAAATTTGTATAGAATCATAGGTAAAGAGATCCTAAAATGACAATCATAGTAAAGTGTCACATGAGCTCAACCTCACCCCACTGTGCAGAAACCTCAGAGAAATATTCCATATGCTCAACAGAAAACAAAACAAAACAAAAATAGAATCATGCTCTGAGATAATTCCATATAGCCCCAAATCCTATTGGCTCTAGAATTCTACCAGATCTAGATCATAGTTACCAAGTTGAGGCTCCAATTCTGGAAGATTTGAGTAGAATTTGAAGCCTTGGATTTTGGCTTGACTAGGGTCAACACTAGCTCCACTGTGGTCAAAACAGAGATTGTTCAGTGGTCTCCTAACTCATCACTACAATTTCCATTACCATCTACCTACTATTTCAGCAGCCTTTGCCTTAATGAGTCTTAAGACTTGAGAGGAAGACTGTGCTGATACACATTGGACTGGCAGCAAAAGCTATGCATATTTCTGTGAAAGAGAAAAAAAAATATTCTTTGATAATGGCAGTATACATCCTCACCCTCCGCTGATTTAATGTCACATGTGAGCACAGGACATAAATAGAAGTAGGGCAGGAAGATATGTATCACAAAGAATATTGAGAGATGAGTGAGAGATTTATAAAATGAAAAGAGAATAACAAAACCTCTTGTTAGGTACAATTAACAACCACACAAAAGAAAAACATTAAAATAAAAGAGAAAGAATGATTCGTGTCTAGCTGTGAAGAGGTTATTCTTTTCTCCCTTCTTTTCTTCCTTCCTTCTCCTCCTCCTACTTTTTGTGGGCGTTGCCTGATCTGCCTGCCTGTGATAGAATTCCCATGATAGGACAAGAGGTGCATTATCACTGTGTTCAGTTAATCAGTTAGTTGGGATCTCAAAGACTTTTTCTACCTTAACTGTTCTTGAACTGTGATCCAACTTGTACAAGTCCCCAGATAGCTAGGTTGAGTTATTCTTGGGGACTGGATGTGTCTGGACAGTCTCTTGGGTTGTAGTGTTTGTGATAGCTAAGGTGTAGCTCAACTGAATGCTGCCAGGCACAAAGAATATTTCTTTAGCACTGTACAGAAGATAACTTTATGCATTGTGTAATTTGTAGCAGAAAAGAATGGAGGAAAGATCACAGGGAGGAAGCAAAAGGAAAGAGCGTGCTTTGTTTATGTTGTCAGGAAAGCCAGCCAGATTCAAGGGCAGGGGTAATTTTCTGATGCTACTTTCTTACATTCTGAGATGACAATGGGTTTTCAGGATCTCTTGTGGTTCTTTTTTTTTTTTTTAGATTTAACTTTCTGACTTGAACAAAAGGTCAAAGCACAGCAATTTGTGGCTTTCTGAAAGTGAATCCAATAGCTTTGTAATGTCATTAATGAATTCCCTTAACAGACCTAATATAAGCCATCTATACTAACTTCCAATTTCTCCATCCAACTGTTTGAAAAAGGAAACTATCCTTAAGTAGCCTATGGTCAATAGAGATATAGTTTATGAATTTGTCTTGAATATCTGAATTATTCCTGATTTTTCTCGCAACTTGGCTAAATAAATTAGCATATACACACAGAGAGAAGTATAATAGGTAGGTAAAATGGATATATTTAAAATCTTTTTATTAGTTTACATTCGTTATAGGGGAGGAGGGAATCTCAATGTTTACAATGTAAACATCCAATCCATATCACTCACTCCATTTAGAATCATAGAAAAAGAAGAGAACATGTTAAAAAGTTTTATGACACCTATGGAAATTTAGGAAAAATAAGTCTAGATAATAAGCATTTTTAAAAATTCTCATATAGGGCTGGGAAGGTGGCTCAGTGGAAGAGTGCTTGCCTTGCATGCATGAGGCCCTGGGTTTGATTCTTCAGCACCACATAACCAGAAAAAGCCAGAAGTGGCACTGTGGCTCAAATGGTAGAGCGCTAGCCTTGAGCTGAAGAGATGAGGGACAGTGCCCAGGCCCAGAGTTCAGTCCCCATGACAAAAAAAAAAAAAATTCCCATACAACCCATATATCTGAAGTCATAAAATTTAAATTAGTATTGAAAATAATTCATGTAGCTCAAAATACTTAGAGATTAAACTTCTAAGTAAATTCAGGTTTTTGTGAAAGCAGAAATAGTACTAAATGAATATAAATAAAAAATGCTACATATTAAAAATTATGGGACTCAGCTTAAAGGGGTTCTTTGTAGGACATTTATTGCCAGAAATGCCTCTATCAGAAAAAGAAGAAAGCTAAAATAAGTGAGCTAAATATATAACTTAAGAAGCTATAGCTGGGTATCGTGGCACATGCCTGTAGTCACAGGACTTAGAAGGCTGTTTATGTCCGCCTGGGCTACACTGTGTAACCCTATCTCAAAAACAAGCCAAGGCTTGAACACGTGGCTTACTTAGCCTTAAAAAAGAATCAATATCTTAGGGTTCATTTTGCTTAGCTCATCTTATGCAGTCATATGTACATAGCTTTTGGACTTTTCTGTTTGTCTGGAAAGACTATCCTAGACATACACAAGTTATTGCAAATAAGGGAAACCATGGGACCTATGTTTCTTTGGGCCTGGCTTACTTCACCTAATAGAATGTTGTTGCTGTTGTTTTTACGTACTATGTGGCTTTTTTGGTTTCTTTTGTATGTTCTTCCCCCATGGTATAACCCCTGTAGTCACTGTATTTGAATCTGATGCCCTGCATCTTGTATATACATTTTTCTAATTTGGGGAGGGGAAAGGAACAAAATGCTGAAATAAGGATGTAGCAATGAGATGTACAAGACACTACGTTGAAAATGAACTTTACAACTTGGGTGGGGGAGGGAGGAGTTGGGAAGTTAAGGAAGGGAAGGGCTTGTAGGCGAAAAACAAAGGAGGGGGTAACAATGCTTGATAGGAAATGTACTCATTACCTTATTCATGTAATCCCTGTAATCCCTCTGTACAGTATCTTTACAACAAAAAAAATTAAAAAGCATCAATGCAGTCTTCTGAGGTCAGATGAAAAATAAAGAAGGCACAAATCAATAAAATTTAGAATAAATTACAAACTATAAACTAATTTATATATTAAAAGTAAAGTTTTAGTTAAAATGGAAAGTTAAATGATAAGACACAGGCATTGGTAGCTTATGTCTGTAATCCTAGCTATTCAGGAGGCTGAAATGTTTCAGAACCAGCGCCAGCAGGAAACTCATCCTTGAAATTATCCATCTGAAAACAGAAGTGGCACTGTTCCTTAAGTGGTAGAGTGCTAGCCTTGAGCAAAAGAGCTCATGGACAGGTGCCAAGCCCAGAGTTCAGACCCCTTGGTGGACAAAACACCAGCAACAAAAATTAAGTGATCAGTACCGTGAAATATTTGGTGTCAATAAGTCTTAACTCTAAGAAGAAAAGGCCAATTTCCTAGAGGACTTTCATTAGCAAACCTGACTCAAGAAGGTGGTTCAAAGAACAAATAATCATTCTCTCCTACAAATTCATCTAGAGGTGTTTAAAAGTAAATATTCTCAAATTCAGTAAAAAAAAAAAAAAAGCTACCAAAACAATAAATGCAAGAGGATGATATAATGCAACAATATTGGCATAATATATACAAAGATTATTATATCTGGTTGACCTCATTAGAAAATAAAACTTAGAACCCCGTAATCTGCTGAAGCAGATTATTCTAATTTACCCAGAACAAGCATCCTTCTTTCCTCTCCTTTCTGAAATCTATTATTATTATTTAAAGTAAAATTTACATCACGTAGATCAACCATTGAAAACAAACAATAAGTGGTATTTAGAACATCAAATATGTTGTATAACCACTACCTAATTCCAAAATTTTCATCACCACTAACATAGATATTAAGTACTTATTCCCTGATATTACCTCCCTGTATTACCAATCTGCTTTCTGTCTCTATAGTTGTATCCATCCTGAATAACTTACATGAAAATACTGTGCCATAATATGTAGACTTTGGGATCTAGCTTCCCATACTTAGTCTAATGTTTTTAAGAAGTTGTCAGGGTTTTTTTTTAGAACTTACATGAAAATTTAATATTTAATTTCCTTCTCTTTTCTTTTCATTGGCGGGGGCAGTGGTGGGATTTTAAGTCAGGGCCTCCAGTTTGGCTTTCTCATTCAGGGCTGGTGTTCTCCCACTTGAGCTATGCCTCCAACTTTTTGCTGCTTACTTTGGAGACAGAATCTCATGGAGGGAATCTCATGGACTTTTCTGTCTGGGCTAGCTTTGATCTGGGATCCTCCCGACCTCAGCCTCTTGTGTAGCTCTGATTAAAGGCCTGAGCAATGAAGCCCAGCTAGCAATTCATTGGCTTTCATAGCTGAATGTTGTTACATTGCATATGCTACAATTCATCTACCCATGTATCTAGTGGTAGACTTTTGTTCTTTCTTGGCCAACAAGCCAATGGCTTCACAATTGAAACGAACTCATTATTAGAACAAAACTTTCTCTTAAAACCTCTGAAGCTCTTATTTATTTCCCCTGAGACCAATGATTAGATCCTCTCTCTATGCTAATCAAATATAAGGAAAAATTGCCACGCCATGATTTCACTTAACATTTATATAACACTAAAACATTTGATTGCCCCCCGAGGGATGACACGCTTGTCATTAAACAATTAGTATCATTTCAGGTTGTTCATTGTCTTATGAAATTCTATATAAGAGCCTGCCAGTTTTTAGAATTTTTACCCCCAAGACTTTTTAATCATTATGTATTTCTTTTTATTTTCACTAGCTTAGGTCATCAATGTCAGTTGAGTCAGGATTTTACAAGCTTATATTCAATCCCTTTCAGCAACATACTGTTAACAACTGTGAATATCAATTTTCTAGAGCCTTCCTTGTATCTAAACATGGAGTTCTTTCAGTTAGCACATTCAAAATGTAATCAAAATGTACTTCTCTGCTGACATATTGGTAGCATTGAAAAGAGTCAATTTTGCATACATTGTCACAAAATTCATTCAAGAACTTGAAATCCCTTTTTCATTTAAACAAGGATGTTTTGACTTCATTTAAAGGCAAAATTGTGACATTTCAGCAATCAATCTAACTTCCAAAATAGTAAGCAAGTGGATATGCTATTTTAAAGTAACATACTATTTAAATGCTAAATCCTTTTAAAGTAAAATATAGCTTGGTAAATAAAAAACACATTTATTTAGTTCTTCAATTTGGACCTTTTTGTATTTTGAATTTCCTTAGAAGGGACAATTTTTGGAAATTTAAGGGAAAGGAGAAGGCTACTAATGAATTTTTTAAATAACTCAGATTTTAGAATTTTAAATATGTCAGATACATTAAATTCAATTCAAAAGAGAATTGATGGACTCAATGTTGATAGCCATGTCAAGACAGCAAACATAGATAAAGATACATGTGACTACTTTTAATCACATAGGAAAGTATAATATTTGAATGACTTTGAGGTGTAGTAGTAGCAACATTTAGATTAGCTAAAAGACTGAACTAAACTTTAGATTAAAAAAAATTCCTACCAACCCAGATGCCCCTCAGTAGATGAATGGATCAAGAAAATGTGATATATATATATATATATATATATATATATATATATATATATATATATATATATATATATACATAATGGAATTCTATGCCTCCATCAGAAAGAATGACATTGCCCCATTTGTGTTAGGAAATGGAAAACATTATATTAAGTGAAGTAAGCCAGGCCCAAAGAAACTTAGGTCCCATGGTTTCCCTTTTGCAATAACTAGTATATGTCTGAATCAAGCAGAAAAGGTCAGATAGGTTGATGTTAGGGAAATGAACCCTAAGATATGTATTCAAACGTTTTTTTTTTTCAGGTGATTGTTTCTAACACATTTATAACATTATTTCTTTGTTGTTTGTATGTCCCTCCCCCATGGTATAACCCCTGCTTTCACTGTATTTGAGGTTGGTATAATTTGTGGAGGGGAAGGGAAAAAAAACAAATCATTTAAATAGGGATACAGGTGGATCCATTGTAACAATGAGATGAACAAGTCTTTATGTGGAAAAACGAACTTTACAACTTTGGTGGGGGGGGGGAAGAGGATTGGGTGGGGGGGGCAAAGGAGGGATGGGAAGGGGAAACAAAGGAGGAGGCTACAATGCTTGATAAGAAATGTACTCATTATCTTGCCCATGTAATTGTAACCCCTCTGTACAGTATTTTCACAACAAAAAAATTCCTATAGACTATATCTTTATCAGTATAGATTTAATTCCTTATATGTTTAAAGCTGTGAAATAGTCAAGTATCTTTCTATGGACTTGTGAACAAAATAGACAAAGGTCTTGATCTCAAAATTGAACAGAATAGGCATAAAATGAATAATGGCAGCAACAAAATAGCAATGAGACATCTGCTAGACACCATTCTAAGTGATTTGCACCATTCTAAGTGATTTACACTCATTCTACCCTTTAGTTCTTACAGAAACCTAAAGTAGGAATAGGAAGAACGGTCTATAGTGTACTGTGAATACTGTAAAATGAACTATAATTATATAAAGGGCAGAACCAAAGATGCTATTTATTGCTAAGCACAATATGAATCTATAGAAGGCTTTTATGGAAGGGAGTGAAGGTCTGATTAACATTAAGAAAAAATATTCTTCTGGCTGCTCTAAGGAAAGATTGAAAGAAGAAAGGAGATGAACCAGAGGATTCACTGGAGGCTTCTGAATCATTCTGCACCACAGGTTAAGATGCTAAAGAGTCTGTGAAAGTAGGACACATGGATTAAAGACTCTGAGGCAGATTTAGAATGATATACAGTGTTATTGATGGGAAGGGCTAGATGTGAAGAATAAGGGAAGCAAGGAAAGAATAATCCATCATTTCCATTTCTATCAACAGGTGAATGGCAGTGATATTAACAGAGATGGGAAAAGTCAAGAGTTTGGTCTAAATAGTGAAGCCCCATCAAGAAGAAGCAGGAGGAAGAGGAAGAGAAAAGAGAAGAGGAGGAGGAGGGGGAGGAGGAGGAGGAGGAGGAGGAGGAGGAGGAGGAGGAGGAGGAGGAGGAGGAGGAGGAGGAGGAGGAGGAGGAGGAGGAGGAGGAGGAGGAGGGGAAGAAAAGGAGGAGGAGGGGAAGAAAGATGATAAGGAGAAGAAGAGGAGGAAGAAGGGAAAGAGGGAAGGGGGAGGAGGAAAGGGGAAGAAGAGGAAGAACATAGAAGAGGAAGAGATGGAGGAAATATAGAAGGAGAGGAGGAAGAGATTGGTCTGGAACATGGCGACTTTTCTAAGTATACAGAGGTGAAGATAGTTATACAGAGAAATAATCCATTACTGCATTAGAAGAAATGTATTACTCAAATAGACATTTGTCTCAGTGAAACAGAAGTCTCTTCTTTCAAATTCTATGGTTCTTTAAAGGCAGTCAAGAGCAAAGTGAAATGAACACCACGTATTGGATTTGTTCTCATGAACAGCCATGAATTGCCTGTGTTCGATCTCATTTGATTCTAAGGACTTAGCAATCACTGAGGAAAAAGCAAAGCAGCTGAATGTAACATTCTCACCATTATATGTCCTGGCATTCGTAGGACTTGATCTTCAAAACTTCTCTGTAGTGCTGCTGCAATCATTTTAGAATCTGGGGCCACAGAAAAGTCAAGCCATAGACCTATTTCTTACTATGCACATTTGTAAACAAAAATAGCTGAACTCACTCAAGAGAGAAGGACATCTTTGGATGTGCCATTGTTCATGTTCACTAGTAAATCAGTGTCTTCACATTGATAGTATCATTATTTTAAACCATTATCTCCTAATCTGCTAGCAAGAAGAAGTTAGATGTGGGCCTGTGAACTTCAATGGTATATACCCAGCGCCCCAGTCCTGGCAGCCCCAGGCTCTCATCATCTGAGTAGTGATCTTCCTCATTCTTCTGCCTGCAAGAGCAGGCCCTGAACACTGCAAAGGCATAGACTCAGAACACCTCCAAGGAGCAAATGTTGAATTCTCAAAACTGCAGCATATGAAATCAATTTTGAGCTTCTAGGAATTGTGGAAGGAAATAGTATTGAGGAACAAGAAGTCTCTATACCGATCACATGTGCATTATAGATGACTCATGGACCAGAAACACTCCAATTCCCAGTGCTGTGTTTTGGTACAGCTTAGGTGATCTGTACCTAACTTCCAATTTGTAAAAGTAGAAGAGCCTATAGGCCTCATATCTTTGCTGAGCTGGACATGAGCAGTGAGGTCCTGGAACTATATCAGTTTCTGTCACACAGACAGAGAACAATACACCATAATGAGCCGGAGAAAAGATATGCACTGTCCTCAGGTGCATTTCCCATTGTGTCCCTGCACAGTCCCAACGTAATGGTTGACCACATTTGAATCTTCTCCATGCAGGGGTCTACAGTCCCCAGGAGCAGCTTCCACAGTGACTCTCTAAAGGTTATCCAAAGGCCTCATCTATACCTCATTACAGGTGTAGTTTTATGTACAGTTCTCTCCTCAAATCGCCATCTTTTCTTTAAAGACATCTTATTAGCTAAATCACTCTCTGTTCCCTTCCTTTGTTCTTGGGAAAGCCTTCCCATTTCTCAGAACTCTCCACAATTATGTATTAAAAATTAGCATGCTGAAGTATGGAGGTTCCTCAAAAGACTTCACATAGATCTCCCCTATGATCCAGCAATCCCACTTTTGGGCATTTACCCAAATGTTTACAAACAAGACCACACTAAAGCTACCAGCACAACTATGTTTATTGCAGCATTATTTACCATAGCTAAGATATGGAACCAACCCAGATGCCCCTCAGTAGATGAATGGATCAAAAAAATGTGGTATATATACACAATGGAATTCTATGCCTCCATCAGAAAGAATGACATTTCCCCATTTGTTAGGAAATGGAAAGGTTTGGAAAAAATTATATTAAGTGAAGTAAGCCAGGCCCATAGGTCCCATGGTTTCCCTTATTTGCAATATCTAGTATAGGTATGAGTCAAGCGGAAAAGGTCAGATAATGTGATGTTAGGAAAATGAACCCTTAAATATGTATTTTAATGTTTTCGTTTCTTTCATGCATGTGTTTCTAACGCATTTATAAGATTATTTCTTTGTTGCTTTGTATGTCCCTCCTCCACAGTATAACCCCCGCTTTCACTATATTTGATGTCAGTATACCATGTGGAGGAGATGGGGACAAACAAGTCGTTTAAGGATTCAGGTGGACCTGTTGCAACAATGAGAAGTACAAAATGTCATGGCAAAACCAGCTTTACAATGTCGGTGTGGGGGGGGAGGGGGGTATAATTGGGTGGGGGGAGGGGGGAGGCTGGGAAGGGAGGTGAAGGGTAAACAAAGGAGGAGGCTGCAATGCTTGGTAAGAAATGTATGCATTATCCTGCCCATGTAATTATAGCCCCTCTGTACAGTATGTTCTCAAATAAAATAAAATAATATTAAAAAAATTAGCATGCTGAATATAGTCTAGCTTCCAGGGGTTCAAGGTCAGTGGACAGCCTGGTCAAGCTGCCCATCCCAGCCTCTCTAGGGTATGCTATCACCTTTGAATTTGTTTGCTTCAAATAAATTTTGTCCTGTTAAGACTCTTCAGGTCTGTCTCCTGAATTTTTCCTTCAGGGAGACCAAGAATTTGCCATTTGTCTTCAGTGGTCTTTCTATTATGAATTTATTTGTGAATTGATTTACGTTAGAGAAAGGTAAATAAAAACTGGGTTACATTATGTGGAAGTTGGAATGAAAATTTTAGAGTACTGGTCCTAAGTGATGTCACATTCTCCTTTACATAAGTGTTACCAGAAAAAAATCTGAGATATCCTAAATTTAATGACAAGGGATGGAGGATGGAAGGGAGGAGATAGAATGGAAATGGATCACCTGGTAGCTTTGGGTCAAAGATTATTTCTCATTCTTGAATACATAATGAACCCTTGACATCTCCCATCACAGATGACCACCAGCCTCAGCTCTGCTCTATTTACAGATGAACTTTCCAGGCCACTGATCTCAGCCAGATGCAAGAGGCACTCCCTTCTAGATTGCTGTCCTATCTCATTCTTACCCATGTAAACATCTTTCCTTCCTCCAATTCTCATGGTTTTTTCCATAGGTCGAATGTGACTTGTAATAACTTCTTCCCACCTACCAGAAAGCTTTTTGTCTGTGCTAATGTATTTAATAACGATGACACTGACCCCTAACTATTGAGAGCTGGCCAAAACAATGCAAAGTCTGGCTTTGATTAGAATAAAATGCGTAAGGTGTGGGTGTTACTTTGACTAGCTGAAGTACAACCTACACAGCACATACATCCTAAGTATAACTTGGCTAGCTTTTTAACAATCATTGTATTATTTGTAAGTAATTGGACAAAGGAGTTGCCATTTAACAAAGCAGTTTATGAATCAATGCCACCGCTCTCAACATTCTCATCCATCCTGTCCCTCCCCTCTCTTTCCTTCAACTCTCCTTAACTTTGTAAGATAAACACTGGATTCTTGACTGAATTCTCTCCCTATCCTCTGCTTTGTTTGTCTACCCCTGAGGTCATCTGATGCCTTTTCTACTGCTACCTGACCTCACTCATGGTAACTATGGGAACCTGTCTCGGGAACAGGTCTTTTTTACTACCTGGCACATGTAATGTTCTATATAACCTTTCATTGCAGAGAACCCTCAGTCTCAAGAGTTTTGATTTAATACTGCCATGACCCAAGACTCTGGTAGATGAATTGATTTTCCTAAAATCACTAGTGCTGAATAAAGAATGAGAACCAATTCATTTGATGCTTATTCTTCCATTCCTTTCACTGTACTGGTGAAATGACCATCAGTAGCAAATGTAAGACAGTATTTAAGGCAAGGTTAGGCTGATAACATTAATATAACAAAAATAACTAGAAATGATTGATACTCAGATTTTCTGGATATCTTATGTATAAGGTGAAATTAAAATTCACTTCTATAAACCAAGTCATTCTACCTATCTCTTAGGTGTTTCGAGGTGATATTCTTTGAATGTTCTTAGAAAACAGCTTAAGAAGATTGATTGCTACTGAAAATGGCTCATAATTCTGAACAATACATATTTCCATGTAATTTGGAAAATACTTTCATGTTAGTGAAATTAAAAATATTCCAATAGAAGAATACAGAATTGTTTTTAAAGGAACACAGTTTATTTGCCATTATTTTCTACAAGTTTTCACTTTCTCAAATGACATCTTGTTGCTGTTCTTATATTTGGTTTCTCTTTAGTTGAGTAGAAAAAAGGAGGCCTCATATGCATATCTTAAGCAACTCAAAGGCTACGTGACACATCCTTATTGTAGTTCCATAAAGTAAGAGACTTGATTTGCTCTAACAAGAGAAAGATTGCAGAGACTGACTCTGTAATACATGTTTTATTCCTATGCATCTGTATAGTCATATATTATTGAAGAACATTTTAACAAAAGAGAAAAGATTGAATTCCATTACCAGGAACACACAACAGACACTGTCAGGGCTCTAACATTCAAATCCAAATGAAAGCAGATTTGTCCATAGTCTCCTCATAATTGCCTTTTCATGCAGCTACTTGTAATAACCCTCTAATAATTATCCATCTGGGAAAAAAAGAACAAACTCAAAAAAAAATTGAATCTGCTGCTTTGTACCACTTTGCAGTCTCCTGTAAAGGAGACATTCTGCATTTCCCCTCCATTTATAAAAGGAACCCTTTCTAAGTTTTCATCATAAGAAATCAAAAGAGGGACCATGTGACTAACCATTAAAAATCTATAGAATGGTAAATCTAAAGCCCTAGGCAACCCTTCAAGCTCGAAGAGTGAGAACCAGCTATGTGGGTGTTTTCTCTTCTTTGTCAGCATAGCCAGATTTTAAAGCACTTATCTGGGGTTTTAGGCACAGGGAACAGTATCCCCTTCTAAAGTTACTTATGGTATCATCATAGACCCTTTTGTAGTAGTTTTGCTTTGTTTTCGAGGCACATCTTCAACAGACATAAATAAATTTCAGAGTTTCTTCCCCTCTTCTGCTAGGCCAGGTCCCTTCATGAGGGCAGGCCCAAGTCTTTGTCCTGACTCAAGTTTCTTCATCCTAGCAAGTCTTTTTGGAGGAAACCTCATACTGTGTTCACAGGCTGCTCAGACTAGATTTACCAAATGCTTTCACTATTCAAATCTCAGAGGGCCAAATACCTTCTTATATAGACAGCCTGTTTGATTCCTTTATCTCTAGGCCAAGCTTAACAACTGTTCTATGGGAAAGACCTGCCTTCTGCCCCTGAAGTATTTTGTGTTTTCCTTTCATCTCAAGTACCCAGTGACTCAATGATCCTATCTGATCTCTGTGATAGCCATGCTAGCTTTAAATTGCTGTAAAAAATACTTGAAGTAAATCAACTTATAAAAAAGAAAGGCATAGTTAGGTTCACAGTTTTGGAAGTTTCAGACCACGACTGGTGGGTCAATTAATTTGGGAATGATAGCCAAAGCTCAAGAGAAGAGTGGGAGAATAGAGTGAAGAAAACTGCTCCTCAATGACGAACTTCCTCCAACCACCCCTCCCTTCTATAGGCTCCATCACCTCCCCAAACTATCGTAGGCTGGAGACCATGTCAACCCACGGGCCACGGGAGAATAAGGTATGGGTCTTCAAATCCTTCAGGATCTTTCTAATGCTTGTCTTAGAATCATGTCCATATTCCTTCACAAGGCTTTCATAAGACTCCATTTCCCATCACAAGTGATGTTTCTAATTCTTCTTTCTGAAGGTTTTTTTTCTTTTCTCCTCAATAACAATCTTCATAACTCCTTTTTCACAATACAAAGTGCTCTAAGTGTGATCCATCATCTTCTATTAACCTTGTTTTGTTCTTCACTTTGTCAAAATATTTTTTAATATTCTCATGGTAACTGAGAAGCTATTGGAGTTATTCATTCATGTATATATTGAATAAATGTTCCTTGCTTCTACCTTTACAAAACTCACTTTCTCACAGTCTAAAAGTTACCCAGAAACAAGGATAACTTTTTATTTGTTTCTCACAAAGTAAATAACTGTTCTCAAACATAAAACATGGATAATGTATACTGGGTTTAAACCTATAAAATAAAATTAATTTCAAGCTGGAAGTCTATGATATTAATGCAGTAAGGGAAAATTGTATTATTTTAAATTTTTGTGCCAGTACAAGAGATTCTTACACTCTTGCTAAGCTTGCTTGCTCAAGTCTGGCACTCTGCCACTCAAGCCGTGCCTCAACTTTGAACTGGCTGACTAGGGATGGAGTCTAGAAAACTTTTCTGACTCAGCTGGCTACAAACTGAGACTTGCTGATGTCAGCTTCCTGAGTAGCTTGGTTTATAGGCATGAGCTACCAGTGCCAGTAAGTAATATTTTTTATTTTTAAAGAATGAGCCAAAAATCTCCAGGCACCTCTTTGGTGATATGTTTCTAGGAAGATGGACTTTCTTGAACCCTCTCAATGTACAAATATCCAAATATTTTACTTTACATATCCATATTTATATATCATTTTCCAAATGCATCTGAACAAAACTGCAAGAATTCATGAAGTAAGATATTTGTGATAGGGTCTTATTTTGCAGCCTAGACTGTCCCTGAACTTGCCTTCTCTTGACTTCCCATCCTGAAGTCTGAAGTGGCAGGCATGTTGTCACAAGTCTGGTTAATACTATCAAACTTTAGACATCAGAAATCATGCCTTAGTTGTTCCTTGAAGATGCATTCTCTTTACGAATGTTTTAGCCAATCAGTCATAAGATGGCGGTATATGCAGATTGTGACACTCAATTGAGAATTTTCTTTTAGGAGACTGTATTTCCACACAGAGAAAATTGGGTGGCTCAGTTTGGGCAGCTGCTCTTCATTCTTTCCTATGAATAAGACAAGCAATTTTCAAGGTGACAAATAGCCTACATTTAGGAAACTGTAATATTATGCTTACAAAACTTAATGACAGGCAAAACTGTGAGAATTAGAAAATACGTTTGACTGAGACACGCATTCAAAAGACTGCCTGCCTATCAGAAGCCATTCTGCACTCTCAGTAACCCTCCCCATCTCCAGGGTTCCCTGAGCGCCTTCTTTGTCTCCTTTCCCACCAGCTTCCTCCTCTGTTCCCACCCCCAACAGCTTTCCAACAGACTTTTCTGAACCATAGTAAGTCCTTCCGACCTCATTACTCACAGTCTGGTTCTAGGCTGTATGCCAGAGAACCCTGGCATATTCTCAAATGGGTATCACTAGAGTCATTTATTTTATTTAGAAAAAAATAGTGGGTACATATTAAAATTCACCAATTAGAGGAACTCATAATTCTGTTCTTTTACAAAATAGTGTTCATGAAACAGAGTTGTAAGTTCAATCTTCATGTGGCTTAGGATAGTTAAAATTTTCCTCAACTAAGACTATGACCCATTAGTCCAGGAGATGTTGGAAAGAGAGCCTACAAAAGACCCTAACTTCTGTGCCAGGTTCAGAGAGCAACACATCTTTTACTTTTGCTTTTTTTTCTGCCATATATTCACCCAAAAAAGAAAAGTCATTGGAAAGCCACATTATTTCCAATATTGTTCTTAACGCAGAATGTTCTTCTGTTTGAGATCAATAAAGTTTCCATGAAGGATTTAAAGATATTGAACCAGGGCTGGTAAGGTGGCTCAGTGGTAGAGTGCTTGCCCTGCATGCACGAGGCCCTGGGTTTGATTCCTCAGCACCACATAAGCAGAAATAGCTGGAAGTGGTGTTGTGGCTCAAGTGGTAGAGCAGTAGCCTTGAGCTGAAGAGCTAAGGGACAGCGCCCAGGCCCAGAGTTCAGGCCACACAACCGACAAAAAAAAAAAAAAAAAAAGATATTGACCTGGTAAAACATTGCTATGGTATCCTGTATTATTTTAGTTTCAGAATATTCTGTGAGTCCATGATATCATTTTCACAAAGAACATACAAAAAGAAAATGTTTAATCCTGACTCTTGTTACAAAAAAATTTCAATAACTGCTACTATTCTCCTTCTCTCTCTCTTCCCCCTGCCTCTCTCTCATTTATAATTCTTGAAAAGATGCTGTGGTTTGGACATGAAGTAGCCCTAAGATGGCTTAAGCTTGAAGGTTCGGCCCTCAGCTGGTGTTTGCAATCACTGCGAGGTTTTTGGACATGAAGGCCCTGACCTAGTTAATGTATTCATCCACTGATAGATTCAGAATAGGATGGTATTATGAAGAGGTAATAGGTCAGGTCTAGTTGAAGGAAGTAGTTCCTGGGGTATATACCAGCTCCTTTGTTTCTGTGTTTCCTGGCCACCATGAGGTAACTCTGTTTCTGCCATCCAGTTCTGGAACCATGATACTTTTGCTTCACTCAGGCCCATATAAAGCAAGCTAACCATGGGCTAAAGACAGGAGCCAAAATAAATCTGTATTTATTGTTGTTAAGTTCCTTTTGTATGATTGGGAATGAAAATGAAGCATAACTGATAGTCATAGTATTTCTTATCTACCTGTTAATACATTTCAGAATGCTTTTATTACTATCTACATGAGAATGGCTATACAGTACAGTTCACAGCCTAGACTGCCTATCTAGAACAACCTTATTTTCCAACTTATTTGCAGCCATTTGTCAGTTGGCTACTTCAGAATGGGTGAATGCTACATTTGTTTGAGCACTATAGCTTTACTCTATGTAAAGAATTAACACCTATCTAGAAATGTACTACTATTAAGAAATGTACTACATTATTAAAAACTTTATGTAGCAGGACCACTGAATTATTTTTGTGAAATAATGCAGCAATATTGACTAGAAATCATGGATGATAAACTATGTTATGACCAGCTTGAATTTTAATTGGTATTGGTCAGATGTGTGTGTGTATGTGTGTGTGTGTATGTGTGTATACATATACATATATATATGTATATGTGTATACACACACACACACACACACATATATATATATATATATATATATATATATATATACTTTGAGATTAAATAAGAAAAATTAATTTAGGGCTGGGAAAGTGACTCAGTGGTAGAGGGCTTGCCTTGCATACATGGAGCCCTAGGTTCAATTCCTCAAAACCACATTGGCAAAAAATGCCAGATGTGGCACTGTGGCTCAAGTGGTAGAGCACTAGCCTTGAGCTAAAGAGCTGAGGGACAGTGCCCAGGCCCAGAGTTCAGGACCCATGATCAACAAAAAACAAAAACAAAAACAAAAAAAACTTACTTTGGAAAATTATGAAAATTTTTTCTTCGTTTTTCTTTTTTATTGTCAATGTGATGTACAGAGGGATTTCAGTTACATAAGTAAGATAATGAGTATGATTCTTGTCAACCTTATTGTTGGCACACTGATTCTAGTATGCAGTATAACCATAATCTCCAATGTTAAAAAGACATTATCTATTTAATGTGTTTAATAAATCATATAATTCAAAAATAAGAAAATTTAATATTTCATCTTGTAAAATAAAATCCTTTATTATTATTGAATGGTAGCTACTATTTGCTGACTCTGTTCTCAGTCCACCTTGATTGAAATCTCAGTTGTTATTTCTTTTTTTTTTAATTGTGAAAATACTGTACAGAGGAGTTACAATTATCTGGGTAAGGAAATGAGTACATTTCTTATTAAGCATTGTTGCCTCCTCCTTTGTTTCCCCTACCATTCATTCCCATCTCCCATCTCCCCCACCATCCCCCCCAACTTCCCACCAAAGTTATAAAGTTTGTTTTTTGACATAACGACTTGTACATCTCATTGTTGCAATTGGTCCATCTGTATCCCTATTTAGACAATTTGTTTTTGCCCTTCCCCTCCACAAATTATACCAACATCAAATACAGTATAAACAGGGGTTATACTAAGGGGGAGGGACATACAATGCAACAAAGAAATCATCTTATAAATATGTTAGAAACAATCGCAAGAAAGAAAAAAAAATTGAATACTTATCTTGGGGTTCATTTCACCTAACATCAACTTATCTAACCTTTTCTGCTTGTCTTAGACATATACTAGTTATTGCAAATAAGGGAAACCATGGGACCTATGTTTCTTTGGGCCTGGCTTACTTCACTTAATATATTTTTTCCCAGTCTTTCCATTTTCTAACAAATGGGGCAATCTCATTCTTTCTGATGGAGGCATATAATTCCATTGTGTATATATACCACATTTTCTTCATCCATTCATCTACTGAGGTGCATGTGGGTTGGTTCCATATCTTAACCACCTCACTCCAGTTAGAATGGCTATCATCAAGAACTCTAATAACAACAGATGCTGGAGGGGTTGTAGACAGAAGGGAACCCTACTGCATTGTTGGTGGGAGTGTAAACTTGTTCAACCACTTTGGAAAGCAATATGGAGGTTCCCCAAAAGACTCCACATAGAGCTCCCCTGTGACCCAGCAAGCCCACTTTTGGGCATTTACCCAAATGATCACAAACAAGACCACACTAAAGCTGCTAGCCCAACTATTTTTATTGCAGCATTATTTACCATAGCTAAGATATGGTATCAGTTGTTATTTCTTAGCTTGCCTAACCTCTCATAGGTCATTAAGAGATGTAGTTAAAGTACTCACAAAAAAGCATATACTCAAGAATGAACTCATTGTTGAATCATAATCTCTATGCTATTCATTTGGAATAATATTGCAAGAAGATGTCTATGTCTATACTCAGGTTATAAAGTGTATTCTATGTTTTTGGTAATGTTTCTAGGTGAATCTCAATTTGTTCCACCTCCAAAAGAACATCCTCACTGATTTTTCACTCAGGGTAGTTATTCAATAGAAATGTAAGGGATTTGGTTTTTGGTGCTGGAATTAACATATGTTCAGTGTTCCACTGTGATGTGTTTTACCATGTTTGTGCCCACTGAGTATCATTTATTCTTTTATTTTTATTTTTATTTTTTTGGTCTGGTTGTGGGGCCTGAACTCTGGGCCTGGGCGCTGTCCCTCAGCTCTTCAGCTCAAGGCTAGCGCTCTACCACTTGAGCCACAACACCACTTCCAGCTTTTTTCTTTTTGCTTATGTGGTGCTGAGGAATCGAACCCAGGGCCTCAGGCATGCAAGGCAAGTGCTCTACCACTGAGCCACCTTCCCAGCCCAAGTATCATTTATTCTTTCAAGTAAACTTACTTAGAACTTAATTCAGAGGTTGTATGCACATCTCACCAAGCTCTGACATTCACAGGTGTGATGGCTCATGAGGTAAGTTTACTCAGGTAGGATGTGTATATCACAGACTCCTGGTAGGCATTTCTTAGAAAGTTTCCAAATTTAGTTATATATCTTTGATTAAGAATATCTAATGTCAATCCAGATCATTAAGGTAGGTATTAGAAAATCATAAAAAAAAAACACTTGAAAGCACTCCAGAAATTTTATCTTAGCTACTGTAAATAATAATACCCTTCATTGTACATCCATTAACTAACATTATTCCAGCAGAAAAAAGACAGTTATCTCTTTATTATGTCTTTCTGATCCAATGTTTATGTTCACAGAAAACATAATGTATGAGTTTGTCCTGTGAATTTATTTTAATGGAATAATTAATCAACCAAAGTCTCATTTCCAGTAGATCTAAAATACGTTGAAAATATGAGTTCCATGTTCTCACTATAATCTAAACATGGTATAACAATCAAGTACAGTTAGAATCTGTGAATCTATACTGATACTTTGCTACAGCAGTCCTAAATTGATACTAAAAATATGAGGATGATTGTCAGAAACTTAAAGCTGAAGTAGAAGAGAAAACACACACACACACACACACACACACACACACACACACACACACAATGCAAATATTGCAACAATCTACATCACAAATTATGAGAAAAATAACCAAAGTGCTGTTGGAGCTCAAGGCATATTCTACCAAGTCAACAGAAGAACAAGTCAATAAAAGGAAGTCACATTTGAGCTGAACCTTGATCACTAGGATGATTTTAACAGAGTCATCTTAATAAATTTCCACAGTGGAATTTTCATTTCTTACCTTTTAGCAAATTCTTATCAGGTATATGGTTGACACTGAGGATAGAAATGTAAGTAAAATGATAGTTCTCAAGGAATGTAAAAGAGATAAGAAAATGTGAGAATACAATGTAGACAGTGGGGGTAGTTGATAATTCTTCCTGTTTGAGAGAAGAAGGCATTGGAATTAAGAAAGCCTTTGAGACAGAAATAATGAACTTCTTAAAGACAGATAGATTTACTAGGATTTCAAGTTAAATACCAAGGCTGGATAATGGAAAGGTTATTGAAAGCTAACAGTTTACCTTCTTTTTCTATTCCATAATTTTAGAAATGTTTGAAGTTACTTATACCTTACTAAGTAAAATGATGTTGAGTAATACATCCTCAATAACTGTCAGTAATGTTGAGCAATATATGTTGTCAATCTTCCCTGAGAAATGATGGTTTAGTACAGCTGGAGACAAATATCAACATGCTGAAACTAAACCAAGATGAGTTAAACCAACTTAACAGGCCTATATCAAGCATTGAAATAGAAACAGCAACAAGAGACCTCCCAGCTAAGAAAAGTCCAGGACCAGATGGTTTTACAGCAGAATTCTACAAGGCCTTCAAAGCAGAGCTCACACCAATACTCCTCCAACTCTTCAATGAAATTGAAAGAGAAAGTTCACTACTGAACTCATTCTATGAAGCCATCATAACCCTCATCCCAAAACCAGGCAGGGACTCATCAAAGAAAGACAACTATAGACCCATTTCTTTGATGAACATTGATGCAAAACTTCTCAACAAAATTTTGGCCAATCAACTTCAACAATTTATCCAAAAACTCATACACCACGATCAAACAAGATTCATTTCAGGGATGCAAAGCTTGTTCAATATATGCAAATCAATTAATATAATTCATCACATCAAAAAGAGCAAGGATAAGAATCACATGGTTATCTCAATAGATGCAGAAAAGGCATTTGACAAGATCCAACACCACTTTATGATGAAGGTTCTGGAAAAATTAGGAATCCAGGGAACATTCTTCAATACAATAAAGGCTGTATATGACAAACCTACAGCCAGCATTATATTTAATGGTGAAAAACTAAAGCCATTTCCTCTTAACTCAAGAACGAGACAAGGATATCCACATAAAAGGGATCCAAATAGGGAAAGATGAAGTAAAACTCTCCCTCTATGCAGATGACATGATCTTGTATTTAAAGAATCCCACAGACTCCACTCCCAAATTACTCAAGCTGATTAAAAACTTTGGCAAAGTAGCAGGGTATAAAACTAACCCTCAAGGGCTGGGAAGGTGGCTCAGTGGTAGAGTGCTTGCCTTGCATGCATGAGGCCCTGGGTTCTATTCCTTAGTACCACATACGCAAAAAGAAAAAAGCCGGAAGTGGCGCTGTGGCTCAAGTGGTAGAGTGCTAGCCTTGAGCTGAAGAGCTGAGGGACAAGTACCCAGGCCCAGAGTTCAGGCCCCATGACAGGATCAAAAAAAAAGAAAAAAGAAAAAGAAATGTACTCATTATTTTGCCCTTGTAATTGTAACCCCTCTGTACAGTACTTTCACAATTAAAAATAAATAAAATAAAATAAAATAAAATAAAATAAAATAAAATAAAATATATCTGGAAGTCAAAAAATTAAATCCCCCAACAACAAATCCTTAAAGAAACAACTGGCCAATAAATAAGTGAGCTAAAGACTTAAAGAGTAACTTCTCTGAAGAGGAAAGAAGGATGGCCAATAGACACATGAAGAAATGATCAACCTCCCTGCCATAAAAGATGCAAATCAAAACAACATTGAGATACCATCTCACCCTAGTTAGAATGTCTATCATCAAGAACTCTAATAATAACAGATGCTGGAGGGGATGTGGACAGAAGGGAACCTTACTGCACTGTTGGTGAGAGTGTAAACTTGTTCAACCACTGTGGAAAGTAGTATGGAGGTTCCTCAAAAGACTCCACATAGAGCTCCCCTATGACCCAGCAATCCCACTTTTGGGCATTTACCCAAATGATCACAAACAAGATCATATTAAAGCTACCAGCACAACTATGTTTATTGCAGCATTATTTACCATAGCTAATGCCCCTCAGTAGATGAATGGATCAAGAAAATGTGGTATATATATACACTATATACACAATGGAATTCTATGGCTCCATCAGAAAGAATGACATTGCCCCATTCGTTAGGAAATGGAAAGACTGAGAATAAATTATATTAAGTGAAGTAAGCCAGGCCCAAAGAAACATAGGTCCCATGGTTTCCCTTATTTGCAATAACTAGTATATGTCGGAGTCAAGCGGAAAAGGTCAGGTAAGTTGGTGTTAGGTGAAATGAACCCCAAGGTAAGTATTCAAATGTTTTCTTTCATGGGATTGTTTCTAACGTATTTATAAGATGATTTCTTTGTTGCTTTGTATGTCCCTCCCACACGGTATAACCCCTATTTTCACTACATTTGATGTTGGTATAATTTGTGGAGGGGAAGGGAAAAAACAAATTGCTTAACTAGGTATACAGGTGGACCCATTGAAACAATGAGATGTAGAAGACGTTATGTCGATAAACGAACTTTACAATTTTGGCGGCAGAGGGGAGGTGGTGTGGGGGTGGAGGGGCAGGGAGATGGGAAGGGATGGGAAGGGGAAGCAAAGGAGGAGGCAACAATGCTTGATAAGAAATGTACTCATTACCTTGCCCATGTAATTGTAACCCCTGTGTATGGTATTTTCACAATTAAAAAACAAATACAGCTGGTGAGCACAGTGTTTAGCAGAAGTGGTCAAAAAGAGATTTGCAAGTCCTGCTATAGAATTTGCTCTAATCCTAAACAGACAGCTATTCCATACAGGGACTAGAATGGGAAGCCAACAAAGAGGCTTATGGTTTTGTTGTTGTTGTTGTTTCCGCAGTTACTGGAGTTTGAACAAAGGAAATCTTGCTTATTAGGCAAACACTCAAGTACTTGAGCCAGACCCCAACTTCTTTATTTTAGTGATTTTGTTTAATAATATACTTTTGCCCAAGCCAACATTGGAATGCAGCCTCTGCCTTCCACTTAGGAGGAATAATACATATGAACGTCCCAGGCCCTCATTGCTTTTTGACATAAGGTCTCACTTAACATTTTGTGTATGGCTTTGTTTGTTTGTTTGTTTTTTGTCTGCATTACCAAGAATTTTGTGGGAACTTGAGAATAACCTGCATCCAAACTGACTGACACACTTATACATTTCTCTTCGACTGTATTCTCAGTCAAACACGCTTTGAAACCACTTGCCTGGGCTCAAAGACCTTCAGCCTATCAGTCTATCCTTCTTTTCTCTTTAATTCAGTGTCACTGTCTGCAGCCTCAGCTCCCATGGCAGAGCTCCCACGTCTGTCCCCGCTCACTCAAGATGTTCTGGTTGAACTGTCTTCTTGGTATCTTATTATGGGCTTCATCTTTAGTCAACAGCAAATCCTTCATGATGTCTACTAGTCAACTCTTCCTCATTTTCTTGATCCTCCAGACACCCAGATTATATTTATTCCAAAGTTTGGTCAATAACACCAGGGATGACCAGCCAGGTTAAGACAGTCCCCCTTTACCCATTTCAGTTAATAACTTTCAGTCAATGTCTCTACTTTGGCTTTTACAAAAAAAAAAAAAAAAAAAAAAAAACCTTATGTCTAGATAACTTCAAAATGTAGCTGTGAGCCAGAAAGAAAACATTCCTGTCAAAATGGAGTTAACACACAAGGGAGAAACAGACAAGTTAATTAGGATTTCTATGACTCAATAGTAAAATCAAACCCAATTAGAATATGGACCTGAGGAACTGAAGACATTTTCCTAAGGAATACATAAAAACACGGCCACGCTCTATACCTCGTGCTTATAATCTCAGCTACCTGAGATATGGAAAACAGGAAGGTTGAGGCTACCCAAGGCAGAAAGTTAGCAAGGTATGGTAGTTCACAGCTGTGATCTCAGCAATGTGGGGAAGCATAGGAGAATAGTGGTCCTAAGCATAAAACACCAGACTCTATCTGAAAAAAGTAATCAAAAGCAAAAAGTGTTGGGAGGCATTACTCAACTGGTAGAACACTTGCCTTATAAGCACAAGTCCTTGAGTATAACCCCATTGTCATCAAATAAAAAATGATAAAGTCAATAAAATAAATGGCTAAGAAATACATCTAAAGGTATTTAATCATCAGAGAAATATAAATTAAAAACCACTTACTATGATGGTTACTTTTTGAAAAAAAAAAAAGCTAAATGCTGGCAAAGATGTAGAGAACTGGAACCCTTGTACGCCTGTTCATGGGAATGTAAAATGGTACCACCACTGCAGAACGGCACGAGGGCTCCTTTGAAATCACAAAGGATCCTGGGAGCCCCCTTAAAAATGGCAAAGAGACATCAATTCCCAAGTTTGTTGCAGCAGTCTTCATCATAAACAAGACAGGGGAACCATCCAAATGTCTACCTATGATGGACAAATGAATAAAGAAAATGGAAATACATGCAAACATAAGATGCAACTTAAAAGAGAAGGAAAGCCTGCTGCCATCTACTATCTCATTGCCCTGAATAAGATGCTGAAGGCTACAAAGCCAAGGAAGGCATTGTAACCTTCGGCTCACAGAGTTCTCTACTGAAAGTTCTTGCACTTAGTAAAGTTGATGCCAGAGTCACTCTCCCCAGTGATCTCTCTGGTACCTTCCGAGGGCTCCCAGGTACTTCACAGCTGAAGTAGACTTGGTCGAATCTTTGATAGTGAGGCTCCTGAACCCTCTGGCATATAAAATAATAAATAAATAATCATAACATAATAACTTAGGAAGAAAGGAGGCTGGCTATAAAGGAGACTTAGAAACAAGAAGGAGGAAAGAGAACTGAGATGAGGGAGAAAGCCATACACATTAACTAATTTATGGTAGAGAAAGATAAGGCGGGGTAAAACGCTGTTGTCATTATGGTCTTCCTGAATTAAGTGTTCAGCTCTTCAGCATGGTTAGCTTAGTACCTTTGGTTTTCAAGCACACTGGAACTATGTTATGGAATGTCTTAAAGAAAACAAGCAGCACAGGCATTTTTAAAGTGCTTAGAAGCTCTTCTTTTTTTCAGAGAAAATCTTACATCACATTCATTGCTGCCAATAAACCGGATAAATCAAACCGGCATGCCAATAATGAATGCCTTTTTGCTTGGAATTCCCTTGCAAGTTTTAAGACCCTCAATCACTTCTCCAAACTGAAAAGCTGAAGAAAATTACTCTACGATCGCCACTTGTGGAGTTTCATGAAGAATTTTCTTATTGTTACTTGTTTTTGTGTGTTGTTAGAGATCAAATACAGGGCCTTGTTCATGTTGGGTGAGGCTCCACCACTGAGCTACATCCCTAACTCCCTATTATTGCTATTAAAAACCATAGTCTTCTCCCTGGTGAATAACATTTCAAAAAAAGAAAAAGTCGGAAGTGGCGCTGTAGGTCAAGTGGTAGAGCACTCGCCTTGAGCTGAAGAGCTGAGGGACAGCGCCCAGGCCCAGAGTTCAAGCCCCACGACCGACCAAAAAAAAAAAAGAAAGAAAAAAGAAAAAGAAAAAGTCAGTGCAAATACTACTCTATGGGCACTGGAATGTGTTAGTTACTTTTATGTGTTCAGTTGACTGGGATATGTGTTGCCCAGATTAAAAATTACTTCTGGATGCATCTCTGAGAGTGTTTCTAGATGATCCCATCATTCGAACCACTGGATGTTTGGCCTCCACATTATATGGTGCTGAACTAGGAGTTGCGCCTACTGCATAAATGTTCTATCACTTGAGCTACTCTACCAGTCTCAGTAAATTATTTAAAAGTTTGGCTAGTATCCCCTTTCTACAGTATCTTGATTTTCTTTTAAGGGATTATTTTCTCTGAATGAATAATCTCAATGGAGTAGAAATCCCATGTGGAAACTAGAAAGTGTTAACTCTACCAAGTGAGTCTGTCCTGGGATTCCAAGTCACGAGCATATGACCCAGGAAGAAGAACAGAAATAGTGCATTGCCTTTCTAAGTGTTGTAGCCACATTATTTTATTTAAAATGTGAGGCCATTACTCTGATTCCTGCTGTTGTCCTTTCTGTTAATTCTCCAGCTTCAAATGAACACTGAATGTCTTTATTTCCTCCTGTTAATCTTTTTTCCTCATTTTTCAAAGTCTATTTTACTGAGAACCAAAGAACCCTGAGGTCATACATATGTGCTATCTCACTGAACTTTGTAATTACCCCCCATGAGGCGGGTTTTGTTCACTCTTGCTAATGAGCAAGTAAGACTCATAGTAATCTGATGAATTGCTAGAGATTATATCACAGGTATGAAATTCAGGGCAGGTTGCTGCCAGTCAATTTTTTTCTCTGCTAATACTCACACTGAGTTGGCAATAGCGGGTAGCCATATGGTTCACATAGACAATGATTTTTGACAGAGGATTTGTCAGGGAATAGTTCTTCCTTTGAATGAATAAAAATCAATAGTGTGGGTTTTTTTTTGAAATTTCAGCAGTCTTGCAATTTAACCAAGGCTTTGAGATTGTACATATTAAGTGAAAATATAGTTTGGAAAATACATCAGTGTGTTTCTGGTATTTTCAGGAAAAAGTGTTCATCATTTTCCAATCAGCCTTTTTCTAATCAACCCTTTTTCTAATCAACTGAAGTATTGCAACTCTCAAGACCCAGGAAATGAAAGTGATCAGTTTGAGTTATCTTAAGAAGTACATCAGGAGCTGGGAAGGTGGCTCAGTGGTAGAGTGCTCGCTTGTATATCGGAGGCACTGGGTTCAATTCCTCAGCACCACATAAGCAGAAAAAGCTGGCAGTGACACTGTGGCTCAAGTGGTAGAGTGCTAGCCTTGAGCGGAAGAGCTGAGGAACAACACCTAGGCCCAGAGTTTAGACCCCATGACTGGCAAAAAAAAAAAAAAAAAGTACATCAGTGTCAATGAGCAAGTCTATGTAATTCAATGTGACAATCCTATTTTCCATCAAAAGAATTTCAGTTCCTCAATTCCTCCAAATCTTTTCCCAGAACTCTCTCTCTCTCTCTGTCCCTCTCCCTCCCTCCCTCCCTCCTCTCTCTCTATTTCTCTCTCTCTCTCTCTCTCTCTCTCTCTCTCTCTCTCTCTCTCTCTCTCTCTCTCTCTCTCTCTCTCTCACACACACACACACACACACACACACACACACATACACACACACACATACACACACTTTTAAGTAGATAATGCATATGACTGGAGTTGATTTATTAGTATACAGATTATGTCATTATACACGTTACCAAGCCAAATACTGAGACCACAATAGGCAGATCAGGTGTGTTTACTGCCATGCCATGCTGGGAACCACTAGTGCCTTTAGCCTAAGAATGCCCGGATTTTATATATGCATGCACAGACATACACATGCACATATGTACATATATCAAGTCTGTCTCTCACTTCTAATATTTAAATGCTAAGTAAGATCTATTTTAAAGGGGGAAATAATGCATGATCTGTTTGCCCCACCCAGGGTTTCCCATTTGTGAATATGTCATTAATCTTTAAAAGTTGATTTGGTACCAGGACAAGCACAGATCCTAGAGATAGAAATGTACTATGGAAAGAGTTCTGGGAAGCCAAATTAGAAGTTATTATTTTGGTAGAACTTTAGGAATATATGCCAATAAAGATTCCCCTGGGAGACAGGTAGGTTAGTGGGTGTGGATGTGGTATATGCGATACTTGATCATGGGGTGGTTAATAAAAGCAGCAGCAACCTAGGGGGTGAGGGTAGAGGGATGTAACTGAGGAGGTGGGAGGGAAGGGATGGTAGGGGAAAAACAAAGGAGGAGGCAACAATGCTGGATAAGAAATGTACTCATTATCTTGCTCATGTAACTGAAACCCCTCTGTACAGTATTTTCATAATAAAAACAATTTAAAAAACAATTTTGATTTAAGGCCCCCACCTAAAAAAAAGAAGCAGCACCATGTATTTTTATGGTTTTAATGAGGGCAGTGCTATGTTTGAAACCATTTACATGCTCCTATTTGGAAAGAGATAAGTACTAAAATTACTGCTTAGATGTACCGTACATTCTTTCAAGGAACTTATGTATAAAAATTAGAGACACTCAATTCCAGTACTTCATTAATCAAAAGATGGAGTCTGGGATGAAAAGTAAAATTTCAGAAACCTAAAGTTCTCAAAAACATTCATCTTCCTGAAATAGTCCCATCTGTCACCACAGAACTGGGGGAAAGCATCGGGAATGATGGGAAATGATGTGCTTTTCCTCACATGCAGTCTTAGCCTCACATCAATTCAAACGTTTCTCGAAATACATTCCTTGAATCTATTGGCAGCATAAATATCCTGGCACCGATGCAGAATCCTTAGGGGAGGTCTTTTGAGGGTGCATTGGAGTGGGGCTCCGGAACTAGCTGACAAGTGCTAGGTAGGCCATGCTGTCCCACACACCCTGTGGTGGTGAAGTTGTTTAACTTCTCTTGACTCAGTTTTCTCTTCTATGAAAAAGATAAAAATAAACTACCTCCTACATTGTTATATCAATTAAATAGTAAGGTAAGTAAAAGCTCCTCCATTATTAGATCAGTTCAATAGTAAAATAAGGCTTAGAACAATAACTAGAGCTTAACTATAGTATTAAATATATAAAAATAATATAGGAAACATTTCTGGGTGAAACTAGAATATCTGTGCAAATAGTGACTATATATGTGTGTATATATATATACATATATATGCAAGTTCATCGATGTTCAAAATTCTAAGCAATACATAGACTTCTGCATCTTGATCATCTTTATTATTGATCCAGTTTACCTAGCCTGGCAGCAATTGATGCTGCAGTTCTTAATCTTTGCAGCTCCTCTCATTCAGGATGTCTGTGAGGTTATGGCGTACAAAACTTTTGAGAATGGAGCAACTACACTGATTCAAGGACGGAAAGGAGAAAATGAATGAAGAGATCAAGAAATGCAGGGGGGAAAAGGAAGGAGTCTTAATTCAGTGAAAAACTCTTGGCTTAAGACTTACTGCTCTACCACAACACACTGTTTTTTGCTCAACTCTTAAGACTGGGAACACAACTGGGCAAACATCCAATATAGTTTCTTTTGTTCTTCATAGAACTTTTATTAAGACCAGGCAGGCCCCTGAAATAGGTATATTTTATCATATATAAACATATAATTTTACATTAAATTAATTCATAATCTTATCAAAAATAATATGTAATAAGCTTGTAATTGTTTTGTATCAATTATGTATATATGGAGAGAAAGAGAGAGAATATATTGGCTACACACACAAAATCAGTGTTAACACTGATTTCTCTATAATATCAAGCTACTAATTCTTAGGTATGTTTCCTTGGCTGTGTTTTGAAAACTGCCTTTCTACCTATATTTGTGTGGCTTGTCACAGCCAGGAAAACCAATAATATTGTCAGATAACTGGACCTACAGGTACACATCGATCCTAAAATGCAACAAACAGCCCTCCTTTCCTAGAGAATTTAGAATTAAAACTGAAAAGTCAGCCACTCATTGATAGCTCACATTTGAAATTCTAGGTACTCAGCAAGCTGAGATCCAGAGGATTACAGTTTGAGATCTATTGAAGGCAGAAAAGTCCTTAAGACTCCATCTCCCAAATAATCAGCAAAACAGCAGGACTAGAGGCATGACTCAAGTTAGTGAAGCACCAGTCCAACAAGCAGTTCGAGCAAACACAAGGTCCTGAGTTTAAAAACCTCCGAATCACCAAACAACAAAAAGAACCCATTGTTATTAAGATATGTATTTCTCCATCAGGTATGCACCATGAAACATCTTGCATTTTCAATGGCAGGTTGCCTTGGGAACAGCAGATATGAAACAGATAAATGGTGCTGGGTCTCCCCAGTTCTTTCTACAGGTCTGTTCTTGGGGTTGCCATCAATAAGCAATATCTGGCCCTTGGTGCCTCAGCATAATTCCTCCTTTGGTTTCCTGTTTGGTGTTGATTCACACTGCTTCGACCAGACCATTAGCTGAATCCTCATCTATGTCACTGAGGTATCTTTTTTCCTCTGGCTATCCAGTTCCCTTTGATCTGCTCATCTTTGCCATCTTAATGAAGGTTTCCTACCACCTTGCCAGCCCAAAGATCTGTCACCAAAGCTCTTGCTGAATGGCTAGAGAACACTACTTCCATCCAAGCCTGGCAGTGTCACAGATCTGCGGGCACCCACCCCATACTGCTAAGCCAGTGAAGGCAAATTGTCATGTAATACTAGAATAGAATTGATGACTGAGAATTCCAGGCTTTACTTGCAAAGAGACTCTTCTGTTCACTTATGGTAGGCATTGACACTTGTAGACTTGAAAACTGTAAGTGTAATGTGTCTGCAGAAGTTTATTTTTATTTCCAAGATTACGGTTCTATTTTTTTCTTTTTATAAGCTTAGATATTAATTGTACACAAAGGTTTCATTGCTATATATCCATATAATCAACCTACTGCCCCCTGTATTACTCTCTCTTATTTTTCTCCTGCTTCAAACAATTTTAATGGATTTATTTATCCTAATTTCATACATGCATATAAAGTGCCTGTACCACATGAACCCCACTGTACCCTCCACCCCTTGCCTCCTCCTACTGGTTCTGACTCCCAAACAGTACTCCTCTGATTTTACACTCAGGTCCTTCTTTTAATTTTGTTTAGACCTAGTTCTCATATAACAGCAAGAGCAGACAATATTTGTCTTTCTCAGTCTGGCTTATGTCCAGTAAAACAATGATTTCTAGTCATCCATTTTCCTGCAAATGACATGATTTCATTCTTTTTTTTATTGTGAAAATACTGTACATAGGGGTTACAATTACATGGGCAAGATAATGAGTACATTTCTTATCAAGTATTGTAGCCTCCTCCTTTGTTTCCCCTTCCCATCCCTTCCCATCCGCCCCCCCTGCCTCCCCACCCAATCCTCTTCCCCCTCCCACCAAAGTTGTAAAGTTCGTTTTCAGCATAACAACTTGTACATCTCATTGTTGCAATGGGTCCACCTGTATCCCTATTTAAACGATTTGTTTTTTTCCCCTTTTATGCCAGAGTAATACTCCATTGTGAATATATAGTACATATTCCTTAGCCAGTTGATGGGTATCAAGGTTGATCCCATAATTTGGCTTTGAACAGTGTTGTCATAAACATGAGTTATCTCTATCGATACAGACTTAAATTCTGGTGGAGAGACGCCTGGGAGTGGTATTGAGGTTGATTTTAGCTGTGTTTAGAATTAAAGCAGCACATGAAAAGCTACCTATTGAGAAGAAGCCTTGGGATAGGAGACGAGAGCATCAGTATTTATGGGTAGCTTTCAAAGTACAATTTGATGATCTAGTCCCTGTATCTTGTAAGACAAATATCAAACAAATATCCTCTGAAGACTCCAAGGTCATAAATACTTGATAGGTAAAGATGAAAGTTCAGTCAGTCTTAGAAGATTTATACATTTGGTTTGGAACGATCAGAAAAGCACTTTATTCCTTAGCACTTTCTCCAATGTATTTTTGACTTTTAATGAGACGACCAATTGTCATATGAAAATGAGTGTAGTCACTACATGTTTGTGACAGCAAAACAGAGGCTTGGAATATCTAAACACTCTGTAATCTTGCTATAATTATCTCTACCTGAATAAAATCAGCTCTGATGCTTTGATGTGAAAAAATCAGCTACTTCAATCCTTGTATAATTTTTTGATGATGGTATAAATAGTAATTATGATAAATACTTTTAAGCATATAGAATATCAGTCCTTTTATCAATATGCTTATCTGTAAAAACCAAGGATTTTAGAAAACAATTTTTTATTTAATGTTTCCCTTTCACTCAAGCCACCAGGCCCAGATATCAGGGTGTGTGTGTGTGTATGTGTGTGTGTGTGTGTGTGTGTGTGTGTGTGTGTGTGTGTATGTGTGTGTGTGTGTGTGTGTGTGTGTAAACTAGTACTGGGGCTTGTACTACAGAGCCCTCACACTCTCTATTGGTTAATTTGCTCAGGGTTAGTGTTATACCACTTGAGTAACACCTCTACTTCTGGATTTTGACTGGTCATTTGGAGATAAGAGCCTCACAGAATTTGTTGACCCAGATAGCTTTGAACCATGATTCTCAGAGCTCAGTCTTATGAGTAGTGAGGATTACAGATGTGAGCCAATGGCATCTAGCTTCAGAGATCAGTTTATTTGAACAGCTCAGAAAAGAAAAGTTCAAATATTATTAGGGTTTTTTGTGTGCCATAATTCCTGCTTCTCCCTGTTGTTTTACACCTACCACTTGCACATTTATATTGTCATTCTTGGCATTAGGTACAAATTGATCATCTTTATTTTACACTGCCTTCCTACACAATTAAAATTATATTTTCAGTACTTTGTATTACTAGTTTGTTTGTACACATTAGGAAATGCTAAAGCCTGAACAGGGCATAAGGGACTTCAATTAACCTTAATAACAAAAGAGTAATTTATCACTTTACCAAACAATGAAATCCCCCCATGTTGTTAATAGTTTATAATAACGGCAGTAGCTATTATTTAGGGAAGTAAATCAGGTTGAGGAGAGAAAAGGCAAAACAAGCATTGTCATCAAATTTGTAGCAGCTAATTGTTCTGGTCTTCATTATTAGTAGTAGCTGATTTAAGCTAAAGTTTATTGGTAGGCTCACAGAGGAAGATGAGCAGTGAATTCATAGCTACATTTCTGGTTCCAGTTCCATCCCCAAACCATGTAAATAAATGGAAACTCACTCTTTGGGACAATGAAGGATTGCTGGGAAATAAAAAATGTGCTGGTGTGGTTTGCTCAGACCTCATAAGAAACATGATCCAAAGTCTTATTCTTACACTGATTAATTAGAACTTAAGAGCCAGGCATTCGTGACTCATGTCTATAATCCTACTCAGTACACTGTGATCTAGAGAATCACAATTCAAACCACCTTGATGGAAACTTTCACTAGTCTCCCTCTCTTAAACAACCAGAGGAAAATCATGGCTGGAGGTATGGCTCAAGTAGAAGTGTGCCAATAGAACAAGCCCATGGTCCTGAGTTCAAATCTGAGTATCACCAAAATGAAAGTTAGAGTAAATGTCTGTAACAAGTTATTGATGTTAGTCTGAATCTGAGCTACAAAAAAAAATCCTCATCTATCGCCAATAAACGAACTTAAGTGAGAAGAAAGTTAACTGCTGCTAGATGATCTAAGAACTCTTGGGTTCTTTATCCCTTGGGTCTGAGGAACTTGAGGGTAAGCAACAGTAGACTGTCCCCTTATTATACCTTGCTTTGGTCCATGTGTGCCTACCTGAGTTGGGTCATTTACAAATAACAGAAGTTCTTTGGCACATGATTCTGGAGGGTAGGAAATCAAAATGGTGCTCAGCATCTGGTGAGGCCTCTGACTGCAGCAGCCCACAGTGGAGGGTGGAAGAGAAATAGAGGACAAGAGCAAGGAGGGAGAGGGGGGTGGGTACAAAGTCATTCTTAAAACCAACTCTTGTGACTGTGAACCCACTCCTGTAATAACAACATAGATCCATTCATGGGGGCTTTCATTGGGAGCCTGGTCTTCTCCAACTCATCAAAGGGCCAGATCCAGAGGTGTGCAATTATACTTCCTTGGCTACACCCTTGGTTAATTCTCCTTAAGACATTTTTACTCATTTTCTATGGCTAGGTTGAAATTTTCTTCTTAGTGCCTTTTCCCCCCTTCCCTCTTAATTATACATGTTTCCTTTAAACCATTTTGCTCCACTATCATCTTACTATATGCAATTACTTGTAGCTGTGCAGCTTCTCCCATATTTTGCTTTCTCCAACCAGATATCTGATTGCCTTGCTCTTAAATTCTGACTTCTACAAATCCTAGGACATGGACATGGTTCAGTTCCTTGCAGCTGTGTTATAAAGAGTGCCTTTCCTCCCATTTCCAGTGTCTTGCTCTTTGGTTCTGTCCAAGACCCCATTGGAATGGCCTGCACTTGCATATTTCTACTAGTATTCTGATCATGAACACTTAAATAATCCCAAAGAATTACCAAACTTTCCTCAGGTTTCTCTTCTTCTGGGGCCTCTCCTGAATTGTCCTCAGTGCTCTGTTTATGAAAATTTAGGCTTTTCCCCACCTGTTTCTGTAAGTTCCTCCATTGTCTACCAGTTCTTCAATTCTAAAGCCATTTGTACATTTCCATGAATTTGTTGTAGCAAAACCAGCCTGGACAGGAACATCCATGAGACTCTGATCTCCCATTAACTACCAGAAAACTGGAAGTGGTGCTGTGGCTCAAGTGGCAGAGCACTTGCTTTGAGCTAAAGAGCTCTGGAACAGTACCCAGGCCCAGAGTTCAAGCCCCATTACTGACAAAAAAAAAACCTAAACTAAACTAAACTAAATGTAGAGCTATACTCCAATCTAGCAAATGCAGTCCTGGACATCTATCCAACTGAATACAAACAAGACTACAGTAAAACACCAGCACAGCCATGTTCACTTCAGCACTCTTCACCATAGCCAAAATACGGAATCAGCCCAGACAATATTCAATGGATAACTATTTATGAGAAAATGTGGTATGTACACAGGATGCAAATTTACTCATCCATTAGAAAGAATGATATTGTACCATTTGTAAGAAAATGGAAAGAATTATATTGAGAAGCAAGCCAGAACCCAGGGAAACAATCGTTGCAAGGTTTCTTTCATTAGTGGTAACCGGAATGTGCCTATAAATCTATAAGCAAGCATACTGGGTGGTATGCAAGCAGTTGCAAATGAATTGAATAAATTATAATAGGTACTATGGAAAGCTTAAATAGTACAGTTCTTTAGAAAGACCAGTCTAAGCCAAACAAAATAAGCACCAAGAAATGGATACTTGTAAGGGGACTGGAGGGGAAAGGGGTCGACAATGAAGGGAGGGAGGCAGGAGAATGCAGTCAAGAATCCCTTGTATCTACCAAAGATTAAGAAATATAAGGGAAGAGATGGATTGAAGGGGGATGAGATTGTTGAAGGGCTGACAGATGAAGATGCATTGTATTCATATACTGCTTTGTTAATGGCATCTCTCTTGTACAACTACTTTAAGATACTTTTAATGAATTATGCTAAACTAGTTGAGAAGGAGCTAGGAATGGAGTGATATACTTTCCGAAACATTTCATAAATTATGCACATGAAGATTGCTATCTATGATCTTATGCTCCTCATATCTGCTTCTCAAAGATCCCTGAAATCAATCCTCTTTCATCCATCTTATATTACTTAAAAAACAAAGCAGTGTGCAGGAAACAGCTTGACATTTAGTAGCTAGCTGCTGGTTCTCTATGTGATTAGGATTCGAGTTCAGATAGGTAAGTGATCTGGCAAAATTCCAGACACACAATAGTCATACATACGATGCACACAGGTGCAGCTGTGCACATCACATCCATTTCTGATTCAGAGATATTGCAAAGGATGCTCCTTTGGATACAATTTCCTTTTTTTTTTTTTTTTTTTTTTTTTTTTGTCGGTCATGGGGCTTGAACTCTGGGCCTGAGCGCTGTCCCTCAGCTCTTCAGCTCAAGGCGAGTGCTCTACCACTTGAGCTACAGCGCCACTTCCGGTTTTCTGGTGGTTTATTGGAGATAGGAGTCTCGCGGTCTCTCCTGCCCGGGCTGGCTTTGAACCGCGATCCTCAGATCTCAGCCTCCTGAGTAGCTAGGATTACAGGCGTGAGCCACCAGCGCCCGGCTTGGATACAATTTCCTATCCCAGCCAGCTCACAATCCAATCGTGATGAGGTCCTTGTTCCCTAAGGGCTAAGGAGTGCTCTATAAGTAAAGTTTTGCAACTTTAAGTTTCCTTGGCAATAAATTCCAACATTCCAGTTATGGAACTGCCTAAAGCTTCAACACTGGGCATAGTAACATTTGTTGTCTGTAGGTGCTTAATATGTATTTTATAAAATCACTGAAAGCAATATCTCCATTGTCAGGTATGAGCTGAGATGAGAATATTGAATTTGAAATTTATATAAAATTAGTGCCAGTGAAAGTCTCCTTTTGTATTTAAGTAAATAGCATATTTGCTCCCTCAAAACATCTCAATGTTGCAATGAGAAGCAGGTGTTCTTCTCATTTCTTAGATGGATAAATTTTTAAGAGACAAAGAGGTGAACTTACAGCTAAGACAGCTGCTGAGGGAAAGGGAGGGGGGAAGATTTTGGCTTTTCTCTGTGCCTGCTAGTAGATGTCACAGGCTGATTTCCCTCCTGAATCAACAACAAAGAAGCCATGTACTGCTGGGAAGGCTGGATCTCTTCTGCTGGGCCCAAATTTAGTAGTCAAGTATAGGGCAGAATTAAATAAATAAACTAATATATATATATATATATATATATCCATAAATTTCTGGAAAGGGAAAACCATAGCACAAAGACTGTCAGTCATCCTAGGAGAATTTTTATTCAGTTGTATTTGTCTCAAAGGAATATAAGCTTTAAAGACATCACGTAGCAGAAGTATCCAGCAGAAATTAGAAACACAGGGACTGTCTAGATATTTATTGGTTTCCCTTTCAGATCCTTCTTTGAAGATCTTTCATTATCCTGCTGTGTGCTTCAGGAGAATGACCTTTGGAAATGCTCGCATGGAAGTTTCCCTACCTGACTTACCCAATAGGATCACTAGTAAAAAATCATATTGGGATCACATTCCTTCCTGCTAGGTTCGTTTCCTGAACCTTTAATTTGGACATATCTCCTAACATGTAAGCTTGTTCCTTGCAACCACAGACAGTAAACACTGTGACCTTGATTGGGTGGGTCTGACTTATGGAATCATTCCTTGGTGACTCCTTAAGGACTAGCCACACTAGCCACACATTTGAAAGAAGTCATTTTGATCAATTGTCTTCATTGACGCTTTTGAGGGACTCATGGGTTTCCTGTAGGGATTCTGATATATATATATATATATATATATATATATATATATATATATATATATATATATATACACATATATATATAAATGTTTTTTCTCTTCTTGTAAAAAACATCAGAGCTAGAAATATTCCATGGCATTTTTCATGGTCCGAGAAGTTGGGACTTCAATGGATCAGCATTTTATTTCCAAAAGTGCTTTTAAGGAAGAGAAAACTGTTAAGAGTGGGAGGGGTCATTGTCAAATGCCCATTAGGCACAGCGCCACCTATCAGTCCCCTCAACTTCCACATCAGGGCCTCAAGTAAATGCTACCCTCTCCATACAGACAATAGGGACTGGACATTTCAATCAGATAGACCATGGCTGCCAGGGGATGGGGAGCTGGTCTCTTTCCCATGATCTCACAGTTTTCACTCCTCTGAGGCTGATTTCTATACCATACAGTGTGACTGCTGGCACTGTTCAGTAATATCATGGCTCCTCAGCTAAATAAACTAGGGAACTTGAAAGGAAAATTGTCCCAAACTTCACTCTCAACCAGTTAACATGGACCGTGTGATTCAAATGGCAACTAGGATGGAGAACCACTGAACTAAAGACCCTGTAAAGTTTCTACCAATTCTAAATGTTACAATTTTATTTATTTAATTGGGACTTACTGTAATTTAACACTGAAGCTTTTTATTGTAGCATGGTCTTTTTTTCTTCCTTCCAAATTCCAATGAGGTATTACTTTTATAGAAAGTGTATGGCACAACCCTGTTATAATATCAGCTCCTCCAGCATTCATTCATCACTTGTGGAGAGCTGCCAGTGAATAGGATCAGGGCACAGTATCATTTTCTACTGTATAATTTAATACTAGCCCTCAAGAAACTGCCATCTAATGGGAAACAGACTTTGAACCAGAAATTTATAATTTAACATGGTAAGTGCAGTGACTGAGGTCCACATAATACTTAGGTACACCTTGAAAAACCTTCTGTACAATACTAATGCCATGATCCATGCCCCCTAATCTTAGTAGCAATATCTCAAAGACTTTATAGATACATTTTTCAGAGGAATGGGTCAATTTTATCCACATATGAACATACACAATTCAGCCCATCTGAGCTGTGAATCTAGGTTGCTTAGCAACATCTTTTTACAGTTGTGTTATTTGTTCTGAAATAAGAGGAGCTGGTACTTTTCTCTTTAAAACAAAAGAATATTAATAACAACAATAATGTTGGTTATTTATAAGTCTGAATAATGTTTTAGTTCATGTCTACTTTGGAGTTAAAGTTAGGAGGATATTGGAGAGGTAAGAAGATTGAGAGACAGTTATTCAACTAACATCAGTAGTAGTGAATTGAACAGTCAGCTAACCTAGTTTTCTTAAACCTATGTGAACTTCTTAAGTATATTTTTATGTCCAACCTATTATGTACAAGGGATTTTGTGAAAACTCCTAAGAAACAAGTGTATTTGATAGAGAAGAAATAGAATGCGTTTAATGCATACTCCATGCTTGAGGCTTGAGATAATTTATCAAGTCCTAACTCTGTTCATTTGGTTTCAACTTAAAGAAAAAGTATAGATACCCTCCCAACTACAGCTATCTTAATACAGAAAAAATAACAGGTAATCATGGTAATAAAATATTCTATTAGGAGAAATAAAGAATATAGAATTCATAATATCTACTTCTAAAAAATAGAGAATTTTTAAACCACTATATCTTAGGAACTATAAGTAGATAAAACATCAAGTCAAGAGTGAGTACCTCTTTCCTTTACTCATAAAAAAAAAACCAACCTTTTAGATCAGGAATCAAAATGCCAGCCATACCACATGTCCACATGTCACTGTAAAACTCAGCTCTGAAAAGGGAGACAGATCCTTTATTCCCTAGTAGTATAAATCATGACAGCTAATTTGTTCCACAGCATTGGAGCCTCTTGAGAGTAAATTAAATTGTTTAAATGCCTAATAAATACGAATGCAAACAAATGTCCACTTAAAAATATTGCTCTCATCTTCCAGTTCTCATAAAGATCATCTTGATTTCAAGGTCCTAGCCTATCTTTCATTTGTTTATGTGCTCTAAATGTTAGCATATTAGGAAAACCAAATGGCAGAAAACAATCTTGGATGTCTGAATCATGTTTCCCATGTTGTGTTTCTCATTTTGTTCGTTGCTGAGCAGACAGATGGGATCTGACTTGTCTCAGAAAGCTTGAGAGAAACAACGTAAAACACAAGCACAAAATAATAATGTCAACAAAGCCCAGTGATTGTAGTGCCCACTAGTTAGGATTAGTGATTTGTCGCCATGATCATGGCAATAATCCAAACCTGGAGGTGGAAAGCATCGCATTTACTTTTCCAAATGTTTTTAAGCATAAATATTCAATGCCCCACATAGTTGGCCAAATAAATCTTTAGTACATCGCCTCAGCTCACCACTTTGTAAAACAATAGGACTGCATCAACCCAGTGAAGGCCTCTACTAGGTGGGATGCTTTCCATGTCAAACAGGTGCAAAAACTGCCACTGCCCAACATTACTTTGCTTCTTCGTGACTGTCAATGATCAAACCCCCATTTCTCTAGGTCACAAATAATTGTCTGGGAAGAGCCAGTCCTTCCTTTATCTGGATTTCAGTTCCTCTGGAGAGAAAGGATGATGAGGGGGAAAAAAGGATATTTAACAATTAACCATACATTATATTTGATAGCCAGAGCAAAATATTTTTCTCACTACAAACCAAAACACAATAAAATAAGACAAGGAATTTTGTAGAAAAATTGGGCCTTATTTTTCTACAATGACTTTCACCAAGGTGTACTGGAGATTTCTACTAGTCCAGAGTTATACTTATCACAAGTAAGCATTACAAATTTCAATTTCCTTTGGGGATTAAGAAAAAAAAAAGATGAAACATGCGTCATTTACATCCTTACATAAAGCACACACAAAAGAGAAAGCCTGCAAAATTGCAATGTTTCTTGATTCCCTAAATAGCTAGCATCAAAAGTAATGTGAAATCTAATGAAAAAACAAATATGAAGGAGAAATGGTCATTTGCTTTTGAGCACCCAAGGCAGAGGCTAGACATCCAATGGCATTTAAGTCAATGAGAGTACTCTACCACTACCTATGAACTTGTTAAAGGTGGAATCTGAATTGAGGTGATAACATATAGCTCTTGGCAAACAAAAATACCAAGGGAGAATCCCACACCTTCAGATTCTTCCCAATACCAACCCCCCCCCGCCCCAAACCTGAGCATAAACCCTGAAAAAAAAATGTTTCAATTGATCTTGGGAAGATAATTGGCATAAAACAAGGGAACTGGATCTGTCTTCTCTTTCTCTGTGATGGGTAAAATCCTCCAGTTGCTGGGGGAGTGGACAAACATCACTCTTAAGATACAGGTAATAACCCAATATAGTCGGAGGAAAGAAATAAGAATAATCAAACCTCTAACTTCAGGAGAGAGACAGAAAAATATAGTGGTTTAGACCATTAAATAGGAGAGAGGTATCATTGAGTAGCTCCAGGCCTGGGGTATAGGCCTGCTGAAGAATGAGGCTACTCTAAAATAAGCAGGAGTGTTTCTGTAGCCAGAGTGCCTGTAGTCAGTCACACTTACCAGGTCATAACTGGGCACTCCTAGTAGAGGTTCAAGAGCATAAGAGAAAAACATTGAGGTATCAAGTCACTACCCAAGGCATGGAGATTAAGAGGAAGGTGGGACATAAAAATATCCCTTTTCTTTTGGAAAGTCAAGCTCCACTTTAAACACAAATAGTTCTCAAGCCATTGTTGTCCAATACTGTAGTAACAAATGACGTATGACCATGGAGCACTTGAAATGTAGTCAGAACTACGTGTTTAAACAATGACCTTTGTAAAAATACCTTAAATTATATATGCACTAAAATTGAATTCACTTTTCTTTTACTTTTGAAAGGAAGGTTGTTAAAAATTTAAAATTATGTATAGGCCATGTATCAGAAAGAACTGCATGCAAGGATTGGAAACCTGAATAGTCTGTTCAACTCCCAACTATAATGACAAAACCTATAATAAAGGCTTCACAAAAGAAAAGGGCCTGCTGATTTCAGTGCAAAAAATACTACTTACTTCAGTGGCTACTATATGCCCAAGAATACCCAGCATTGAACAAAAGAAATGACAAAACTCACAAAAAGGCAAGAGAGAATAATCACAAGAGCCAGGCCCAAATATTAAAGCTATCCAACCAAAATACTGAATACAACTATGATTAAAACACTCGAGTGGAAAAGATCTCCAATAGATACAATCAATTAGAAAAGTTCATTGAAAGTGAAGCTATAAAACAATATAAAATGGAAATGGAAGGAACATTTTTTAAGGTAACAGGTGTTGTTTGTAGAGGGTAGAAACTTCTGGAGGTAGGAGCCAGCTATAAGAAGTGAGACAATCCTTAGAAGGATCATCTGTCACTGGTCCTTTAGATTTTGTCTTTCTGCTTCCTGACTACCATGAGATGAACAGTTTTGCTCTACTCCTGCTCTATACCATCGTATTCTGTTTCATCTTGGGTCAAAATTAACAGAGAAAAGTGATTGTGGACTGAAATCTCTGAAATTATGACCCCAAACACAACTTTCCCCCTACGTCTTTTGTCACACTTGTAAAAAACAAAACAAACAAACAAAAAAACCCTGACAAGTATCACACTAATTAAAAACTAAGTCGTTCTCTTTTGTTGTTATTTCTAACCCTTTCGTTTTTATGTTTTCTTACAGTTTTCATCGCTTGTTGAAAGCTTCTCTCCATATCTTTAGAATAGGAAGAAAGTGAGCGGTGATTCACTTTGCCACTTCCTGTTAGTATTGAAAGTTGTTGACTGAGGAACTTGACTTGGCATTGCTACCAAACCATTACAAGCATGTTCTTCAATCAACTTTGTTATAAATTGTTAAAACTGGTGAGCTTAGAGTGATCCATCTTGATCACCTCAAGCCCATCGCTTATCTTAGTTCATACTCAGTGTGGCACAGTCTAGGAGCTCTGGCAAAGACATAATGAGACACATCCATCATTAAACTAACCTATCAAACAGTTTCATTAGCTTAGCAACCAATGATTAGATGGCAAGAGTATGTTTAGTTTTGTTAGAAACCGATCAACGGTCTTTCAAAATTGCATTCCCACCATGAACAAATGGGCACGCCTGTTGTTCCTGACAGCCCTTTAGAGAATTTGCAGTTGGAAGTTTCCAGTGTCTGGGTCTCCACATTTTAATAGATGTGTAATGGAATCTCAGTTTTGCATTGATTTACATTTTTTCCTGAAGACATATGCGACAGAGAAACTTTCCATGTGTTTGTTTGCCATCTGCACATAATCTTTGGTGAAGTGTCTGTCAAGACTTTGGGCCCATATTTTAATCAAGCTGCTTTTTAAATTGTTGAACATTGAGAATTCTTTCTATATAGTGGTTCTTTATCACATGTTTTTCTTTAATACTTTCTCCCAGACACTGTCTTTTCTTATCCCTCTCTTTATTTCATTTTACATTATTTTGATTTTGTGCATCAACAAGTTAGCAAGAAAACAATGTATGCAAACAACTAAAAACCATGTATATCAACTACTTTTCAGTCTTGTCATCTCAAGCACTGTTGATTTGATAGACATGGCTCAAAGAGCATCATTTTAAGCATTGTTGTAACTTACTCAGTGAATCAAGTTCATTTACTCCTGAATACATTGGTATATTCTCTTGGATTTTTAATGTCTTATCATTAGACAAAAAAGTTAAAAGCAAATTTGACCTGTATTCAAATCCTACCTCCTATATTCATGCAATCTTGGGAAGAGTATAGAATAGGCTGTGGATTTTCAATCAATTTATTCATTAAATATTTATATGATATGACTCAATAAGTCATAGTCATTTTTGTAAAAATGTGTGCTATTTTGCATAGATCATAGCCACACAATATTTTGCTTTCCAATATTATTTTAGGAGAAATATAATGCTGAAGAGATTTCTAGTGTAAAATAACAGAATCATTTGTAAAATTATATTGAGGAAACAAGTGAGAAAACTGAACATGGCTCTGAGTACTCTTTGAGAAAGTGAGGAGGAAATTCAGCTCAGCAGGAGCTCCTGCTCAGGTCCTCTCCCGTGGTGGTCATCCTTCATCAACAGAAGACTTCTTTGAAGGCCTAGCCAAGGGATATGAAAATCATCACTAGTCACACTTGTACATTTATAAACAAAAAGCACTTCTACCCAGAAAAGTTAACCTATAGGTCACTATTAAATCTGAAAGGACTAGAACTTTTTTTCTCCAGAAACCTTTTTATGTGATCTAGAACATATTTCATGCTTCTTCAAGATGCAGCTTTCACTTTTTATAACTTCATATGAAATGGTCAATTATTAACTTGTCAGAGGTTTGGGTGGTAAATACTACCGGATCTAGTAGATTCACCACGAAAGCATTTTGTCGAATGTTATTATGTGGCTCTGATATTAATATTAATATTTATATATATATTAATAAAAAGCTTGTAAAACAAATTCAAGAAATGGGCTGGAGTCAGGGAAGGCCAGAGAGCTGTCGTTCACCAGAACAATCTCTTTTTGACTCAGCTGTCATCATAGTTTATCACTACCTGATGCTAGTCTGTGTGGCACTTCCTTCACAGCTTTTCAGTCTTAAAGGCATCAAACTAACATTTGATCCTGTGCCTACACCCAATTATTAGGGTCAGAGAATAAGAATTTCTGGGCTCTTATAATGGAACACAGAATCCTCTTTCCCCACAAAAGCCACCTGAGTGCAAAATGTCTAGTATAAGCACCTCCATTATAAGTTACACTAAATCCAGCCATTACATTAAAACTTCTGCTAGACAGGCTACGCAACTGATTATCAAAGGGTTTGTCCATACATATTAGTATGAAACATTTTGTTTTTGTCTTTTGGGTCCGGTCGTGGGGCCTGAACTCTGGGCCTGGGCGCTGTCCCTCAGCTCTTCAGCTCAAGGCTAGTGTTCTACCACTTGAGCCACAGCGCCACTTCTGGCTTTTTTTCTTTTTGGTGATGTGGTGCTGAGGAATCGAACCCAGGGCCTCGTGCATGCAAGGCAAGTGCTCTACCACTGAGCCACCTTCCCAGCCCCAGTATGATACATTTTGTGAGTATGAAATATTCTTTAAATTTTCTAGAATAGCAGACAGAGTTGAAGAAGCAGTAAGTAGATCACAATAGAAAAAGGATGGATGTCATGGGTTTGGAGTAAAGATAGTAAAGTTTAAATGCTGTGTTTGTAGATGATAATTGAATAAAGAGACGAATTGAAGAATCTGCAAGAACCATTCATTATTGTGCCTGGTATACTGTCAAATATCAGATATCTCAAGAGAACCTTTGTCAATAAACTTATGATTGAGTTCTATAATAAGTCTATAATACAATTCACTGTGTTTCCAGATGAAGGAGAACTGTTTACTTCAGGATTACAACTTCAGAGTTGTGACTCCAGAGTTACAATAGTACAGTCAGTATTCAAGCCTATGAATGCCCTTCAGTGAACAAATGGACCAAGAAAATGTGCTCTGTCTAAACATGCACACACACACACACACACACACACACACACACACACACGCACGCGCGCGCGCGCACACACACACACACACACACACACACACACACACACACACACACACACACACACACACAATGCAATTTTACTTATCCACCAGGAAGAATGATACTATGCTCATTGAAGAGAAATGGATGGACCTAGAAAAAAGTGTTAAGTGAAGTAAGGCAGGTCCAGAAAAACAAGGAACACATGCTTTCTCTCATGTGTGGAAGTTAAATCAAATTTATAAATACATATATATATGTATATATAAACACATTCAGAGTCATATGCATATATATTTATATAAAAAGGTGTTATCGAAAATATGGTGTATGTAGGGAGAATTACAGTGGTGAAATCCTTTTGAACAACGAGCCTACTGTATAACAAAATAGATACCAGGAAGCTGGAACTGAAATGTCAGGGGAGAGTGGGGTCAACAAGAGGAGTATAAACCAGTGGAGAGAAGAAGAGTGGGAGAATGCAGTCATACTGTTCAATGTATACATGAGAACCTCGAACTCGGAAAATTGACAGGATGGGTATGCTTGGTAGAGCCCAAGAGAATGAAGAAAAGGGCGACATTGATCAAGATGCATTTATTCATAAAGTGACATGCAGAAGTGAAACCATTTGTACAACTACTTAATTTTAAAACTAGTAATAAAAATAATCTAAGAATCAAGCTTATGATTCTAACCAGATAGCAGTCTATATCAGCAAAAGTGGAGATTGTAAAAATGAAGAAGATTCAAACATTGCCTTTAGGTTTCAAGTAAGAATTGGACCCAGTTACCAGTGGCCCAGGCTTATAATCCTAGCTACTCAGGAGACTAAGTTCTAATGATCTCAGTTTGAACCAGTTAGGTACAAAAGTCCAAGAGACTCTTATCTCTAATCAACTGCCCAAAAGCCAAAAGTAGATGTGTGACTAAGTGGTAGAGCACCAGTCACGAGTGAAAAAGCCCAGCAAGTGTCCAACCTGGATTTCATTCCCAATTACTATCAAAATAACAACAAAAAGAATTCCTTTACAGCTGTACAGGGAACCTTGAGTTTTTGCACAATTGATCAATGCCACAGAGCATTTTTAGAGTAAGTGTTTCAATTCTTGATCTCATTTGACAACAGCAAAAGAAAAACATCTAATGAAGAAGTAGAACTTATTGTAGCCTATTGAGCCCACAAGAATGCCCTATACCACTGAATACATTGTTTCACTAGAAAAAATAGTCATAAATATGTACTACCCAAAATACCTGAGTGCTTGCAACTTCCTGATGCAATGGCTTCAGTTCAGCTGAGGTAGATCTTCTAGTGTATTTCCTTCTGTGTAAGATGCTTCAGTGCAAGAGCTCCTTGCGTGTAACGGGAGCTGCCCTTGACTGTTAGCCACCCATCACTGCCATGCTTTCGGTGGGATCACTTGTCCTATCCATTTGTACGATACATTTTATTATTGAAGCCCAAATGGAGCAATATAGGTTGGCAATATATTTGGCCCAATAATTTGCCTTATTTGCCTTTTATTGTTCCTCTATTTCATTCTCCTTGTATCCTCACTCCAAACTTGGAATCATCTTCCATATAAGCTATTAATAACCAAAGTCTTATTGAAGAATGTATTTTTGATAATCTATATGAAAGCATCTCCTTAAGAGAAAGGAAAGAGCATTAACACAGCTTTCTAATCTTATAAAAATCCTTTTCCGTATACATTTTTCTATGTATTTCTAGAAGGGATAGAGATACTAAGAGGGATGTTTTGTCAACTACTGCTGGAGTGAGGGTTCTCATTATATACTCTATCAACATAAGAATCACACCAATATGCTACCAAGATAAAAGCACATCTCTTCCTCTTAAAACTTCTCAGACTTCAAGATGTAAGTTTTTTAGATGGAGAAGATTCCTTCATGTCTTGATAATACAATCTTGGGTAGAAGATTGACTGTAGTCATCAATGCTGTGGAAGAGCCTAGGAGTGAAGTGATCTAGCCCGAACCTGAATCCAGAGATGAACAGAAAAGATAGCAATAAGTCACAGAGGTGATTATTTAGCACAACTTCCTCTTAGAGCTTTCTAAACCATGGCTGTGAAGAGGAGGCAGCATGAACAGTCAGCAGTCAAACCAACCACCTGCCGATAAACCATGGAACAAATAAGTGATCAGAATATTAATTCAGAAACCACTTTAATTAAGACAGCCTAGAGTCCCTTGGTGACAATAATGAATACTCAGTTTCAATCCCAGTAGCTAGATTGCTAGTGATACACAGACGACACTCTAATCAGGCATTGCATTATTCTGGATGTTTTCACTGCAAGGCAACGACAACAAAATCCACTAAAATTTCCTACAGGAAAAAATAGATTTATCACTCAGATAACTGAAGAGTCCAAAGGAAAGGCAGACTTGGTCTAGTTTTACGGTAGCAAATCAAAGACATTACGAAAATTCTCTTTTCTTTTTCTGTTTCATGTGGTATCATTATAACTCGTTTCTTGTGCAATTTTACTGTGACTGCTGAAAACTTTCCAAAGTACATTTTCCTTTTTCTTATGTTTAACTGGAGAAGAGTCTCTCTCTCTGTCTCTCTGTCTCTGTCTCTCTCTGCCTCTCTGTCTTGGTCTCTCTATGGAAAACTAGAGGATTCACTTCTTTCTATCCCTAAGCCAATCACATAGCTAAGCTTTGCCTTACTAAATGTGTTAAATGAATCAGTCATCTTGCCTTTGGAACTCAGGAAGGAATTGCCACTACATAAATTATTCTTCTAAGGTATTTTAGTAGTAGTAGTAGTAGTAGTAGTATTTTAGAGGCAAGGTTTAGCTATGTAGCTCTGGCTCATCTTGAATATTTCACACTCCTGAGTTCTGGGATTACTGGTATATAATTCGCACTAAAGAATATTTACAACATAGTAACCACAAAAAGGCATTTGAGAACAAATAAAGGCACATTCCTCAATATGGCAGGGCACAAGGAAACTTGCATTGAAGTCATCCTAAAACCAATGCAAAAGCAAATTTATTCAGATGTTCTACTTGTCATGCATACTAGCATATTGCTCAGTTTAAAATTATCTCTTATTCCCTTAATTTTTGGTAAATGTAGCTAACTTTCATTTTATTTTGGTGAAGACCCACTTAAACATGGAGAGCATTCACATATAGAAGTGTGGTGAACCTTAATTCATTTTTATTATTGTTTGTGTTTTAATTTACTAGAATTCATATGCAAGTATTGAAAATGTTAATAGGTACTATTCTTGGATTTCAAAGTGATGAACTGTTTTGTTTTTTATTAACATTCCAAGATAATGGTGAGATATTCAAATAAGGTATAGCCTATGTAGGATTTCAGTGTAAAAAAAAAACTAGCTTAGTTATCCTTACCTCTTTCTTCCCCCTCTCCCTCCCTCCGTTTTCCCCTTCTCTCATTTGAAGTTGGATGTGCATGAAGTAGACTTGTCTGAAGAAGGCTGATTATCAGAGGGGAGACATTAGACATTACTATATTATGGCCACCTCCTCTGTCTTCCAGGTCTTCTTTCTCCTAAGTTAGTGAGAGGGCTTTAAAGAAACTAAGGGAGACCTCAGCAAATGTGCATGAATGTTGTTATATGCCATGTCTGAGATGTGTAAAAGGCTGCAGCTGCATGTCAAAAAGGGCCAAGAGGATGGCTCTCCCCCTCGCCATGAGTCAGACACCAGGAATTACGTGGGCAAGATATGGTACTGCACTGACAGGAAACAAAGCTGGGATTCTCTTAAGTCTTCCCCAAAGTACAACCTAAAGGGCTGAGAAGACCTTAACAGAAAGACATTCAAAGCATGGAAGTATAACCAGATGCCCAGGGGTAATAGAGAAAAATGGGAAGCCATGCACATTGTGGCCATGCACATTGGTGAGGGGGCCACAAGGTAGGGGCTCATGCAAGTACACAAGAGGAAAATGGTACTGACCTCTGGAGCCATCAGAAGACTGGTGCTAAGTCCCCAGGACCACCAAGACCTCTTTCTTATCCTCCAGACTTCTATCTCTCCCTTCTTACCATCTCAAGCAATACTTACAAGTTGAAGAGATACTACTGTCCAAGGGAAAGGGATCTCAACAGTCCTCCCATCAGACTGCGGTCTCCTAAGCTCTCTTGAAGAGAAGGCAAAGGCTGCAAGCTAAATCGAAACTCAGGAACTTGTGTAAGGAAAGCTGAATGTACAACTTTTTAGTATTTAAGTTATAAAACCTACCCTGAATGACAGAGTAGAAGAAAATGAGTGCTGTTTTTCAGTGCATCTTTTAGAGTTGAGAAGAAAAATAAACCTGTGCTGTGATGCACCATCTGAGTTCTTATCTTTAAACGTAAAGGCTACCGGCTCCTTCTGTCACTAAGAAAGGGAAGCGTGGGATTTATTTAGCAAGCATTGTGCTTAGCTTTTAAAAGCATCATTAAGATAATTTTTCACTGATACATATTTTCAGAAGTTGTTTGCTACATTTTAAAAATATAGTCATTTTTTATCATTTCAGTTAGTTCTCTCTCCCCCATTCTGGTATTTCACTATGGGCCAATCATATTTAATGAACTTTCTAAAACTCTTTATAGTAAAGCATTTGGGAAAGTGTTATCTGTAACCGGCAATTTGGTGACTCAATATTTACTTGTATTAACAAGTTATAATAATAGAGTGGTTGAATTCTAGCTTTTGTTAGGTGATGACATCACATCTAGGCCAATGAGGTTTCTATGGCAACACAGCTGGATTTTTGGCAGGCCAAACTATTCATAAGCAATGAAGACACTTTTTTCTGTCACCTTTAAAACTGGGTGTTAGGAATCTACACTTTATGCCTGGACCCTGAGAAAAAGTGCTAAAACTAAGTACGAATGGTACATTATGTTCTTCATCTTATGTAAAATGCAAAAAAAAATTGTTCTCTTGGGGATAGATATGAATTTTAATGGTAAGAGAACATATGAAAGAATCAGAACATGCATACTACATACAAATATTGTGAATGTAAGCCTATAAACATATGGTTGCATTATGATCTTTGTTACTGCAGTTCATGGACAGTGTCAGAAAGAAATTGTTTAAACAAAGGTAAGGAGGGAATATCAAGACAATAAGATTAATTTGCTTTTCCACTGTACAAATACATTTTATGTATACATAAAATGAATATCCTTTAATATATAAAATATATTTTATGTAGATTATAATGTATATTCTATAATTATATATACATATATATACACACACATACATAAAAATGATATTCTGGGCCAAATTTGCAGGCTGTGTTCAGTGACTTAGTCTTTTATTGTGTTCTATGGTTTAGAAGTTCTAGTTTCCTCATATTGACATGTTTGTGGTTTCTTAATCACATGGCCTGAGACTGACAAATAAGTTAGAGCTTGCAGATGAAAAGTCTAAACTACTGACCTGTGGCTGAGTTCAGATCTATCTACCTACTTCTATTGCCATTCTGATGTGCAGGAGAGATCATGGCTTCTTGCTAGAAGGCCTCCTCCTCAGGACAAAAGGCTCTGAGGTCCAAGGACAAAATGAAGAACACAAAAGATGCCTTTGTCCTAAAGATGAAAACCTCTTATGACTCTCTTCTGATGTAGAGATTAGTTGATATAAGGTAAGGGTGTGTGCAAAGGTTCAGGGAGTCATGGTTTAAGGACAGTACAGCTTCTTGGAGAATTGATCTGCAGCTTCCTGCGACTGCTCTACTCTGGCCAGATAGTAGAGAGTCACTAAGGGATCCTGGAGTTTCCACATTGCTTTACAGAGAATAGTCTTTTATTCTCATCTTTCCAATGTTCTCATTTTGTTCCAGAGTCTAATAAGTCTATCCACCCCCAATCGAAAACTACTACATTTGCCTACCTTAGTGGTCTTGAAGTTTTAGCTTAAAGTTGCTCTCCAGAACAATTTTAAGTATGTTCATATATACATACATATTTATGTAAACGTATATCAATACATATATATGTTTAGATTATCATTAGTTTCTCATTTACATATGTATATTGTGATATAGATAGGTAGACAGATAGATAGATTCATGTATATGACAGACGCACACAGTTATTCTACATGCCCATGGCCATTGGTTTTCTTCTACCTTCTTCTACCAGCTGTTGATATTATTCCACTTTCACACTCCTGTACTCTTGCATGCATGCACGCACACACACACACACACACACAATAACAACAGCAATGAACTTCATTTTCATAAAAATATTTGCCAACAAAGTTGAACTTACTAAAGTTTTGGCATGGGAAACAAAGAGGCTTGATAAACACTTCCTTTTGCTTTTCCCCAAGGAAAATCCCATTCCATTGTTAGTTAGAATTTTCCTTATATTGGAACATTTTTTATAATTTGGTTTTACCAAAATATATAAGAAATATATTCCCCCACTAGGAACAGACAAATGGAAAACATTTGAACAGCAATGAATAATCTTTACTAGATGAACAGGCTAGTATCTCCTGAAAAACAGCATTGGATTTTCACAGCATATTGCCTATGTAATTCTTTCTGTTTTTTAAACCATGGATCACCTAGCATTCATTGATTTTTGTGACCCACTAATAGGTTATGTCCTATAGTTTGAAAACTACTGCTCCAGGCTGTCCCTCAAACCAATCATTGCAGCTCCCATTTCATTCATTCCCTGACATGAAGTATAGCCAAAATTTCTCCCCGAGATTCCAAAGTCTTGATCCCATCCCTAATGGGCTTTGTCAAAGTCTTTTACCAACAGCCTTATGAAAGGTTTCTCACGCCAGCTAAAAAGGAAACATTCTCTTTACCTTCACACATCTAAAATATTCTTATAGGCAGAAACAGTGAATAAAATACCTTCTACCTGGGATAAAAACCAACTTCAGACCCATCCACCCAGATCTTGATTTGAATGCTCTACTTCTTAAGCCAGATGTATCTGATCATATCTGATTATATTCTCAAACTGAGAAACAACTGCAAAGAAAGTCTAAAAATCTAAAGCTTTTAAAAATAACCAGAACTTGAGCAATCAATAAATTTAGGGAAAAGCAAAAGTCAAAAAATATTTCTAAGATATAACATCATTTTCTTTTTTAAAGACGGAGTGAAATCAAGTAAACTTGTAGGTAGATGATGCCAAATCTTTCCACTAAAGAAATGAGAAAGTGATTTTTAACTGTGATACAAAGACAATTTTGTCTTCAGAATATTATTTCTAAAAAGATCCATAACAAGCCATATTTGTGACAGGAAGCATGTCTCCTTTGCTCAGTCTCACTTGTATTTAAGTATTTAACTTCCAATATATAGTATGACTGCAAAAGGAAGCATATTACTTCTGTAACTGTGGGTGCTTTGGAGCCTGTGGAGACTTTGTGGCAGGGAAATTCTAGTACTAATGCAATTGAAGCAGGATCTGTATCCTTTCAAGCCCATTCTTTTGATTTATTCGTATGTTTTATTCACCTAGGAACTGAGTTATTTATATCTGTTCTTTTGATACTAACTGACTTTGTCAGAATCTTGCAAGCACCTTGCTGATGTATGCATCATTTATGATTTCACAAAATTGCCTTAGTAAACAAAGACTCAGTTCTTTTGACTCAGAGGCATGGTACTCACTCTTGATTACCAATATTTCAAAGGTAGTATATTGTATTCATTAATAACAGATGCATAAAGAGTTCATGTTAATAATTATGTAAGAAATTCATTCTGAGCATCACAAGAAAGGCAGAAAGATAGATGATAGCTAGATGATATATACAGATAGATATATAGATCTAGAAATAGATTGGAAGAGATACAGATTAATAGATATATTTGGATACAGATAGATAGATAGGTAGATAGATAGATAGATAGACAGACAGATAGATAGATAGATGAAATATAAAAATTCTCATAACCTCAACATCTTTCCAACACTAAATTCCAATCACTAGGGTCAGAAAATAATGTTAAATTTTCTAACATCCTGGTGTACATTTATCACATTCATAGTGAGAAGCAAATGGCTTCATTTTTTGTTTTTGTTTTTGTTTTGTGGTTGTGGGGTTTGAACTCTGGACCTTGGGGCTGTCCCTCAGTTCTTCAGCTCAAGACTAGTGCTCTGCCACTTGAGCCACAACGCCACTTCTGGTTTTCTTGTGGTTAATTGGAGATAAGAGTCTTGAGGACTTTCCTGCCCAGACTGGCTTTGAACCTCGATCCTCAGATCTCAGCCTCCTGAATAGCTAGGATTACAGGTGTGAGCCAACAGTGTCAGGCAAATGGCTTAGTTTTTCTGAATAAGAAACCAGGTTGTGAATTGTTTTCTCATCACACAATGCCACCTTAACCTCTCCATGCCTGGTAATTGTTCCATCTTGAAAATTAAGATGACAATGGTGCCTGACTCACAGGGTGATTACAAGAATATGATGCATTGGAAAGAAATAAAAGATACATAGAACAAAAAACTTGGCAAAATATATAGGATAAAAGAATTGTGCTAGCCAGGTGCCAGTGGCTCACGCCTGTAATCCTAGCTACTCATGAGGCTGAGATCTGAGGATCGCAGTTCAAAGCCAGCCTGGGCAAGAAATCCATGAAACTCTTATTTCCAATAAACCACCAGAAAACCAGAAGTGGCACTGTAGCTCAAGTGGTAGAGTGCTAGCCTTGAGCTGAAGAGCTGAGGGACAGGGTTCAGGCCCAGAGTTAAAGCCCCACGACCGACAAAAAAAAAAGAATTGTGCAACTATTATTAAACAACCTTTCTCCCTTCCAAAATCTATTCTTCCTTCAAAATCAAACTTTCCAGTTACCTTCTCCAGGAAGAAAGCCTTCACCTTTCAAATGTTCTTCGATTTCCAAGGGCTCCAAAAAACACTGCCTATGTGTCTATCAAAATACTTTATTCTCCCTTACTCACTGGTGTGTGGCTTACTGCACTCTTTAAATATCTGGAAGTGTGTACAAGATAATTGCAAATGTTTGTCATTTCAGCTAAAGTAGAGCTCTCTATAAGACTTCTATAATTGTTTTTACCTTATTCATGTTTTATTGCACTTGCTATATGATAATATATTAATCGATCCTCAACAAATGGTTACTATTCCAAGCATTTAGACATTGTGAACACCAAATTGTAGCTATTCCATAAGTTAAAAAAAAGATGTCTTAGAAAGTCAGACTAAATTGGCCACTTGTCTGGGCAGCAAGGTGACCCCCAGCTCAGAAAGGTGGCCTCCAGCATGTGGTACTTAGTTGGAAAGGTTCCTTAAGAGATTCCACTGCCAATGAAATGTTCTCAACAATCTGTTGAGTGATTGCTTGACTTAAGCATGTGAAGCAGATCATATGAGTACTCAGTGATTCTACTTTAAGTGTTTTCCAATATAGGGAAAGATACGGTTTTCATGGTAAATGATATACCTTTAAGTCATACTTACCTTTAGTCCTGGTTTCTGTTAAACTGTTAAGTTGCCTTATTAGCTTTAATAAACTTGTCTCAGAGAAGTAGCCAGGTAAAGAATATCTTTCCACTGGAGGCCAGGGAACTCTGAACTTGATCAAGCTGTTGACATGGCAACAAGAGCATTCCTCTTCAAAGAAGATGACAACCGAAAGCCATGTGAGGCTAAGTGGTGCTTCAGAGATAGTTGCAATGCAGCAGCCTATGATGTTTAATTGCCACTAAATTATCCACTCTACATATTTAACTGGCAAGATATGTTTATTGAAAACTAAATGTAAAATGAAAGCCAAAACCATTAAAATTCTTAATGCTGATAGGCATGCTCATTATTTTCACGCTCTATACTTGTAATACTTGCCTAAAACAAGAGAAAATAATTAAGGCTCAGTGCAATTAGTACATATTTCATATTGTATATATATAATATTTAATGCACAACAGGGTCAGATTTATAGAACACTATTAGGATAATCTTTTGGCACTTTTTGCTTTTGTTGTGAATTTTTTAAAATTAGAAGGCGTGTGTTTTAAGAATATCCATAACAATAAGTGGTCCTGATTTAAAATAAGATTATGAATAATCATAAGAAAAACCTACTTAGTGTTTACAGTAAGGACACAAAATTAGGGCTATTCTACAACATCAATTACACATCTTTGTTGTTTATTTTGAAGGGCAACTTTTGGGCTTCTGTCTTTAAGTAAGTACAGAGTTACTCCTGGATATCTTCCTAAAGCCTTTACAATCACGAAGAACTGAGGATGACTTCTTGTAAACTCTAGGATATCTCTGTGATACAGCCCACCACAACAGCCATTTCTGGGCAAGACTAATTGTTCCCATCTAGAAGACTTTGTGATTGCACTGAAGTATTTTACCACGGAAGGCACACATTTAGGCTTCCTGCATTACAACCAGGATCTGACCTTTGTCCTCTCCTTCCCAATTACTTCCAGAACGTTAGTTCTTCCATTATACTGAAATGACTCACTCCTCTGTCCCCAAATTTGCTTCTAATCCATGTCTGCACTTCTTTACTTATCTAAATTAGAGTCATCAACTTGCGAAACACCCAGATACCAATCTCCAAATCCAGACCACTACCACTAGCCTCTGTCTTAAAATCCATACACTATGTGTAGCACTATATCTTACTTTATTATTTAGCAAAGTTTGAGACTGTTATCTCAAGGTCACTTCACTGTACCCGACTAGGGTATCTCAAAATCCGTTCAAAGCCAGGCACCGGTGGCTCACCCCTGTAATTCTAGCTACTCAGGAGACTGAGATCTGAGGATCATGGTTCAAACTTAGCCTGGGGACGGAAAGTCCACGAAACTTTTATCTCCAATTAACCACCAGAAAATAGAAGTGGCACTGTGGCTCAAGTGGTAAAGCACTGGCCTTGAGCTGAAGAGCTCAGGGACAATGTCCAAGCTCTGAGTCGAGCCCCATAACTAACCCCCCTCCAAAAAAAAACCCACCAAAATCACTTCAAATCTAAGTGTCTAAAAGTGACTATATCATCACCTATCACAAAGATGCAGCTACTTCTTTCTGTTCCTAGTATCATACCTTAAGAAATAACACTGTATACTCTCTCGTACTACATCTATTTCTCAAATTCATTACCATTCTCAAATTCATTACATCTCTCCATGATCAATTCCATAACCATGGTTTAGATGCTACTTATATTCCCTGCTTTCTTGTGATACCATGTTAGAGTTTAAAAAAAAAAAAGTATTTTCCAGCCTACATCTCAAATTTGCCACTTCCAACTCATTCCTGTCCTTGAAGGTCATGATCAATTGGCTTCAAGTAAGGAATTATCCTAAATCATTGAGTAGACCTGATTTCATAGTTCAAAATTTCTAAAGGAAAAGCAGACTCATCCCTGATAAAGGAGAAATTTTGCCTGAGGGTAGAAGCATTTTCTCATGACCAAGATTTCTAGTGTGACCTTGATGGCCTGCCCTATGGATTCTGGAAATCTAGCTAGTCCCTACAGTTTTGTAAGCCAATTCTTTACAATGCAGTATTTATAATGCAGTCTGTATCCATACATATATACATGTCTATACTACATATATAGTATATACATTATATAATACACACATACACATTATATAATACACACATAGACATAATATCCTAATGGTTCCATTTCTTTGGTTGAGCCCTGACAGACGCACTGGAAGGATTCTTGGGACTAGGCTGGTCAAATTAGTAAAAATAATCACATGATAAATATTTGAGAAAAATTAAAAACAAATGAAGCTTTTTGTTAGCTTATTGTTGCTTGCTATATGAGCTATCAGCTCATAGAAAATAACCTATGGCCATGGATATTTGGGTGATATAATTTGCATTATCTGATGAAAGATTAAGGCTGATTTTATAAAGATAATCTGCATAGGTTTTTGTATGAACCACTTGAAACACAACTCAGCAATTAAACTGAATAGCCACTAGTAAGTGGCTATTACTTAATAAAAAATGATAATGAAATTGATATTACCTCACCATATTTTAATGTGATATCCAACTGCTCCAATCCAGGAGACAAAAGAAAAACTGTTTATATTCAAATATTTCATTTTTTATTTTATAGTACAAATTATCCATCTGCTTCAGTAGGTGGCTTTGAAAAACACATTTCCTTTGCTTTCTTTCTATCATCAGAAATAGAATGTCTCTTCAAGTCTCATCAGACACACACAGGTTATCAAATAGGAATGACCAAATGTCAGATCTATTAAGTTTTGCCAGAGGAATGGCTAAGAAAAAATCTCCAGATCAGAGACAGACTCAACATTCATTATTTTCCAGGAACTCCATGCTTGAATTCTGAAAAATGCTATTCAAGTCAAACCCTGTGTTTTCCCCCCTCTCCTACATGACTCAAATAGAAAACAACACTGATGGAAGTGTGATGTGTTGATGGAGTTGAAAATGAGGGGCTGATTGTTTTGAGGAAGTTGTAATTACTTCATAGGGAGAAGCTTTCTTCTGAAAGAGTCGCATCAGGAAGGTGGCATGTGTGGGGTGGAGGTGGGGGAGCAGGCATTCCGTTTCACTCCATATGCCCAGCTTTCTGTGAGGTTAAGAGGGTTTCTTCCCTTCCACATTACAAATCTCCATTCTTCAGCACATATATTCCTGCCCCAGGAGTCGCACACATGGTTCTAAATACCACACAAGGAACTCCTGCCATTTGGGAAACTGCTGTGAAATTGCTCCCCTTTATTTTGCAGAACTGACTTTTAGGGGGAAAAAACTGGTAAGCAAATCAGCCCTTTCACTGAATATTTTTCTTAGCATTAGGGTAGGGGGTAGGTTCGAGATGCTTGGTAAAAGGAAGTTAACTTCCACAACAGTGCCATTGACAGGCTCCTGGGCTTTTGCTACTTCCTCCCTCTTCCACCCACCATAAACTCCCCTCCTGGCTCCTGCCACACCTACCAATAATCCAGCCACTTCCTAGTGCTACACAAACAAAGGAACTACAGTTTTCTTGCCAACTCTGATCCTACTGTGGAATTATCTTGGGTTACTACAGTGGAGTGTGATAAAAAAGAAAAAAAAAGCCAAATGTAGAATTATTTTTTATAATAAACTTATAGCATCTCTCTGTGTGTCTGCTTCATACTGTGGTAAGCACTTAACATCTATTTTCCAGTTTAATAGTATAGGAACTTTATGGATTAGAGTTATTATCCCTATTTTATAGGACTCTTGTGGATATGAAATTAAAGAACACAGATTTAGAAGCAAAGAACTTTTGGAAAAGTTTCTCACTCACTCCTTCCTTTTGTCCTTATTTCCTTTTTATTTTTTCCCCTTTCCCCAAAATTCCAGACTCAATCTTTTCTGACTCACCAAGTAATTCTTAAAGCATAAGAGCCAAAAGAAGTTATATGATTTTGTAACTGAGAATGGAATAGTTTATATATTACAAAATCCTACAGAAAATATAGTATCGTTTTTCATGATTGCATTATGAAAATGACAATATTTCAATCCTCAATATTATTTTCTACTTAAAATGTAACTGTTATGTCCACTACAGAGATGATAATATAGAGTTGCAAGACCCCAATGGCAAAAAGATATATTTCCTTCTAGACCTTCCTCCACCATTACCCCTTATATGCAAACAGCCTCAAGAGTATTTTGAGGAAAGTATCTGCCACTCCTCAGAATACCAAGGTTAAATGAGTCTTTAAATCCAAGGTATAATGTCAAGCAGAATTATAATGTAAATGAACAAAATCCTATTGTAATGAAACACACATGCCCATTTTTCACATTCTCTTTCAGGAAATGAAATACACCCTTCCATTCCAACCACCACTGTACCTCCTGTCATTTACCTCCAATTCATCTTTCTCCATGAATCTTTTAACCTATTATTTGAAACCCTGTATAGCAGAGTCAAAGGTAGCTCAAGGGTCTGGATCCACAGACGGTCAGCCCTTTTCGGATGTTCCAGTTCCTCATGGCCCAAAAAGCCAAATAAAGGGAATGAAGTCAGAAGAGAAAAAAAAAGTTGGCAAATTTCTACCAACCTTTACCTACTTAATCAAACATGTCCCAGATCTTCAAAGCACTTTGGGACCACATTAATTGCACTCTCTAGGACAAACCATCCCAGGCGGTTGATTTTCTATTCTTGCCTCTCTGACTCTTAACCTAAGATCTGGAACATTTGCTCAATTTTCTAAAAATAAAAATATCTGTTAATTGCAACATGGTCACAGGAAAGTTCATAGGTATGCAGGCTTGTGTTCTGATTATATCAACTCTGTTCTCATTCTCTTGGGCAAATAAAATGATTTGGGTCTCCTTTTCTCTTCTAACATATCAATAATAACTAGCTGTTGGTTTTCTGTCAGACTGAATTAGAATAACATACATAATGTTGGCAAACTATAAATAATTATAAAGTAATATATAAAATTAATATAAAAGTATAAAGTAATTGTAAAAGATTTTGTACACAAGTGCAAATGTATATAATTATATATATAATTTAATCTTTCAGTCAATAATGAACTATAATTTTCTGTCTTTAAACAATAAATGATGCTATTCCTAATCACTAACACATAATTTAAGAGCTAGAGACCACTCAAAATTGAACAAATATGGGGCTGGGAAGGTGGCTCAGTGGTAGAGCGCTTGCCTTGCATGCATGAGGCCCTGGGTTCGATTCCTCAGCACATCACCAAAAAGAAAAAAAGCCGGAAGTGGCGCTGTAGCTCAAGTGGTAGAGCGCTAGCCTTGAGCTGAAGAGCTGAGGGACAGCACCCAGGCCCAGAGTTCACGCCCCATGACCGGACCCCCCCCCCAAAAAAATTGAACAAATATGACTGATAAACACTGCCAGTAATTCTTCTCAAGAAAAATGTGTGTGTTTGTTTGTGTGTGTGTAAAACAAGAATATAAATGTCCTATCATAACTTCCAAGTATACACCAACAGTAAAATGATAGCCATTTGTTACCGTAAGATAATCAGAATGAGAGGAGAAATATTGGCAGGATTCAGAAATAATGTTAATATTTATTTACATGATCTATTTATTAACCAGGTGAAAGAAATAGGAAAATATTTAGGAGACATTGGTTATGTGAACACTGCATTTTAGATGACCAACCCATGCTGTGTGCTTATGAATGATTTAAAATTATGAGTTAGTTCTAAAAAGCTGCCTTTTTATTCTGCCAGTCCTGAGGCTTGAACTCAGGGCCTGAGCACTGACCATCTTGAGCCTCTTTGTGCTCAAGGCTAGTGCTCTACCATGAGCCCCAGTGCCACTTGTGGCTGTAGCTTTTTGGAGATAAGCATCTTATGGACTTTTCTGCCTTCTAACTACCATCCTTAGATCTCAGCTTCCTGAGTAGCTAGGATTAATGGCATAAGCTACCTGTGCCCAGCTCTAAAAAACTGGCATTTTATACTTGTTTGATTGCGTATAAAAATCTTCTACTTAACAACACACTGAAATAATTTTTTTCAACAGACTACCTTCTCACTCTAAATAAAAGTTTAAAATATTTAAGGAATATTTAAAGCAGTTTCTGCTATTAACCTTCTTGGGTGATAAGGAGCATTGCAGATGAAGTCACTTGATGAGTAGGTTGCCTATTAATATACCTGTGTCATCTGAGTCACCCAGGCCCCCAGGAATTAAATCCTTCTACTGCCCTCGGTTTTTAGCTGCCTCCTAGTCTCCAGGCAAAGTCTTCTGGCAGCGAATCAGACCTCCATTTAAGAAAACACAGAGGTGGCAAAGGATGGTAGGCAAACTGAGGTGAACAAGAGAAAGAGGAAGTAGGAAGGGGAAATTATCAGAAGGTGATTGGAATAACACTATTGTCTATGTGCTATCTATGACTTCACAATAACTCTTTAGGGAAAAATATTGTAAGCTTCCTTTTATAGATAAGAAAATAGTCTCTCATAAATAATAGTTAACAAATGGCCACATGGTCCCTAAGAGTTTGTGTTCAGATTCCTGTGCATCTGTTTTCCCTCAGAGGCCTTTTTTATCTCTATCTAAATAAGAGTAGTTGCCCCTCTATTTTTGAATAGGTAAGATTTCAAAGGTGCATAAAGTGATTGTGGCCAGATATGATCAGAGAGACAGAAAGTGTAAGAATGTCTACTAAAATAACTCCAAGAGTCCATAGTACCACTTATCCACCCCCAGGAAGAGAATCATAAAAAGGCATAGCTTTTACTGGTGCACTGATAGGACTGAGATAGCGACAGGAATATCTACAAACCAAGTTAGACCAGAAGTGGGTCTGCTTTGGGAAGACAGAAGTAATCATGTGTACACTGTAGGCCTACACTGTGCTACCCTCTAATTTTCAGCCTGTTTCTACAACCACATTCTTCAGCCTTCAGCCTTCAAACACATCCACTCAATAGCATAAAATGACTCCAACAATAAGCATCCTTTCAGTAATAATTGTCTATCTCTTTCTCTCTCTCTTTCTCCCCTCTTGCCCCTTCTCTGTCTTCTCTCTTTCCTCTCTGCTCTCAGTACCAAAGTTTGAATTCTAGGCCTCATGTTTACATGGAAAGCAAGCTACCCCTTTGCCACACCCACAAGCCACACAATAATCCCAGTCTTCTGCCCCGGGTGGCCTTGGACCAGGATCTTCCTATCTCTGCCCTCCAAGTAGATGAGATTACAGACATGAGCCACCACATACAGCCTGGGTTTTTCTTTTCTGCTTAAAATATAGAAAAATGTTCAGACCCAACCTTACAGGTGCTGCATTTCATCTTTAGCTGTGGCAGACATTAATCTCCTCCTGCCTTTGAACTCTTCCTCCTGGATACTAGAGGTCTCTGTTTCCTTTTCTTTACTTTTTTATTGTGAATATACCATACAGAGGGGTTACAATTACATGAGCAAGGTAATGAGTACATTTCTTATCAAGCATTGTTGCCTCCTCCTTTGTTTCCCTGTCCCATCCCTTCCCATCTCCCCCCTCTTCCATCCCCCCTCCCGTGCCAAAGTTGTAAAGTTCATTTTTTGACATACATCTTTTACATCTCATTGTTGCAATGGTTCCACCTGTATCCCTATTTAAACTATTTGGTTTTTTCCCTTCTCTTCCACAAATTATACCAACATCAAATACAGTGAAAGCAGGGGTTATACCGTGGGGGAGGGACATACAAAGCAACAAAGAAATATCTTATAAATATGTTAGAAACAATCACAAGAAAGAAAAAACATTTGAGTCCTTATCTTGGGGTTCATTTCACCTAACGTCAACTTATCTGACCGTTTCTGCTTGTCTCAGACACATACTAGTTATTGCAAATAAGGGAAACCATGGGACCTATGTTTCTTTGGGCCTGGCTTACTTCACTTAATATAATTTTTTCCAAGTCTTTCCATTTCCTAACAAATGGGACAATGTCATTCTTTCTGACAGAGGCATAGAATTCCATTATGTGTGTGTGTGTGTGTGTGTGTGTGTGTGTGTGTATCACACACACACACACACACACACACACACACACACATCACATTTTCTTGATCCATTCATCTACTGAGGGGCATCTGTGTTGGTTCCATATCTTAGCTATGGTAAATAATGCTGCCATAAACATAGCTGTGCTGGTAGCTTTAGTGTGGTCATGTTTGTGATCATTTGGGTAAATGCCCAAAAGTGGGATTTCTGGGTCATAGGGGAGCTCTATGTGGAGTCTTTTGGGGAACCTCCATACTACTTTCCAAAGTGGTTGAACAAGTTTACACTCCCACCAACAATGCAATAAGGTTCCCTTCTGTCCACATCCCCTCTAGCATCTGTTATTATTAGAGTTCTTGATTCTAGCCATTCTAACTGGGGTGAGGTGGAATCTCAATGTTGTTTTGATTTGCATTTCTTTTATGGCTAGAGAATTTGAGCATTTCTTCATGTGTCTATTGGCCATCCTTCTTTCATCTTCAGAGAAGTTTCTCTGTAAATCTTTAGCCCACTTATTTATAGTGAAACACTTGAGAACCAGTAATGTATAAAAGAACGGGGTTGGTTTGGCTCATGGCATTGCAGGCTGAGAGTGTGAGATCATGCAGCTGCATCAGTTCAGCCTCTGCTGAGGGCTCCCTTGGCTACATAACAGCATGGTGGAGAAGTTAGAAGAACAGACATATGCAGAAGAGGGAGGTCATAGGACAGCACAGGAAGCCAACGAGACCCAGGAGCCTGTGCGACTCTGATAACAATGGGCCTTTGCATCTAGCAAAGGTTGCCTGATAATTACATTAATATCCTTCCCAGAGTGATGGCTTTATGAACCTATCTTCCATTAGAATCTTCTCTTTTTTGTCAGTCATGGGGCCTGATCTCTGTCCCTTAGCTCTTCAGCTCAAGGTGAGTGCACTACCACTTGAGCCACTGCACTGCTTCTGGTTTTCTGGTGGTTTATTGCAGATAAGAGTCTCACGGACTTTCCTGCCTGGGCTGGCTTTGAACCATGATCCTTAGATCTCAGCCTCCTGAGTAGCTAGGATGATAGGTGTGAGCCACAGGGCACCCAGCTATAATCTTCTTTTTAAGATTCACATCTGAATGGCACTACCACCTTCCAACATCACCACGTTAAAGCTTTGGAAGACATATTCAAATTATACTTGACCCTAGGACCCCACATCCTGTAGAAATCAAACCATACAAATATACTGTCCACATTGGATGTCGACTCCAACTTCTGGAGACAGCATGACCTTGACTTTGCACATGCCAGAATATTTGTGTACAGGTCACAGGGGAGAAAGGGAGACAGATAACTATCCACACAGTAACTAAGCTAAGATAGGGCTAAGTCTTACCTTAATGCTGATGGTAAGGTCCTCTCAGTTTTTTTTATTCAAAGTTCTGTGTTCAGAATAGGACTAATGTAGACAAAGAGCTAGATCTAACTTAAAAGAGTGGAAAAGGAAAGAACTTTTTATTGGGCCTCATCTAAATGCAGTTTGGGGACAGGGTTGGTTCTTTTCGGGATTTTTGTTGTTGTTGTTGTTTTTCTTTCTGGACTTAACACCTTAGGGAGAAGAATGTACTATATCAGTAAATTAACAATTGGGATTTAGACTGGAAAACAAATTTTCAAATAGTTTCCACCTGAGAGTCAACCAACCTTCTATAGCCCCCTCCAGCTGATGAAGGCTCTGGAGAAATTAGGAATACATGGAACATTCCTCAAAACAATAGAGGCTGTATATGACAAACCTACAGCCAGCATTATAATTAATGGTGAAAAACTAAAGCCATTTCCTCTAAACTCAGGAATGAGACAAGGATGTCCACTCTCTCTACTTCTCTTCAATCTAGTATTAGAATGCCTAGCTACATCAATAAAACAAAATGTAAACATAAAGGGGACCCAAATAGGGAAAGATGAAGTAAAACTCTCCTTCTTTGCAGATGACATGATCTTGTACTTAAAGAATCCCATGGACTCCACTCCCAAATTACTCAAGCTGATTCAAAACTTTGTCAAAGTAGCAGAGTATAAAATTAACCCTCAAAAATCAATGGCTTTTCCATATGCCAACAATGAGAAGAGCGTGCCTGAAATCAGGAAAGCAAATACATTTGTAATAGCCCCACAAAAACTAAAATACTTAGGAATTAACTTAACCAAAGAAGTGAAGGACCTCTATGATGAAAACTTTAAAAACCTGAAAAAGGAAATCAAAACAGAACTTAGAAAGTGTCAAAACCTCCCATGCTCCTGGATTGGAAGGATCAACATCATGAAAATGGCAATACTTCCCAAGGCTATCTACAAATTCAATGTGATACCTATCAATATTCCAACCTCATTCTTCAAGGAAATACAAGAGGCAATCCAAAAATTTATATGGAACAATAAAAGATCCCTCCGGCTTTCTATTGATTTTCTGTTTTTGAATCTATCACTGACAGATTTACTAGACATTATTCGCTTGTTAAATATTCACACACCTGAAATACACAGGCTGACTTAATCCAAGAAAAGAAAAGGCACAACACAGCATAGGTTCACATAAAATGAGAAACCTTTTAAAAATAAATGTGTTTTGCAGGGAAAAAATTTAAAACAGGATCCCAAAAAGAGGGATTAAAAAGCAAATTGGTTTTGTAGAAAAAAAGGCACTATCACTCAGTGATCTCCTTTGCCTTCTATTGGGGAGAGAAGACAGGGTTTCACTATATTAGCCTGTGCTGGCCTTGATGTCATTTTATAGTCTAGGCCTCATCCAATTCGTGATCCTTCTGTCTCAGCTTCCCAAGCGTTGGGAATACAGGAATGAACGGCCACGCCAAGCTTCCTACCAGAATGCTTAATGATTACATTTTGTACTTTATAACATAACCTGAATTGGACCCAGGAGCATCCTAAAGGCATTTTTTTTTGGGGGGGGTCCGGTCGTGGGGCCTGAACTCTGGGCCTGAGCACTGTCCCTCAGCTCTTCAGCTCAAGGCTAGCACTCTACCACTTGAGCCACAGCGCCACTTCTGGCTTTTTTCTTTTTGCTTATGTGGTGCTGAGGAATCGAACCCAGGGCCTCAGGCATGCAAGGCAAGCGCTCTACCACTGAGCCAACTTCCCAGCCTCCCTAAAGGCATTTTTTGAATTGCTTAAAATTTTATTGGAAGTTATTTAAATGTTCAAAATGGAAATTCTGGGTATTTTTAATGCATACATTGTTCACAGGCTTTCTCATTAATAAAATATGACATAACACCATGAAACCCACTTTTGTATTAAGGGCTAGGTAAGAGGATACATCTTTAGGCACTCCATGGACTTCAGTGTCTCCTAGGTTATGTTCTGGCTCTGTTCTCCTATACCTGATCCAGACATCTGTATACTAGCATCTGGATGGCCTATCTGTTATAATGAACATTCCCAAAGCATGCATAACCAAGGCTTCTACATGTCTTCACAGTTTGATTTTGTTTAATGGAATATTTCTCTTATACACATTTTGGACTTGTTATTTTTCAAATCCTTACAAGGAATGTTGCAATCAAATCTGAATATTTGCCTAATTATCATAAGATTAATAGAATTTAGTACACAGGTGACATGCTCAATAGGGACCCTCTAGTATCAGCCCTATTCATACCCTATACCATGGCAACCTGGACTGTCCACCCACACTGATTTCACAAACATGTAGTTACACAAAAATGTAGACAGTAGGCCAAAAAAGACTTTATAAATTATTGTAAACACAATCTCATTTTTCTTATTTTCCAAGTTAGAAAGGGTAGATTAAGAAAATTAAAGGGAAATATATCTAGATATTTTTTCTACTGCTACCTGTACATTTTTTTTACTATTGTTGAGAACTCAGAAAATGTGGGCAGATTTGTAACTGCTTTTATCTATTGAAGTTTCTTTCTCAGAGCTCTGCCTCCTGTTGCCTCATTACAGAGTTTTAAGCAGAGACAGTATATCTCATTTTCCTTTCCTCACTCACATCATCAAGCAACTCCAAAATAAGGAGCTTGTGAAGCACTTGCAAATCCACCTTATAAATTAACACTAGAGAAGAGACTATCTGCTTGACAGTATCTAGTTAACACTTCTTTGAAAGCTGTAGGTGCATGCAATTAACACTCAATAAGAACATTACATTCAAAAATAACACAAAATCTACATGTGTTGAAGAACAAGGGTAATCATTCTGATTAAAAGTTTGGTGCAAGCAGTGGCTGAGAAAAAAATACTTCCTTTTGGTTTGAAAGGGATATTTACTGTCCACACATCCAAAGGACGAGGAAATTCAAGGGTGGTGGTAATTAATGCTCTTACAGCCAGCAAGTTGGAAACCATTAGAAGATATTCTTTAACAATCTCTTCCAAATTTTTTTATCTTCCTTGTGGAATTTAAATTTAGGACAGATCTCAAGTTTCAGAAAGTAATAAGGACCTTGTTAAATGAAGGCAAAGTTAGAATTTAAAAAAAAACACATACTCTGATGTAGCCATAGGATCAGATGATCATACTTAGAAGGGAGTTTGGTGTCATCAAGTCCACGGATCCAGGCACCTCACTACAGTAGAGACAGTTGGCTGTCCAAGAAGAAATGAGGATTCCTACATGCATAGAAAACTGTCTAGGACATGACTGTGTGACTATCAGACCACATTTCTCATGATCCCAGAGCTCAGATGCCCACTGACTAAATTCCTACTTAATGTCATCTAAGAAAGAGGCATGGGCTACTCTGCCTGAACTTCTACATAAAGAAACTATATCCTAGTGAATAACTGAGCAAAAGAACGAGGCAATCCTCATAGAAGAGATCACTGCAGGAATACCGGGAAATTCAGCATCAGTGATATGATCCAAAAGTAAATATGACTCTGTTACCCAGCCCCCACCCCTATTCAGGGATTTGTTTTTATAGCAGCTAGCGTTCTTCTAATAAGTAAATGTTGTCAAATAAAATCAGGGAGGTCAAACCTTTAACTATAATTTGAAAGAAAAAAGTCTCCTTACTAAGAGTAGGAGGTTTTTCTTTGTTGTTGTTGTTTTTAATGTACTATGTGATTTGTTGTTGTTGTTTCTTTTGTATGTTCTTCCCCCTATGGTATATCCCCTGTTTTCACTATATTTGATCTTGGTGCCCTGCATCTTGTATATACATTTATCTAATTTTGGGAGGGAAGGGGGAATAACAAGATGCTGTAACAAGGGCACAGGATGATCCATTGCAACAATGATACTCACAAGACACTATGTTGGAAATGAACTTTACAACTTGGGGAGGGGAGAGGGAAGGGATAGAGGAGAAAAAGAAGGAGGGGGTAACAATGTTCGACAAGAAATGTACTCATTACCTTAATCATGTAACTGTAACCCCTGTGTACAGCATCTTCACAATAAAATAAAACAATTTTCAAAGAAAGTCTTGATGCTCCTGGAGTCAATTCTGCACCTGTCCATGGTCCTGAACTTGAGAACCAGAAGAACTAGGTGCTTCACAGGGCTGGGGGTGAGGTGGGGACTGACAACAATCACACAACTACCCAGTGGGGGAGCTAGAGAGAGCATTGACACCCCTTGATTCTCCAATCTACAAAGAATAAGGTTAAAGAATGTGTTTGGAGTCAGCTAATATTAACATGCCTCGTTTCACAAGAAATCATAAATCCATCTTTTTTAGGAATTGTAGATAGCATTTAATTCTACCCAACAAATATTTTCACTCCACATCAATCTGACCAAATCTTCTTTAAGGGCTATCGTACAATCTAAGAGTTGTAGCCTCTCCTTTATAGATTGTAGCTTTGCATTGTGGTCTGAAGGCTCTCTGTGCCTTCCCCTGATCCCTTCCATTTCTCTTCCATAGTCTTTCACCATCCTCTCGTGTCTTCCCCAGTTTTCAGTGGCTGTGATAAAAATTCCTGACATAAACAACTTGAGGGAAAGAAGGAAAGATTCACTTAAGGTCATGATTTCAGTCCACATGATCAGCTGTGTACAGGTGTATTATTTAGTAGATTATAGTTTTTTTAAAGAAGAGATTCCAATTTCTTGTTTCTTTTGAGGGGCTCTTTCTATAAACTTTTTATAAGATAAAGCACCCAGCACAACAGAGTCCCAACAAATTCTTCATGGGTCAGTACCCAGATTAAAACTCAATAACTTCCCACCTTCACTCTCAGTACCTATAAACTACTCTACTGACTCTTAAACAACAAGTACAAGTGTCATCTGAGAACATGTTAAAATAACAAAGATGCAAACCTTCAAATGATTCTGATTCAGTGGTCCTAGATTGGTCTATTTCTAAAGAATTCTCTACTGACATTGATACTGCTGTTTAAGGAAATGAGGGAAATGGAACTAGATCATGGGAAGCAGTACCACTGGTCATCTTTGTGTTTATGAACATATTTCCTCAACAAAGCCTTTTGATATATGACCCTGAGGTGATATTTAACACAAATATTTACCTATCACTTAAAAAAATCATATCCCCTTTTTTACTATACACTATCATGCACCAAAAATAGCTTAATTTTTCCATGTATCTATGTGACTATGTAATTAACGATCTAAGCCAAGATGCCCTGGTCAGGGAAATGCTAAACTGAACAAAATTCTAGGACTACAAGACTGTCCCAAAGAAAACTAGTCATGATCCGTACTGACAGCTTTTCTTCTAAGTGACTCCTGCCTTTGAATCTACTTCTTTTTCCATTAGACATCAGTGCTACCACTCCACTAGCTTTCCAATGCTAAGAAAATCAAATAAGCCTTCATTCTTGTTTATCAGTCAACTACATTTATTCCTCTGCTCTCTGTTCTCTAAACTCTGTCTCTCTCTCCCTCTCTCATTACATATCTTCCCTGGGAACCGGATGTCTCTGAAAATTTAAGCGCCAAAAATGGCAATCAGATAAGGATCTGAATTTCAGCTTCATTGCTAGACAAATCTATATCATAGAATTTAGTTGACTCAGTGTAGCTTCAGACTAAAATGCAGTTTGGAAAGTACCACTTTAGGAAGAGGTACAAATGATGAGACCTTGGAGACTAGGAAGGAAAGTTATTAATTTAATAATTTACTAAAGAATATTGGATATTTTGTATAGCAGAAACTATGTTATATGCTTTAATGTATTATCCTTTGTCATCTCTAGACAATTTGACATAAGAGGAGTCTATACTTTTGTCTAAGGTCAGGGCTCTAGTAAGCTGCAAAGCACAGTAAATTTTAATGTCCTGCCCTGCAATCAAGAGTGACATGTCCCCATTATTACTCTGTAAGTTATTTATCCTAATATAAAAACTAATATATTTGTTCCAAAATGTTATTATAGTCACATTTAAAAGACTGTAACAAAACATGATTATTCAAATTTTGTTTTACTTGATACTGAGGTTTGAACTCCGAATCTTCCACTTACAATGTAAGATGAGCATTGAACTTTTTTCGTGTGTGTGTGTGTGTGTGTGTGTGTGTGTGTGTGTGTGTGTGTGTGTGTGTGTGTGTATTTGTGCACGTGTGCATGCGTTCCAGTCCTAGGGCTTGAACTCAAGGCTTGGCACTATCCCTCATCTTTTTTTTCAAGGCTAGAGCTTTTCCACTTTAGCCACAGCTATACTTCCGGCTATTTTTGGTAGTAATTGGAAATAATCTCACATACTTACCTGTCTGGAATGGCTTCAAATGATGATCTTCAGATCTCAGCCTCCCAAGTAGCTGGGCTTTCAGGCATTAGTCACAAATGCCCAGCTTCTTTAGTTTTTTTTTTTCAGGTAGAATCACACACTTTTATCTCAGAAAGAAATCCTCCAACATAGGACTCCTGTGTAGTTGAAGTTACAGGTATATACCACCCCTCACAGCATATTTGTTGAGACAAGGGTCTTCCTGCTCTTGTCTAGGTTGGCCTCAAAATGCAATCCTCTCTTGAGTAACTAGGATTACATGCTTGAACCACCATGCTGTGTCTTATTTTGCACTTACGATATGGTAAAATGTAGAGCAAAACAAACCTTTTTGATTCTGGAGATTCAACCATCTTAAAGGTAAAAAAGCTAGAAAGTATCCTAAATATTTTCATAGTCTAATTTTAACACAATTTTTAAAAATGCAATAGCTTAATGGTAGAGTATTTGCATCAATAAGGCCCTGGCTTCGATCCTTGGTAGTGTAACACACATACACACACATACAAACACACACATGAACACACACATCCAAACACACACATGAACACGCAATAAATTGTACATTGACTCTAGTTGTTCCAAATTCTTTTGTTACAAATAATCCTTTCTCCAGTTTGTGTGTTGTGGCTGCCTTCTTTCAGTACAGAGAGAAACCATTTTTTTTCATCCAATATGAAAGCTTCTCAACATTAGTTTGTAAGGGGCCAGGAACTGACCGATGGGAAAGAACAAAGGGGAATGAGTTGTTTTGCATTTCAGCATAAGAGAAAGGAAAGAGAACATGAACTCAACCAAAGAGGCATAAAAAACCCTGAAAAACAAAAGGAATGGAGAAAAGGCAAGACAGATGATGCTGACCCTAAATATAAGTTAAAAAGAAAGCTTGTAAACAAAAATATCAGTGATTAGGTAATAATCATCAAAGTTGGCCCCATGCTGAGGGGCCTAGGAGGACAGAAATGTTCCTCTGAAATGGGAACCATTAGAACGAATCCATTTGGAGTGACTGGAGAAAGACAGAGAGGAAGTCTCGGGCAGAAAATTGGAAGTTATAGCAGTGGTGAGATTGAATGTTCGGGAGCCATGATGAAAATCATCCTATAGGGAGCTAGGAAAGTAGCTCAGTGGTAGAGCACTTGCCTTGTATGCATGAGGCCCTGGGTTCGATTCCTCAGCACCACATAAGCAAAAAGAAAAAAGCTGGAAGTGGTGCTGTGGGTCAAGTGGTACAGCGCTAGCCTTGAGCTGAAGAGCTGAGGGACAGCACCCAGGCCCAGAGTTCAGGCCCCACGACCAGACCCCCCCCCAAAAAAGAAAGAAAGAAAGAAAGAAAATCATCCTATAAGTGAGTAATGGCACAAATTCCCTTCCTCATGTCACGCATTATGCTGAGTGCATAAAAATAAATTCAAATAAGGCTTGTTCTTAGCTATAGAAACCCAAACTTCTATTGGGACTACATGAATCTATAGACCTCCATAACAAATTGAGGTACTATCTGTGCAGAGAGCACAGAGAAAGTTATGGAAGGAGATAGGAAGGGGCAGGGATAGGATGGCAGGAAACCTAACTTCAGTTAGGGAGAGGATTCATCAATGGTGATTCTTAGAGGGGAGACTGACTTAAGCAAAGAGGGCGTGGGGCCCTTTCTAACCAGCAGAAGTGGAAAATGCAAGGGTCTAGGATGAAAAAGAGAAGTCAGGTGCCTAGGGAAGTGGCAGTTATGTAATTGAAAGCCAACTAGGGGCTAAGATGGAGAACCACAATTCTGTGATAAGGAGCTTGAACCCCTTGCAAAGTCTCAAAAGTAACCTGAAACACTTGAACTGTGGAACTGGGCTTTTTTTTTTAACAGAGCAATGGGAAGAACAAATGAGAATAGAAACAAGATTGAGTGAAATAAAATGGCTGAAGTCAAGGCAGATGGAACTTGGTAGCTATTATTTGAAGAAGATATGATAAAAGCTTGAGCAGAGGTAGCAACCAAGGACATGGAGAAAAGGACAAAGGAGCAAATGCTTGATGAAATAAAAATAGCAAACCACGGTGAGCAAATGTAGACAGATTTGAGCACACATCCTACTTCCATGTACGGAGCTCGGATGACAGGGCGGATGGAAGTTCTGATGCCACTTCCTGCGAGTGAACAGAAGGAGGAGCCCGCAGGGGAGGACTGGCAGGTGACAGCAAGTTCAGCCTCCCAAGGGAAATGTGGTTGTTGCTTATGGGATTTTCAAATGTGCATGCTATGGGAGGATGGACACCGCGTTCAGGAGAGACTGGAGCATGTGTGAGGCTTACACAGTGAAACAGATGCCAAGGAGATGCACAGAGTCAGAGATCAGCCAGGGAGGATGGAGCCTGTCACACGCCAGGGAGAATGCATAGAGTCAGAGATCAGCCAGGGAGGATGGAGCCCGTCACACACCAGGGAGAATGCACAGAGCCAGAGATCAGCCAGGGAGGATGGAGCCTGTCACACGCCAGGGAGATGCAGAGAGTCAGAGATCAGCCAGGGAGGATGGAGCCAGTCACATGCCAGGGAGAATGCACAGAGCCAGAGATCAGCCAGGGAGGATGGAGCCCGTCACACGCCAGGGAGATGCAGAGAGTCAGAGATCAGCCAGGGAGGATGGAGCCAGTCACATGCCAGTGTGTAAGTGAACTCAAGGAAAAGGAAGGACCAAAAGGACTGGAAAGAAACTATTCAAATAAGAAGGGATGGGACAGAGGGAATAACAAGAGGATAGAACAAAATCAGGAGGAAGAGAATATCTAAGGGTTATAAATGATCAGATCTATAAAACACTAGACTTCAAACATCACATGCAACAATGAAAGGAATACCAAGGAAAGAGTTATGAAAATATAGAGAAATACACATACCCATCCACAAAACTTACATATTCAGATAGACATATGTGTTCATATAGGCACACAAGGAGTTGTCCTTCCAAGCCTGTGAAGAATTGGTTCTAGGATTCCCATTCTAGGACCAAACTCCAGATATTCAACTTCTTTGTATTAAATAGTGCCGTATCTTGGGCTGGGAAGGTGGCTCAGTGGTAGAGCGTTTGCCTTGCATGCATGAGGCCCTGGGTTCGATTCCTCAGCATCACATAAGCAGAAAAAAAGCCAGAAGTGGTGTTGTGGCTCAAGTGGTAGAGCGCTAGCCTTGAGCTGAAGAGCTGAGGGATAGCGCCCAGGCCCAGAGTTCAAGCCCCATGACCGGACCCCCCCCCCCAAAAAAAGTGCCATATCTGTATGTCCTCCAGTATATTTTCAATCACCAAATATTATGGCCCTAGTAGCTCATGTGTTGAACAGTTGATCCCTATCAAGTGGTACTTTTGAGAGCTTATTAGATCATCAAGGCACTCACTAATTGATTAATCCATTGATGATTTCATATTTGAATAGCTATTAGCAGTTGGGCCTCATTGAAGAAAGTATATCACTAGGGTATACTTTTGCCTTCAGCCTCTTCCTTTCCTCTCTCTCGCCTTTTCTCTCTCCCTCTCTCTCCCTTTCTACCTCTCCCTCTCCGTTTCTTTCCTCCTCTTTTTCCCTCTCACTTTCTCCCACTCCCTACCTCTCCCCTTCTCTCTCTTCCTCTCTTTCCTCCCTGCCACACACTCCTACCACAGGCCTATAGCAATAGAGCCAGTAGCCTATGAAGTGAAATTTTGAAACTAAAAATAATAAGTAAACATTTCTTCCTTTAAGTTGTTTTTTCTCAGATATTTTGTCAAAGCAACAAAAAGCTGACTATTATAGTATACAATCTAGAATATCAAATATAATGCTAATTCTATATAAAGAATTGTTATACTGTATCATTTAGGAATAATGACAAGAAAATGTCAGTACATAAACAACTGTTTAAAAAACTATTTCAAGGAACTGGGGATTTAGATCAGTGGAAGAGTACTTGCCGAGCAAGTGCAAAGCCTGAGTTTGGTCCTCAGCTCTAAAAAACAAAACAAACAAGCAAAAAAACTATTTTGATCCATATTTGAATAAAACAGCAGATTGGAAATACACAGATACAAGAGGTCAAATCTGTGTATGACTCTATAACATTTGTACATATGCACGGCCAGAATTCAATGAAAAATAAAAATAATATTAGAGCTGCTAAAGTTTACAAAAATTGAGGTAAAATAAATCCCTTCTGGGACCTTCTCTTCAATCTTCCCTTCTTTATCCCCTCTCAGAAAGTTGGGTGCACTTGAACTCTCATTCCAAATATCTACCCATTCATAAATACTGATTAAGACAAAGATCCCATTAAACCTTGGAATGTGAGATAGAGGGTTCATTGCACGCATTGGGATGTTTACTCTAATACTCTTTCTCTTCATATTGATCATCACATTCTCATTCTATCCCCAATGTTAACTTCTATTGCATTTTTCCCCATCTCATGTTCCTCAGAGTTACATCTTTAGTATTTATATGGGATCATCTCACTGTAAACCTCTCAGCTACATAATTTACTATATAAACATTTCTTACATTTTAGTTTCAGTGACAACTTTCCCCTTCATTGGCAAGTCTAATTTTGTTCTAATTCAAATCTATAAGTAATTTGGTTGTCTTTCCTTATTCTTTTATGACTCTAAGTGATTATTACTTGGCCTCTTTGTATTTGTTGCATTATGGGATGTTTGTATTGTTGCATTTAGGGATGATTCCCTAAAGATACAATGTTTCCTTTGTGTTTTATATACATACATACATACGTATGTATGTGTGTGTGTGTGCATGTGTGCATGTGCACATGAATGGTTGTGCAAAAGCTCATTTTTAGTGAGATGTTTTCCCTCTAAGATTACTAGGCACCTTGGATTGCATGTTATGTAATTGCTTTTATTCTTTGCTTTTTCAACACTTCTGAGTGTTTACTGGCTCAGAATGTTTTACAATTAAAATTCTGGGCTTGAGGAATCAGCAACACTTGTAAAATATAACTTTAGCCTCTGAATTCAACTGTGTTTCTGGTCTAGGATTTGATTTCTCACTGCAATAGTTTATCCCACTCCCCGAATTACCATGGGTCTGTACCTTGTTCCATGAAGCAGTGTTCTTCCTCTTTTACTCCATTCCTTATAAAGATCTAGCCTTAGCATTCATTCCCATTATTTTAGTTGAATCCAAGAATCACAGATCCTAGTCCCCTAAAGGCTATGCAATAAACTCTTGCCATTAACTCCAAGAGAATATACCCAGAATTACTCTGACAACCTCCCCTTGTCAAAGTAAAATGCTTAAACTTCCCATTTTAGACTTAAATTTCCTTTCCATTCTACAAGCCCTAGGAATCACTCCTCCTCTACTGAACAGTCAGAATTCACATTAATTGAAATGGATCTCAATTACTATGTGGTTGCAGAATTAAAACTCACATTACCTTGGAGGACAGGCGAATGACTAAAGAAGTTTTTTTCAAAGCAAATACAACCTTACTGCAACAGTCAAAATAAGGTTTCTGCAGAGAATGGAATATAATCCTCAGTAAGTCCCAAAGAAGAACACTCAGGTTTAAATCCTACCTGTAAAACAAACCATAAAACACCATGCAATCAAACACCATGCCTCACCAGGTTACCTCTAGTGAAATAAAGGAGCTCTGGTTTGTGAACTATCCTAATAATGACAGGAAAGCATATTTTATTTTACTTGGGAGCCTGAGCCAGTATTCTATGAGGACAGGTTAGGATGTTCAAACTGAAGAGCAGTTTAAAGGAAGAGAGTTTTCAAAATCAGCTCACGTGTTATGCTCATCTCATATTTAGACAGAAATTAGAAGATTTTCTACAGGAATATGGACAGATGGGAAAGACAGTGGGATATCAAAGTGGCTGTGAGAGGCTGCAAAAGCTAGTGGGAATCCCAGAGAAAGTAGAAAGCAGGACAGGTCACTGAGGAACATGGGAAAATAGTCCACTTGAACAAGAACCCGATCAGGGACCTTAAGGTTGAAGAGACATAAAAAGCTAATGGAAAAGTTTTTTTCAATTAAATGAAGCAAGAAAAGCAATGACACGGTGATGCTTAGGGGGAATGCATCAACAGTTACAAAATGGGTTGAGAATGGTCAGTTTACTGACCATTATCCGGTCGTGACTTCCAGTACGCTCATTTCCATTTTAACCTCAGCACTCATAATGGTCTAGCTCCATTCTCCATTACTATATTTTGGATTTGCTAAGAGCAGAGAGAGCTAAATGATTTTAAAAAGTTCATATTAAGAAAAACATAGTGTTGAGAATGGGCATGGTGGCTTACATGTATAATCTCAACTATTTGGGAGGCAGAGATCAAGAGAATTGTGATTCAATCAAGGCCAACTGGCACAAATTTCAACCAGGTTCCATTTTAACTAAGAGCTGAGACTGGTGACATACATCTCTGATCTCAGCTATAGGAAATGTATAACTAAACAGGAAGATCACAGTCCAAGCTTGCCTGTGCATACATATGTGATCCTATCCTAAACATAACTAATGCAAAAAGAAAAAAAAATCCAGGGACATGGCTTAAGTAGTAGGTAAAGAAAGCATCCAAGCTCAACCCCCAGTACCACAAAAAAGAAAAGGAAAACGAAAAAGCTAGTTAATATCTCTAAGAGTTCCCATCAGAAATACCTAAGAAAAATTTAAAAGTACAGATATGAATTTTGACTCTAATCTTTTAATTTTAGGATATTGGGAGGTAGTCTAGTTTTTTATTTTATTTTTTATTTTGAAAAAAAAGCTAACTTTAATAAATACCAAGCTTTGTATTATCCAATTAGGAAGTATAATTTCTGGAGAAATTTTGAAGTTTTTTAAAATTTTTCTTATGTAGAAATGAGGCAGCAAGTAGCAGCATTAAAAAGAGAGTCTGGCATTAGAGAATTAAAAGTTGAAATGCATGTTAGATTATGCATGTAATTTACAGAATTTCCTGGAGACAAAGACCATATCAACAAGTCCAGATTAATAAGCTAACAACACAGAGTCAAGGATATTGACAGATGGCAATGAGTTTGAAGAAAATAGGTGGTATTTTGTATAGAACTGTCATAATGAAGCTCCACCCATACAACGAATGCATGCTACTGAAAATTCATCAAGAAATCACACATTTAAACTATAAGTATGGACTTTTGTGGAATACTAAAATGTATTCTTGCTTCATGATATCATCTTATTACTTGATAAGTGCACTTTTGCACAAATAGAGTGCATAGATGCGTGAGTTGTGGGGAGGCGGGGGCTTTAATTTTTACAAATAGACTATTATAAATGGAGCGTCGCCTGGATTCTTCAGAGAGAATATTTCAGCATGAGGAAGCCTGTGGACTCACATTGAAAGAGAAAGAATTGCTATTATCTTAGAAGCAAAACAGACATGGTGGGACAAAGGTTGAACAAATACACCAGTGGTCCTCATTAGACACCATGTTGAAAATGAACTATACAACTTATGGGTGGGGAGGGGAGGGAAAAATTGGGAGACAGTGAGGGAAAAGGTGATATTGTTTTAAAAGGAATGTACTCATGAACTGGCTTATATAACTGCAACCCCTGTGTACATCATTACCTCCATAGTAATAATAAAGTAAACTAATACTTTTTGAAAATACATGAAAAGACAAAGAATGAATTATTTTAAAGTGGATCATTATAAAGACCACAATGAATGTGGAATGCTGGAACAAGAAATCTGGACTTTATCTTATGCACCATGGGGAATCAAAGCCACAAGTGCTTTGTACTGATATGGGCAAAACAAGTGTTTAGAAAAGATCAATGCAATCATGGAGCTCAGGATGTGTTTGAAAGACATGTCTGGAAGAAAGGAACCCAGAGAAGAGGCTGTCTCCCACTCATCACAGTGGTATCCTGACCACAGGGGTTTCTGAGATTCCGATGGATCCCATGACCCGCGGTGACTGACAAGAAAGCCTTCGCCTTTCTGGAAACACTTGGAATGACTGTGGTAATGATGCACGGAGATAAATACGACAAATGAGTTTTACAAAGGAAGAATAGTCTGCATAAGATAGAAAGCTTGCTGCTTTACCAACCTAATATTCTGTTCCAAGAGCTGGGTTTTTATTACTATTATTATTATTACCATTATTCACAGGAAAATCAAAACCTACATAACAAGAAAATAAAGCATCCCAGTAGATGCCACACGCTGCCACCTTTGCTTTAGAAAATAATTTTCAAAAATCTTTTCATTTTGGCTTTTGTATGCCTTGTTTTCTATTTTAAAACAAACTAGCTAATCACATACACCTTTTCTGTCTAGTTATTGCAGGTGTTTTTCTTCTTGTTTCTTAGTGAATATAAATCACATTTCATTGAGATGTGATTTATAGTAAAATAAAATGTTTTATTATGCTTTATAATAAAATAGAATGTTGTTCAGGAAATATATCTCTGCCTCCCTAGCATTTGGTGCATTACTAGGTATCTTGGTTCTTTTAAAAGAACATAGTCTTTTGCCCTGAACAGATTAATAAAAATCTTAAAGCCCTTAAATGGTACCTTTACAAATACATACTTCATGTGTAAGTAACAGGAATAAAGCAAATTCTAGTTGACCAAAGGCTTCATGGTGTGATAGGGGTTAAAAATGTCTTCATTTGGAAAATAAAATGCCTTCTATTCCTAATAGCAAGTAAGTATGCTTAAGGCAGAGTCTTGATTTATTTTACAATGGATTTATTTTCTTCTTTATTCTGAAATGCAGCAAATATATTTTATTATAGTTAGTTGATTCATATATTCTAGCTTTACAAACATTTGAATTATTTAATCATAGTTATAGGTTACCTGTAAGAAAGACTGCACAGGGCTGGGAAGGTGGCTCAGTGGTAGAGTGCTTGCCTTGCATGCATGAGGCCCTGGGTTTGATTCCTCAGCACCACATAAGCAAAAAGAAAAAAGCCGGAAGTGGCGCTGTGGCTCAAGTGGTAGAGCACTAGCCTTGAGCTGAAAAGCTGAGGGACAGTGCCCAGGCCCAGAGTTCAGGCCCCACGACCAGACCAAAAAAAAAAAAAAAAGACTGCACAGTCAGATAATCAAGCCTTCTAGACTTTAAACCAGTAATTTATTTAGAAAAACTAAAAAGAGTTGGGGTTATGATTAATGTTAATAGTCAATATTTTTTATTATTCTCAGAATACAGTAATATTGCATTTCTTCTCTACTTTAAGTTTCAGGTAACCATGTTCCTTACTGGGGAGATGAGATTTGAATGTCAGTGACATTAGTTATTTCTGGGCCACAGCCTCACAAATGCTCCTCTATCTGCCTGATACCAAAGCAAGTCACTATCATTTGTACTCTTGGGTGAGAATGGTATAATGTAACCCATAAAAGGCATAAGGCGTGTGAACCATGATTCATGGGTTAGAACAATTACTATAATTTTGGGGAGGTTTATTGCCAGAGAATAACCTAGAACTTTAAAAACATATGTAGTCCTTTTGTACAAGAGAGAGTCAGCTATAATGAAATAAGGGTTACACCGTGGTATTGGCTTAGCAGTTAGTAGTAAATAGAGAAAGACAGTCATCACTTAAGCAATGGGGACATATCTGCTAAAATTGTCACCTGGCATAACCTGGTAGGAAAGTCAGATTCTTAGTGAACTCTAAACTCTCTGGAAAGAGATTACAGAAAGACTTGATTTACAGGGGGGAAAGATCAACTTACTTGCAATCAAAATAAAAAAGAACTCAGAAGTCTCTGAACTCAGGAATGCAGAGCAGAGGCCACGGCTTCCCAACCAAAGCAGCAAGAGATAAAATTTGTAAGATCTAAGCAGAAAAGGCTAAGCAAAACTCAGTTGCACAGATACAGATCAAAGCAAAGACTTCTGAATGGATTAAGGTATTCTGAAGTAAGAACTCACAAAGGCCAGACATTCAGAAATGAACTTAATGCTATTGCTTTCCCAGCCTGATTGGATTAAAGCATCTACAAAGAGACAAGATTTAGGAATATAGACAAGAAAGTTAAAGCATATGTTAGTCTTAAGACTCATGTCCTGCAAAAAGGAATGGTGAGTAGACTTGTTAACACAAAGTGACTACAATTAAAGAGATAAGATAACCATGAAGTGTGTGTTTATAGTGTTTTGTTACCATTATAAATCATCAATTTTGGGTCTGGGAATGTGGCTTAGTGGTAGAGTGCTTGCCTAACATGCATGAAGCCCTGGGTTCAATTTCTCAGTACCACATACACACAAAAAAGCCAGAAATGGTGCTGTGAATCAAGTGGTAGAGTGCTAAAGAGTGCAAAAGAAGCCTCAGGGGCAGTGCCCAACACCTAAATTCAAGCTCCAGGACTGGCAAAAATCAATCAATCAATCAATCAATCAATCAATCAATAAACACTGTGGACCAAAACGGATGCTACTGCTCCAGTCTTAAATCAACCCTTCAGCTGCCAACTACCTATAAAGAGAAAGTGGATTTAGAAAGTGACCCAAACCTGAGAAAAGTCAGATTTTCCAACACTCATTTTTCACAAAGGATGGCAGAGAAGAATCTTCTAGAGGATCTCCAAGCACAATGGGCCAAGGAGCCAGTCTCAGGTAGAAGAATGGGATCTGTCTGAGGAATGTTCTTGATCTCAAGGGAGGTAGCTTTTGTAATCTGAGCTCTACAAAATAACAGCCTTACTTTGAGCCAGTCTGGCCTCTGCAATGTCTTTCACTATTTCTTTCCAACTTGAGATATTTACTCAAATTTTCCTATTCTATTTTGACAAGAGTCTATTAGACCATAAGAATAATACAGCATATATGTTTAATTCATGTTCCCCAAGTAAAAGGAATATATTCAGGCCTAATAGAGCATGCTGTCCATCATCTAAATACTATGATCTGTGCAATGTATGTTGTGTAATTCGGGATTTTTCCTTTGGGAACAGGTCACTATATTGTACTCATGTAAGAAAAGTAAATCGAACTTGTAACTTGGAGATTGAACTTTTTTGAATTCTTCACCTTCCTTTCATCTGCATGGTACTTTACACTTCCCTTTTATAAAAGGAATTTTACCCTGTGGAAAAAAGTGGATGCAAGGTAGACGACAGAACAGAAGAAGGGGGATAGAATGCAATCAAAAATTAAATGTAGCCATTTGAGCAAATGCCCAGAAGTGGGATTGCTGGGTCACAGGGGAGCTCTGTTTAGTCTTTTGAGGGGCCTTCATACTGCTTTCCAGAGTGATTGAACAAGTGTACATTCCCATCAACAATGCAGTAGGGTTCCGTTCTGGCCACATCCCCTCCAGCATCTGTTGTTATTAGAGTTCTTGATTATAGCCATTCTAACTGGGGTGAGGTGGAATCTCAATGTTATTTTGATTTGCATTTCTTCCTGTGCCTATTGGCCATTCTTAATGTACTATATGATTCCTTGTTTCTTTTGTATGTTCTTCCCCTGATGGAATATCCCCCATTGTCACTGTATTTGATTTTGGTACCCTGGTACTATATATATGTTTATCTGAACTAGGGAAGGGAAGGGGAACAATAGAATGGTGAGACAAAGGACAAGGGAAACCAATGCAACCACGATATTCACAAGATAATATGTCGGAAATGATCTGTACAACTCGGGGAGGGGAGTTGGGGTGGAGGGAAAGTGGGAGAAAAATGAGGGAAGAGGAAACAAGTTTGACAAGTAATGTACTTATTACCTTACTTATGTAACTGTAACCCCTATGTACATCACCTCGACAATAAAAACATTTAAAAAGTAATAATTCAATGCATATCCTACAAAAGTAATAAGAATGAGGGAAGGTTTGGGTGGGGCGGGATGGGTGAGAGTGTGGAAAGGCATGACACTGATCAAGATGCAGTGTACTCATAAACCGCTTTGCTAAAATGAAACTCCTTTGTACAATTACTTACAGATAATAACATTAAAAACTGAAAAAAAAGAAAGCAGCTGCAAGCTTTGTGGTTTTTACAGGGTGCACATTCTCAAGGGTAGCATTGTAACCCATGTGTCTTATTTTCTTCTTCCATCTTAATCAGATTTTGCATATGACAACATCCCCATCGGAATAAATCGCTGCATGAAGGCAACAGAAACCAAGGGCAAAATTCCCATGAGGTGAAATAGAACATAAGAAGTAAATATTGTTTTTAAGCCGCCACTAAAGTGTTAGGGTTGATTGGTATTGCAGCATAACAAAAGCTATCTGACAATGAGAGATGTATAGCTACAGGAAATCAGTGGCTTGTTTACTAAAGGACTCAATGAAGAGTTGACTAATAGAGCCGAACCAGTGGCTCAGGCCTGTAATACTAGCTACTCGGAAGCTGAGAACTGAGGATCCCAAGTAGCAAAAGGCCAGAAGTAGATTTGCAGCTCAAGTAGCAGAGCACCAACCAGCCTGGAGTGAAAAATGTAAGGGACAGTACCCTGGTCCTGGGTTAAAGCCCTGGTACCAGCACGCACGTGCATGCGCGCACATACCCACACCCACACCCACACCCACACCCCCCACACACACACGCACGCACGTGTGCACATCCCTTCTTCCATACTCCTGCCCCCCCCCCAGTTAATATAACCAAATTCTTACAGACATTTTGGTGTCAACTAACACAATTTAGTAGATTCTCAGAGCATTCAATGAGTCCCAATTTAGATATCCACACACAGGTAATTGGAAAATAGGAGATGTATTAGTACATAATTATAAGAGTTCTTGGTACTGTAAACACTAAACAGTAGAGACTATCTGAGAAAGTAGTGAATTTTCCCATCAAGCAAAATAAAAAAACTAGGATGAACATGTTGAGAAAATTGGAGAGAGTTCTGTTTTGGAAGTAAAGTTGAATGAAATGACCTTTATGTTTTCTTCTGTTTCAAAGGTCTTGTGATCATAATTATCTCTCCTTCTGTCTCTTCTAAAATAATTTAAAACAAGATAGGTAGCAGATAAGTACCCAGACTTAACTCAAGATTTATGATAATCCTGTGGATGTTTTTTTAAAAAGTCATCTGTCAAATGTTCTCATATGAACAAGGTGACCCATTTTAATATTGAATTCCTGGCTAAATCCAGCACTGTTCCAGGTCCTACATTTACAATGCTTCAAGGTTCTCAGTAGGGAGGAGACCTATTTAATTACCAGCTCCAGCTATGATTTGCAACTGAAGTGGCCTGATTATTGTATACTTCCTGAGCTATAGCTTCTCATAGCTTATCCTCACAGAAACTCACAAACAACTCATCAAAATGTGGGTGTTTAGATGACAGGCAAATGACAGATGTTAGAGCAAAAATGAAAAACTCATATAAAGGGTCAGATTAAGGAGAGAAAAATATTATCCACGTAAAATAAATACATATGAGTGGTATGCAAGTATATACAAATGTGTTAGCCAAAGCATGATACTTACAAGGTTAAATTCAAATGGCTCAATTCTTTAGAAAAACTCCTAGTCCAATAAAATGAAAGTGGCATTTAAAAGGTGTTGGTAGGGGGGTTAAGGGGAGAGGGGTAGATAAATGAAAAGAGGAAGGAGGAGAGAATACAATCGTAATATTCAATGTATATCAGAGGAAATTAAGATAATTGAGGGGAAGGGTTGTGTTGGGAGGAATGGGGAGAATAAAAGGGATAACATTGATCAAGATGCATTGTACTTGCAAACTGACTTGTTGAATGTTAACCCTTGGCATATCTACTTAAAGATAGTAAAAAAAATTAATTTTAGAAAAATGGACTACATAAAGGACCTCCAAGCAATCAGCCAAAGCACAAAGTTTCTAGTGGAGGACCACAAACTTCTTTAGAAAGGCAAAAAGACAATTTTTTAATTTTTTTTTTTTTGTGACAGGGCCTGGGCACTGTCCTTGAGCTTTTTGGTTCAAGGCTAGCACTCTACCACTTGAGCCACAGCTCCACTTCTGGCTTTTTGTTGGTTCACTGGAGATAAGAGTCTCATGGATTTTGCTGCTGGGGCTTGGCTTCAAACTATTATCTTTAGACTCCTCCTGAGTAGCTACGACTTACAGGGGTGAGCCATTGGTGCCCAGTTTCAAAAAGAGCAATGTTAAGATGACAACAGAGGCATAGAAAAGGACCACAGTGTTTTATCGTTTAGTTTGGGGCCTCTTGGCAATGGATAATAACTATGATATAAAGCTTTCACTAAGAAACTGTGTTCTAATTCCCAAACCAGCCACTATGATTTTTACTGTGCTAGCATAGCTACTCTCCATTTGGTTTGACCCTCAGGACAACCCCAAGAGCTTGTAAGAAGGGGAAAATAGGGTAGTTGTCTACAAAATCTACTCTCCTCTCACACAATTTAAGAGTTTACACTGAGACTGTGAACTCAGAAGAAAAGGTAAATGTCTTGATCTTTCATTGAGCTAAATGAGTCAGGGTATGTGAGAAATGTATTTGTAGAACATTCATGTATCATGTATCTGGGTTGCTCCATGTTCATTTCATTTCTAAAGTAGTAACCAACTCATACTCCATTTCTCTAGCAAAACAGATACTTGACTACTAATTTTACGAGTAAATAAATACCCACATTATCTAGGATACTAGGTCATTGGTTAGTGCTTCCCTTATGAAAGAAAAAGAGAGGAGTGAATTATTGATTGAATCTCCAACATGTATGTCTTGTTTAATAAACCAAACTAAAAAATGTTATTCTACTCCATTAAAAACAATAAAAAATGACCATGCATATATGCAATATTAGTGTTATTACTTGATGAAGGTAATATAAGAAGACTTTTTTTCTAGGAATAGATTTTACCTGGAAAATCCAAAAGTTTAAGGCATATTCATGTCAGGTTTGCTAAGTAATTTATGTGAAGAGCATCAGGAAAGAGCAAGTAATTTTTACCATCAGAGTTTATCTGTTCTAATGTGACATGAAGATGAGAGATTTTTGAAGTATATTTTCAATTCAGATAATGTTGAGTGTACAGCTATAATGGACTTGGGGAACTGAGGGATGAAATTAGCTAATTTTTTGCAATCAAGACAAATTCAAAAGAGAATAAGTTTTATCCACCTCTTCTTAGAAGAGAACTCTAGAAACATTTTTATTTTCAGGAAGAAACAAGGCAAAGGCACTATAGTAATCAAACTTCTTGTCTTTTCTGCTTATTAATGAAACAAGTTTGAAAAATCTTATAATTATAATAATTATTTTTTGCCAGTCCTGGGGCTTGAACTCAGAGCCTAGGCACTGTTCCTGAGCTCCTTTTGCTCAAAGTTAGCCACAGCAGCACTTCTGGCTTTTTCTGTGATTAATTGGAGATGAGTCTCACAGACTTTCCTGCCCTGGCTGTCTTCAAACAGTGATACTCAGATCTCAGCCTCCTAAATAGCTAGGATTACAGGTGTGAGACTGGCTTGAAAATGTTAGGTTACAAAATTATCGTTTCAAAACAACTTATTTGTTTGTTTATTATCTCCAGGTAGTATACACAGGAGTTGCCATTTAACAAAGTTTATGAATACAATGCAACATGATTAGTGTCATTCCTTTCAATATTTTCACTAAAGAACTTTAAGGTGTATCTTATGAAAATGAGAATTGAGTGAAAGATTAATGTTTATGTTAACAAAGTAGATCAATAATCTTCATGTTATAGCCAATCAGTTTGCTTTATTTTTAATAAAATGAAAGACTCCTGGGTAAACTGTTGGAAGGCTTAATATTTCACATTTTCTGTGAATAAAGAGATACCTATTGAATGACCCTTCCATTTTACTGATGTCTTTGCTTCTGTCATATCCCTATAATTCTTTTACTGTGCATGTCCTGAACAATCTTTTATATATTTTACCTAGGTTCTTAGCTTCCTGCCTAATTAATAACTCATAATGGTCTTCATTATCAATCATCCTGACCTGAAATTTATCCATGGAGTCTTCTCACCTGTTACTAGGTTTAGAATTTATCCTTAGCCCATTTGATAAAGGAGAAGATGAAAAACTACTATAAAACTACTATATCTGAGACAATTAGGATACTTGGAGCCAACCTATGAATTTTTTACTGAAGTTTTCCCTTCTAAAGAGACCTTTCAAGAATATACTGAGTGGCTACCACATACCAAGTGCTACAGATATGGATCCAGAATAAAACTGGCACCATGGCAGAGTGATGAGTTAAACAATATACCCCCTTTTAATTTTCTCTTCTCACTTTCAAACTGCAAGTTATTTTAGCTTTTCTTCTTAATCTTGGGCATGTTCATATGTTAGAATGATGACATATACCTATTTTGTTTAGTGAACTGAAATTATCACAAAGACTTCATTATGCAGTGACTCAAACACTTCATTTCACACCATTACTCTTTGGAGAGTTCGTGGATTTCTGTTTTGTTTTGGAGGGTTTTTTTTTTCTTTTAAGAGGTGGCAAATTATGTGTGAACATTTCAAGTATCCTCACCCTCTTCTGAGATCATTCTGTATTCACTGCAATCTCTTGCTGAAATGCATTTGTTATCCATGTGCATTGCACATCTATTTGTGTACCTGAGGTGTGTGATTGCAAATGGTCCTTGTTTGCCTGGTGGATAGTGGAAAGAGTGCCATCCCTTTCTTGACTGCACTCCTCCTTAGCAGATGTTGTATGATCATTATTCATTTCCTGGTGCAATGGGTTTTAAGTGGTTATCCCCTTGAGATTTGCTATCGTTTGACTATAGTTTATTATCCATCAAAACTCATATCAAGGCTTCATCCTCAATGTAACTGCACTGAGAATTGTGGAGCCTTTAAGATGCATGTAGGAGCCGGGCGCTGGTGGCTCACGCCTGTAATCCTAGCTACTCAGGAGGCTGAGATCTGAGGATCGCGGTTCAAAGCCAGCCCGGGCAGGAGAGACCATGAGACTCCTATCTCCAATAAACCACCAGAAAACCGGAAGTGGCGCTGTAGCTCAAGTGGTAGAGCGCTCGCCTTGAGCTGAAGAGCTGAGGGACAGCGCCCAGGCCTGGAGTTCAAGCCCCATGACCGACAAAAAAAAAAAAAAAAAAAAAAAAAGATGCATGTAGGGTCCTGCAAATATCTATCTTCAAGAGTGAATGACGATCTTTCTCTGGAGACTGGGTTGTTTCTGTCAGGACTAGATGAGATTGCATGGGAATGTTTGAGTTCTCATTGCAGGTTTTTGTGAAATGAGCCTGCAATCTTCTCTTAGTCTCCCTTGCTCATGTGGCCTTTCTGTGCACCTCCACTTCCCCCTTTCCCTCATCTGCCATGATCTGATCCAGGATGTGGTCCTCACCAGAAGCTAAGCAGATGCTAACACAGTATTCTTGGACTTCCAGCTGTGAGCTAAATATACTCCTTATCTTTATAAATTACCTATCCACCAGGATTTTGTATTACAACACAAACCAGACTAGTACAGGAAACTGAGGCAGAGATGTACTGCAAGGGCATAATAATTGCCCCAGAGATTCCACTAAGCCAATAGCAATGAATGCTTGGAGAAGCACAGAAGTGGGGACCATCACTGCTGGAATCCCAAATCAATAGCACCAATGGTCATGTGAAATGCCAATCTGGAAAAGACAAAGGTGGCAGCCTGCAACTACACACCAAAATAGTAGCCAATGTGGGATGACAGTCAAGACAAGCCATGGGGTGGGGGAAGGGGGTTGTGTGAGGCCTAGGGGATACAGCCCTCTCCCCAGTGTATACAGGAAGTAGTGTGTGGAGAAAATTATCCCACTTCAAGATTCAATATTAGCCTTGCTAGGGTTTGGACCTGTTTTGTGAAGGTTATTTCTTTCCTTTTGCCTATTTCTTGCTTCAAAACAAAAAAGGATATTTTATTCCTCTCTAATCATTACACATTGGAAGTTGATCATTTGGATGTTGTTGTTGTTGTTGTTTAAATTTTATAGGCTTACAGTTAGAAGGAGTTTGTCATGAGTCTAGGATGAGACTTCAGAATTTGGACTTATAAGTTGTTGTTGAAACAAGACTTTTGGGATGAAATGATTGCATCATATCTGTGGCAAGGGCATAAGTATTAGAGACTCAGAGTGTAATGCTACAATTTTATTACAGTTTGTCACTACCAAAACTCATGTTGAAGCTCGGTCTCTAGTATAAACAACAATACCTAGAGGTGGTAAGGCCTTTAATAGTCACTTAGGATCATGGGATCTGCCTTCGTTGATGGCTTAATGTCTTTCTCAAGAATGAGTTAATACTCTTTTTTTAATCTTTGTCAGTGGCACGAGGCTTGCACTTGAGGCTTGGGAATTGTCTCTGAAATCTATTTGCTCAAGGCTAGTTCTATCTTCTCAAGTGAAGCCATAGCCCCACTTCCAGTTTATGGCAGTTACTGAAGGTAAGTCTCACACACTTTCCTGCCTGGGTTGGCTTTGAATCACAATGCTCAGATCTCACCCTGCTGAATAGCTAGGATTACAGGCATGGGTCCGCCAGCCCCTGGCTTGAGTTAATACTCTTGGGACTAGATGAGTTATTGTGGGGCCAGGCTGTTCTAACGATTCGCCTGACACCTGCTTTGGTATTCCTTACATGTGATCTCTTGCTGTGCGTGTTCAAATGTCCATTCTCCTTTTCCATCATGCTTTAAAAAAAAATAAAGCAGCCTGAGGATCTCAGCAGAAGCTAAGCAGATAGGCTACAACTATGCACTGGATTACTAGAACAATGGTTAAAATAAACTTCTTCTTTTATAAATTACTCCATCTCAGGGATTTTTTTTATAACACCTGAACAGGCCAAGATTGTATCTTCCGTTATTATACCTACAGCTAAGCAAAATGGCTTGTTTGTCTTTTCTAAATCATGGAAAATGAATTCTTGGAGGGAAAGACAAGAAATGTACTTACTTATGCAATTGTAACCCCTCTGTACATCACCTTGACAATAAAATTAAAATTAAAAAAAAGAAAATCAGTTTTTATTCAAGATTCTATTTTGTTTCAGTTCATATATTGCAGAGGTATATTAGTTAAAATATCATTTTAAAACTAGAGTACAGTGTGCTCAACAAACAGTCTTACTGAAGGTAAGTCTCACACACTTCCCTGCCTGGGTTGGATTTGAATCACAATGCTCAGATCTCTGGGCTGGAAAGAGAAAACCATGAGAAAGTAATAAAAATCTAATGGAGAAAATTAATTTTAGTAAAGTTTGGGTTCGTGACATTTAGATGTGCTAGTCCTTTTTGTTCAAAGGATTTTAAAGAATGAAAATGATTAAAGATGAAAAACCTATTTAAGACAGTAACAGGGGAAGAGATTATTAATTCTTTCTTAAATAGAATGGGTAGAAATTCTATCAACTATTATGCTTAAGATTTATAATATATATGTATACATTATGTATTTATAGACTATATATTATGTTTTATATATACACTTATATAAGATGAAATGTATATATACTATATACTAATATATAATTTCACATCTATTCCCCTCAGAAGTCTGAGATCTAATTCACCATGTGCATCATCAGGCAGTAGATGACATACGTAACACAAATATAGACTCTTTTTCTGTTGAAGGAGACTGATCATTCCCTAAGTATAACCTCTTGATATAAGAATTAATTTGGACCACTATGCCCTCTTGTCTACTTAGCAGAAATAAATTGAAGATGAAAGAATAAAAATCCCAGAAAAAGTATGTGCTCTGAGTTTTGACTCTGGGCATACTTCTGGTTGAACGTTTACTGGTGGCCACTCTTCAATTGTCCCTCTGCAAATAAATAGGCACAGTGTTGAATCTATTGACACTAGACTTACACCAGTCCATTCTTTCCCTAGAGGTTCATCTGAGGTCCAAGACACCTCTCAAGGTGAACTTTGTCCTCGTTGGAGCACCCAATGAAGAACAGGTGGGGCTAAAGTTAGTCCTATTTCCATCCAGCTTTCAGCTCTGAGACACATGTGCACATGAGAATTGATTTTATGTTCTTTCATGATGCTCTTTTGTCTCAGTTTTGGCATTTGAGATCACCAGTGGTCTATAGTCTGGCAGTCTATTCCATATCAGAAAAGAGATTATTTCCAGGACAAAGAATCTACATGTCTGAGTTCTAACACTGTTTCTCACAGGACTCTCTCCCGTGACACTAAATTCAACTTCTACTTCCGCTCTTACTCTATTCCAGCTCATATTAGAAAGCATCCTTGGGTAGATTGATGGCTTTGATTGCAGCATTATCTCTTGACCAACTTTACTTCAAAAGTGCCAGTAGATAAAATAAATGAAGCAGCAAGAAAGTTTGAAGTTGGTCTAGGGAAAAGAGTCTTAATCATGAGTATACCTTTACATTTGATATCCAAATTAGCCTCTAATGAGCAAATTCCTTTCCAGACTATGCATCACATAGATTATCAAGTCACCATCAGCAGTGATAATAATTATGTTGCAATGATAGGATTAGGTCACTTTATTACTGTAATCTTACTCCTCAAAAATCTATAATTTGTGTCTAATCCTGAGAAAATCTCAGGTAAATCAAAGTAAAGGGACATTTTACAAAATATTTCACCGATAGTACTCAGAACTGTTTAGATCACCAAAAGGTAAGTCTAGGCAGGTGCCAGTGGCTCTTGCCTATAATCCTAGCTACTCTGAAGGCTGACATCTGAGGAGAATGGTCCAAAGCCAACCTAGGCAGAAACATCTGTAAGACTCATCCCTATTCACAAAACAAATCAGAAGTGGCACTGTGGCTCAAGAGGTAGAGCACTAGCCTTGAGCAAAAGAAGCTCAGGTACAGTGTCCAGGCCCTGAGTTCAAGCCACAGGACCAGCACACACACACACACACACACATACACACACACACACACACACACACACACACACACACACACACACGAAGGTGAGTCTGAAAGCTGTCACAGCCAAGAAGAATCTGAAAAGACAGGATAACTATAAACACTGAGCTATTCTAGAATATAATATGGATGTTCTGATCTGGTTAACTGTAATGAAGAAATCCTACTAAATATAATCATAAAGAAATGTCTGGTATTGAGTGCATGAGAACTATCTGTACTCTATGATCTTAGCAATGTTTCCAAATATAGTATTATAAACATTAAAATTGTTTCAAAAAGAAGTAAAGGTTCTCAAAATAATGGATGCACAAAATGGAAGAGATTCATGGGCCTATGAAAAACAATAAATAATCTCTATAGACCTATTAGGATGACTCTCCATTATGAGATTCCATTACTGTGGTCTGTCACCTTCATTTCACTTAGCTACAACTGTGCTTTATATTATTCAAGCCAAGGACAAGCAATTGTCTGGCTAAAAATGCAAATATATATTTAGTGGCAGGGAAAAAGTGTGAAAAATGACAAGGAGAAAAATGAGTGAAAAAAACCTCTGTGATGGCAAAGATACCATGTAAAGTGATGATAATCAACAAAAGAATGACATTCATTTCTTTAAGTGTCACTCATAAGATGCCCAGCTCAAACACATTAAACTAGTTTAATGTGACATAAAAATGGTGAAACTGGGTGCTCGAAATGTTGTAACATTCAATAGATGAAGAAATATTTGAGCTACATAAAAAGTTGGAAGAGAACCAAAATTTGTAAGCATACACCCCTGTATCCTAGAAAAATGAAGATGAAATTCTAACCTATGCAAATAATTTTCAGAACGTATCAAGTGGAAATAGGATGAAGGGAATGTAAATGTTTTAGTCTTCAAAATAAAAGGACTCAACCCATCCTCTTGTCTTCTAGTATGCTATGAGTTGTCAAGTAAAAGTCACCCTGAGAATAGATGTCAGCTCTCGTTACTCCACTGGGTTGAGATTAGAAAATCACTTATCAGAACAATGTCTAGAGGTCAAACAGAGGACTACTTTACTGCTTCCTTACTTTACTGCTTCCTTACTTTCACTTACTTCACTCATGTTCCATTAGGAAAATAGCATTCACATTTGAAGCCAAATGCTAAATGCTTACAGAAAACAAAGAAAATGCAGACTTGAGCCTATATGCTAATATAAGACTAAAACTTCCAGATAACATTTATTTTTATGTAACGGCCTACACACTGTTGACCACTTTAATTATACTATATTCACTAAGGTTAAGGATCTCCAATGAGACAGGTGATAGATGATAACTTGATACTGCCTTATCCAAAGGTAATTCAGTCACAGGTTCAAGCCACGGATGGGGAAGCTGACACTAGAATCCTGATATTTCTAACTATTTGGGTTGTTAGTCAGAAATGCCCTGCTAGAACATTTAATATTGTCTGTTAGTAAATTAGAAAAATAACTAGTTGAAAACAAACTTTACAACTTCGGTGGGGGCGGGCGAGGGGAGTAGTTGGGGAGGTGGAGAAAGAAGGGATGGTAGAAAAAAAAACAGAGGAGGAGGAGACAACAATGCTCAACAGGAAATGTACTCATTACCTTACTCATGTAATTGTAACCCCTCTATACCTTTTTACAATGTAAAAAGGTATAAAAAAGGATAAAATATAACTTAGTTATAAATTTAATCAATTCTTCAAAGAGTTTTATGGATTAACTAGATATTTGGGTATACAATAGGTACAACTTCATTGTGTAGAAAATCTAAAAAAAATTTATCTGGAAGAAAACTGATAGGTTTTATTCTTCTTGGTGGTCGGGGGAGGGAGGCATTTTTGAGCTATTGATTCTTGAGCTTCAAGATTTCTTACAGATTCCTTTACACTCACTGTCCAGAGAAGCCTATAATAGATAAATTACATCTATGGTACTCAAATAGAGTTTGTGGGTTTTTTTAACTAAGCTTTTTTCCAGTGAGTCAGAAGAGGCTATTTTAAATTTAGGAGCTGGTTTCTGTATTTGTATAGCCTATTGGTTCATCCATTCCTTCTTTGTTTACAGTCTTGGGTTTTGATCTTAACCATCCCTTTTTGTGCTGGTTATTTTCAAGATAAGGCTTGGCTGCATACCAGGCTTGCCTGGATTCATTCCTCCTGCCATGCTTCTTTTTGTCTCTGGGGTTACAGGCACACACTACTGTGCTTTTCCTTAGACTGGATAACAGTAATGAAATCTCTTGAGCTTTTGTTCTTGACTGAATTGGTCACAAAACACAATCCCCAGATCTTTACCTCCCAGTAGCTAGGATTATGTAAGTAATCCTAAGATTAAAAATTGGTAATGCCACTTGTGGCTTGATCCACCCATTTTAAAAATAGAAACTACAATACATTATGACTTTCTGCTGGGTTACAACTCCAGTTGAGAAATTCTTGCTGACTGTTAATAAAATCAAATTTATTTTTGAATGGATAATATAATTGCCATTATTTGTTGGGAATTTTTGTGTCAGTTACTTTCCTAGATACATTATTTCATAGTAGCACTATGTTGAATACTTTCTTGTGTGTGTGTGTGTATGTGTGTGTGTGTGTGTGTGTGTTGGTCTTAGGGCTTGAACTATGGGCCTGGGCGCTGTCCCTCAGCTCTTCAGCTCAAGGTGACCACTCTACCACTTGAGCCACAGCGTCACTTCCGGTTTTCTGGTGGTTTATTGGAGAAAGAGTCTGCCCAGGATGACTTTGACCCATGATCCTCAGATCTCAGCCTCTGAGTAGCTAGGATTACAGCCTGAGCCACCGGTGCCCAGTGTATTAAATACTTTCTAAGTGCATTTCAAATTAACTGTATATTGAATACTTAGTGGAAGCCACTGTTATAAGAGCTGTAGTCATTTAGAAAGGGGGTAACTAAAGCCTTTACCTTTATCATGCTTTTTTTTATAACATATCAAAAAAGCAAATGAAAGGACTAGAGATTTAACTTTGTAGCAGAACATTTGCCTACTACATGCAAAGTCCTAGGTCCCGAACTCTACAAGATTTTGACACTATAAGAAAACAAAGCAACAGAAGGCCTAATCTAAGGATAATGGGTGTAGAGGAGCACCTAGAAACAGAAGTTAATGGTCTAGGAAATTTGTTTAACAGGATCCTAGCAGAGAACTTCCCAAACATACAAAAAGATAGGCCTATTCAGATACAAGAAGCTTTTAGAACCCCAAATAGACCAGACCAGAATAGGACATCCCACCGTCACATTATAATCCACACAGAATCAACTCAGACCAAGGAAAAGATCCTTAAAGCTGTCAAGGAGAAAAGGTTAATCACCTATAAAGGGAAACCAATTAGAATCACCTCAGATTTCTCAGCAGAGACAATCAAAGCAAGAAGAGCCTGGAATGACATATGCCATGCCCTAAAAACAAACAACTATCAACCAAGAATACTGTACCCAGCTAAACCCTCCTTCATAACTGAAGGCCAAATAAAAACCTTCCATAGCAAAGAAAAATTGAAACAATACATCTCCACCAAACCAGCCCTACAAAAGATTCTTAAAGATGTCCTACACATAGAAAACCAACAAGACCGCAACAAAGGCCAAGAAACTGCACCCAAACTGAGAATCCAAGAACCATAGGAAGAACCCAGTTTTCGCAGCCCCCAAGAAGGTGGATAACATGGCAGGAACTCCCAAATACCTCTCAGTCCTATCTCTTAACGTTAATGGACTGAACTCTCCAATTAAGCGACATAGACTGTCTAGTTGGATTAAAAAACAAGACCCTTCTATCTGCTGCCTGCAGGAGTCACATCTTGCCGGTAAAAACAAACACATTTTCAATGTTAAAGGCTGGAACAAAATCTACCAAACAAACGGCCCCCATAAACAGGCGGGAGTTGCAATCCTAATATCAGATAAAATAGACTTCAAATTCAAATTTGTGAGAAGAGATAAAGAAGGTCGCTACATACTAATTAAAGGATCTCTCCTTCAGGAGGATATTACAATTCTAAATATCTATTCGCCAAACAATGGAGCACCCAAATTTATCAAAGAAACACTACTTTCCCTCAAATCCCATATAGATCCAAAGACATTAATTGTTGGGGATTTTAACACACCACTCTCCCCACTAGATAGATCAACTCAGCAAAAACTCAACAGAGAAACCGGAGATCTAAACAGCTGCATAGATCAACTAGACCTAACAGACATCTACCGAACATTTCACCCAGCAGCATCAGAATACACGTTTTTCTCAGCAGCACATGGAACGTTTTCTAAAATAGACCACATTTTAGGCCACAAAGCAAACTTGTCTAAATTCAGAAACATTGAAGTTATACCTTGCATTCTCTCTGACCACAAGGGAATAAAATTAGAACTCAACACCAAAAGCCACCAAAGAAAGACCGGTATCACAAGGAGGCTGAACAACACACTGCTGAATCAAGAGTGGGTCATGGAAGAGATTAGAAAGGAAATTCAAATGTTCATGCTTTTCAACAAAAATGAACACACAAATTACCAGCTCCTCTGGGACACAGCAAAGGCAGTACTCAGGGGCAAGTTTATAGCTCTGAGCTCCAACATCAACAATTTGGAGAGATCTGAAACTAACAACTTAATGACACATCTAAACTTCCTTGAAAAAGAGCAGCAAGATAAACCCCAATCCACTAGACAGAAAGAAATAATCAAAATTAAATCAGAATTAAATGAATTAGAATCCAAAACAACTATAGAAAGAATCAACAAAACAAAGAGTTGGTTCTTCGAAAAAACTTAACAAAATTGACAGACCCTTAGCAAATCTTATCAGAAAAAGGAGAGAACACACCCAAATTAATAAACTCAGAGATGAGAATGGAAACATCACCACGGAAACAACCAAGATTCAGAACATTATAAGGGAATATTCTCAAAACTTTATGCTAATAAGTTTGAGAACTTGACAGAAATGGACCTTTTCCTAGCAAATATTGACATGCCAAAACTAAACCAAGATGAGTTAAACCAGCTCAACAGGCCCATATCAAGCATTGAAATAGAAACAGCAATAAGAGACCTCCCAGCTAAGAAAAGTCCAGGACCAGATGGTTTTACAGTGGAATTTTACAAGGCCTTCAAAGCAGAGCTCACACCAATACTCCTCCAACTCTTCAATGAAATTGAAAGAGAAAGCTCACTACCGAACACATTCTATGAAGCCATCATAACCCTCATCCCAAAACCAGGGAGGGACTCATCAAAGAAAGAGAACTATAGACCCATTTCTTTGATGAACATTGATGCAAAACTTCTCAACAAAATTTTGGCCAATCGACTTCAACAATTCATCCCAAAAATCATACACCACGATCAAACAGGATTCATTTCAGGGATGCAAAGCTGGTTCAATATACGCAAATCAATTAATATTATTCATCACATCAACAGGAGCAAGAATAAGAACCACATGGTTATCTCAATAGATGCAGAAAAAGCATTCGACAAGATCCAACACCCCTTTATGATGAAGGTTCTGGAAAAATTAGGAATCCATGGAACATTCCTCAATACAATAAAGGCTGTATATGACAAACCTACAGCCAGCATTATACTCAATGGTGAAAACTAAAGCCATTTCCTCTTAACTCAGGAACAAGACAAGGATGCCCACTCTCTCCACTTCTCTTCAATCTAGTATTAGAATGCCTAGCTACAGCAATAAGACAAGATGCAGACATAAAGGGGATCCAAATAGGGAAAGAAGAAATAAAACTCTCCCTCTTTGCAGATGACATGATCTTGTATTTAAAGAATCCCATAGACTCCACTCCCAAATTACTCAAGCTGATTCAAAACTTTGGCAAAGTAGCAGGTTATAAAATTAACCCTCAAAAATCAATGGCTTTTCTGTATGCCAACAATGAGAAAAGTGTGGCTGAAATTAGGAAAGCAACTCCATTTGTAATAGCCCCACAAAAAATAAAATACCTAGGAATTAACTTAACTAAAGAAGTGAAGGACCTCTATGATGAAAACTTTAAAACCTTAAAAAAGGAAATCAACACAGAACTTAAAAAATGGCAAAACCTCCCATGCTCCTGGATTGGAAAGATCAACATTGTGAAAATGGCAATACTTCCCAAGGCTATCTACAAATTCAACGCAATATCTATCAAAATTCCAACCTCATTCTTCAAGGAAATAGAAGAGGCAATCCAAAAATTCATATGGAAAAATAAAAGACCCCGAATAGCAAAAACGCTCCTCAACGGAAAGAACACTGCTGGAGGAATATCAATACCAAATTTCAAACTCTACTATAAAGTCATAGTAATCAAAACAGCTTGGTATTGGCATAAGAACAGACCTCAGGACCAATGGAATAGAATTGAAAACCCAGAAATGAACCTACAGACCTATAGCCATCTAATCTTCGATAAGGGAGCTAAAACAATAGAATGGAAGAAAGACAACCTCTTCAGTAAATGGTTCTGGCAAAATTGGTTAACTACATGTAGAAAACTTAAGCTAGATCCTTATATATCACCCTGCACCAGCATCAACTCCAAATGGATCAAAGACCTTGAACTCAAAGCAGACACTCTGAAAACATTACAGGATGGAATAGGAGAAACCCTAGGTCTCCTTGGCTCAAGCCGAAATTTTCTGAATAGAGACCCGGAAACACAACAAATCAAAGAAAGGTTGGACAAATGGGATTGCATAAAGTTGCAGAGCTTCTGCAGGGCAAATGACATAGCTAGCAAGATCAATAGAAAACCCACGGATTGGGAGAAGATCTTTACTAGCCATACAACGGACAAGGGTCTCATATCTAAAATATACTTGGAACTCAAAAAATTAAACCCCCCAACAACAAATCCTCAAAGAAACAACTGCCCAATAAATAAGTGGGCAAAAGACTTAAAGAGAAACTTCTCTGAAGAAGAAAGAAGGATGGTCAATAGACACATGAAGAAATGTTCAACATCCCTAGCCATAAAAGAAATACAAATCAAAACAACATTGAGATATCACCTCACTCCAGTTAGAACGGCAAAAATCAAGAACTCTAACAACAGATGCTGGAGGGGATGTGGACAGAAAGGAACTTTACTTCATTGTTGGTGGGAATGTAAACTTGTTCAACCACTTTGGAAAGCAGTATGGAGGTTCCTCAAAAGACTTCACATAGAACTCCCCTATGATCCAGCAATCCCACTTTTGGGCATTTACCCAAATGTTTACAAACAAGACCACACTAAAGCTACCAGCACAACTATGTTTATTGCAGCATTATTTACCATAGCTAAGATATGGAACCAACCCAGATGCCCCTCAGTAGATGAATAGATCAAGAAAATGTGGTATATATACACAATGGAATTCTATGCCTCCATCAGAAAGAATGACATTGCCCCATTTGTTAGGAAATGGAAAAACTTGGAAAAAAGTATATTAAGTGAAGTAAGCCAGGCCCAAAGAAACATAGGTCCCATGGTTTCCCTTATTTGTAATATCTAGTGTATGTATGAGTCAAGCAGAAAAGGTCAGATAATGTGATGTCAGGAAAATGAACCCTTAGATGTGTATTTTAATGTTTTTTTTTCTTTCATGCATGTGTTTCTAACGCATTTATAAGATTATCTCTTTGTTGCTTTGTATGTCCCTCCCCCACAGTATAACCCCTGCTTTCACTATATTTGATGTCAGTATAACTTGTGGAGGAGATGGGGAAAAACCAGTTGTTTAAGGATACAGGTGGACCTGTTGCAACAATGAGAAGTACAAGTTGTCATGTCCAAAACAAGCTTTACAACGTCGGTGGGGGAGGGGGGAAGGAATAGGATTGGGATGGGGTGAGGGGGGAGGCTGGGAAGGGATGTGAAGGGTAAACAAAGGAGAGGCTGCAATGCTTGGTAAGAAATGTATGCATTATCCTGCCCATGTAATTGTAACTCCTCTGTACAGTATGTTCACAAATAAAATAAAATAAAATTAAAAAAAAGAAAACAAAGCAAAACTGAAAAGCAAAAAAAGAAAGGAAAGCAAAAGAGAAGCTTATAAGACAGATAATATGTTTTTAAAAGAAGAGAAATTTTACATCTTTTATCTTCTTTTACAAGTAAGGAAAAACAGTAAGAGGTTTTTCCCAAACCATAATGCTACTATAATATACAAGTTTAGATAAACCAAGTGTTCAATATAATCTGAGAAATGTGGACAATATATTGTAAAAATCTAATGTATCCTATACCAAATAATATACCTCTCTTATCCACTAAGACAGATCATTCTTTTCTTGTTTTCTTTACCATAGTCATTGTGCATGATATTTGGAAAGCAAAGTTTGTGATTTTTTTGAACTAAGATTTTTTTTCCAGTGAGTCAGAATAAGATATTTTGGGAGCTAGATTCTGCATTTGTATTTATGTATATTATATTCTTATATTTTTTACTAATTACCATTTTGGAGGAAAACTCAGTAAGTCAAACCAAAGTAAAATGTTCTTGTTTTTAACACACTAGTTCTCAAGGTCTTATAGATAACACAATAAATCCATACAGATAGATAAGTCCAGACAAAGGGTGATAGTTTAAGGTGATTGGTAAAGATGATCGATGGCTTTTAGGAGAGTAGAGGCTATGATAAGCATCTACTACAAATCTCAGCCAACTCAAGTGAGAGCACAGGCAGATAGCAATGATATCCTTCATGGCGTCCTTGTAAAACTATCTTCATTAACACGGCAACTTTAAAAAACAGCCACAAAGTGACTGTACGCCAAATTCATTTATCCAGAAAAAGTGAATTACAAATACAAGTACTAGAATGAACACGACCATAGTCACGTGAGCCGTTCGCTAAGGTGGCCATTCCCTTGTACAATCTTGTCTTCGTTGAGCTGCTTCGTTGAGCAGTGATCCACTCTGATATACAGAATGAAGGGAAAGTAACGTGGTACCTCCCACAGAGTGAACTTATTAAAAATACCTCGGACTTGCTCCCATACCACTCAGTTTCATGTGAGTTGCTTCTTAGAGGCACACTTCTGGCAAGAAAGTGATGTCTCCCACAAATGGTAAATAAGAATCTACCACTCAGCAAAAGGAAAATGAATGCAGTGGAGTGAATGTAGAAACAGGCTCTCTCCAGGTCAACTCTGACATGACAGGAGCTGGGATAGATGAGATCTATTTGCAATTCACAAGTTCTTGCAAGAAAGTCTGCTCAGCAAACACCATCCTCCCTTTGCAGAAAGCCTTGGGGATCCAAGTGTAAACAAACCTAATTTAATAACCTGAAACCTGACTATTGAACTCTTTGCTATCCTTTGGAGGTTATAAGCTTCATTAAATGACTCTATAATAGTCAATGTAAACTTTTCCAACAAAGGTAGTCACCCAGATCTACACCTTGATTTAATAATGTTCAAGGTTCTTCTTAAGCAAAGTATGTCAGCAAGCTACTCTTCTGTACCTGTTTACTAAGACAATTTTTTCCAATTCCAACTTCCTTGTACTTTTAGCTAGGATTGCAACCCCCATCCTCATCTATTTAAGTGAATTTTAATAATGATTTTGTATGTTATCTTTGATTAGCAAAAAAAAAAAAAGCAAAAGTACAGTTTTTCTAGGAAAAAAATGCCAATGCCAGAATCCCATTAGATCATACCTTGTATCCCTAGTTGCTGTGTTGTAGATCCACAGATCCCCAAGGCTGTATCTACATTGGAAGGCAGGGAACAGGATTCCCTATGATAGTTTCGGAGGAATGTATCTGTGCAAAGGGAACATTACTACTAGGGAAAAAATATAACAAGTACTAAAATTTAAGTTTCACAGCACTTCTCTTTTTTTTCATGTGCAGTGGTATTTTAAAAATGTGTAGAAACCCAGCTTATCTATAAAGAATGACAAGAAAGTCTCTAAATTCTCCCTCATCTGTGAATGTATGTGACCTAGAGTGAGAACTCTAGGTCAGGATCTTGGGGAAAATGAAGATTTCTTTTGTCCAATAATCAAGGATTCCACAGAATTGACATAAAACCCTGGGATAATCTACCAACAATAGCAGGTTACGCGTTTTTTTCCCCTCTAGAAGAGTTAAAGCAATAAGTCTTAATTTTAACTCATGAAAACTAGTTAATCCTCAAAGACAGATGGGCTATAGGCAGACATACCAAGGGTCAAGTGTTGCCCAGGAGGAAGAATTTTCATAATGGGACATCGCTTTTCTGAACGTTTTCATTCAGCACCAAAAGTCTGTGGATTCTATTACCCTGAGATTTGTGCATTCTTCTAGGTCACAGAAAGCAATGCTGCCTCTGTTTCAAAATCGAGGCCTCTCAAATGCATTTATCATCTAGTCTCCCCGTGACTTACTGAAGTCTTTCTCTATCCTTCCAAAACCTGTACTGCAATACATTTGCCTAAAGTTTAAGTTCAAATAGCACTAAAGTAAATATAATGACACAACAAATTCTCAGAGTATGCCATGCCTTTTCAAATTACAAACTACTAACCTATCTTCTAAGACTAGCATGTTCTCCTTGTGAAAATAAAACAGCCTTACTCCCACTCCTGATCATCTATCACTATGCTAGGACCTTGCATAATTATCTCCTACTTACCACATACAATGTCAAAATTCTTACTCTTTAAAAGTAAAACTGGTCCTGTCTCATCCTACTAATCTCCCTAGTTGCTCTCACCCCTCCACCTCGAGAGACCTTGTCTCATATGCAGTAACTTGCCTGCCCTGATTTTATCTTCTACATGGGACAGTGGCCAGCCTGGGAAGCCATGTTCCAGTTCTTGGAACCAGTGAACACATTAGGATGCATGCAAAGGGAAACAAAGGTGGCAGAGCCAATCAAAGCTCCTCATTGCCTGTCTTTAATTAACATATAATTCCAGATTATCCAGGTGGGCCCAATAAGAACACAGGAGCTGTAATCAGTAGAGAGCACTAGGAAGATGACAATGTGAGACTCAGTACAATCCTGTTGGCTTTGAAAACATGGATGCAGAAGGTAATGAGCCAAGACTAGGGAGACTCTAGAAGCTGAAAAAGGCCTCTTAAAAAAATCTGTATTTTAACCAAGTGAAACCTGTATCAGACTTCTGATCATTAAAACTGTAATTCTTCATTTTTGTCATTAAATAATTTATAATTTATATATAATACTTATACATATAGATATAAATTGAGATGATATATATGAGATTGGGAAAATAAAAGCCAAGAGATGAGCCAAAGTTACCATATGACCACCTAATGGTAGGTTCTAGGCTATACAAATAAGAGAGGCAAATATGTCTATACTATATATTATGTAGTATATAAAACCTATCTTTCTGTATCTCTGGGTGTCTAATATACTCATATACTATATATACATCTATAAATGTGTCTATACCATATATTATACAGATATAATGTTTTGAACAAAATGGCAAGTCATTTCCAAGGGGAAAAATAATTATCCTTCCAATGAAATGTTCCACAATTGGATATGCATACAAAAAATAAAACAAAAACAAAAAATTCTGTCAGACCTAGTGGCATACACTTCTAATCCTAACTCTGAGGAGCAGAGCAGGAAGATAGTGAGTTTGAGACCAGTCTGGAGTACATCACCAGATCCTGTCTTAAAATGTTAACCGTTGCTCACAATTTACAGAAGAATTAAGTCCAACCAAATTATATATCTAATAAAAAGACAAAAACTATAAAGCTTCTAGAAAAATATGCATATCTTTGGGGCAGATAAACAAAGAGTACAAAGAAGAATGTGTTAGTTATGCATTGTTATAAAAGATTTTGATAGTTTTTCATTGTCAGACTCTTCCAAAGATACTATTAACAAAACTTAAAGACACATATGGAGAAAAAATATTTGCTGTGTGTATTAATGACTTCTGTTCAGAAATTTTAAAGAATGCTTACAAACACATAACAAAAAGACAATTTGATAACAAAATGGACATAGATATATGTAACAAGATATTTCATCAAAAAGATAGATATTAAAATGGCAAGTACATACATAAAAGTGCTCAACATTATTAGTCATTAGGAAAATGCAAATGAAAACCACAAAGAAATGCCACTACACACCCACTGGAAAGCTAAAAGTGAAAAGACTGACATTACTATTTTGGTGACAATCTGGAGGATTTAGAACTCTCATACATTTCTTGGTAGAACTGCAAAATTGTGCAGCCAACTTTGGAAAATTGGCAGTTTGTTAAAAAATAATTTATAAGGTTAAAAAGTATCATACACCAGGTACTGGGGCTCATATCTGTACTCCTAGCTAATCAGAAGGCTGAGATGTAAAGATTGCAGTTAGAAGCCAGCCCAGACAGCAAAGTCCACGAGACTCTTACCTCCAATTAACCACCAAAAAGCTGGAAGTGGAGCTGTGGCTCAAATGATAATGCACTAGCCACCAGCACTAGTTCAGGGTCTGTGCCCAGACCCTGAGTTCAAGCCACAAGACAAAAATATTATCACACATTTATGACATATAATCTCCCTCCTAGATACATTTTAAAATGAGGGGGAAATTATCCACATAAGACTTGTAGGATGTTCAAACAGCATTATTTATAACTAGTCACAGGCTATCAAGTATATCAAGTAGGTAAATGGAAAAGCAGGTTGGGCATGGTCATGCCATTGGAATACTACTCAGCAATAAAAGGGAAACCATCAATACATACAGCAGCATAGATGAGTCTCCAAAACCTTTTACTAGTTGAGAAACATCAGCCATGAAAAGATGATCTTCTATATGATTTCCTCTATATGAAATTCTAAAACAGTTAAAAGTGTCATGACGCCTCTTTCCAGGAATTGGGTGGAAATACTGCAAAGAGGCAATGGAAAACATTTTGCTGTGAAGAAAATGTCCTGTGTTGATGCTGTCAGAGCCTTTACATCACTATACAGAGTTGACAGAATTCAACAAATTCTACAGAGAAAAGTGGCAAATTTCAATAAAGCAAATTTAGACTGTACACACAAATTCTTCAAATTCTTCAGTCCCTCTCCAGGGATATTAAACTAGCATCTGAAAGAGACTGAGTCCAAAGAGCTACAGTATTTAAAAAGAAAACAAAACGAAACCTCTCTAGCCAGGCACCAGTGACTCATTCCTATAATCCTAGCCATTCAGGGAGCTGAGATCTAAGGATCATGGTTCAAAGTTAGCTAGGGCAGAGAAGGCTGAGAGACTCTTAACTCCAATTAAACAGCAAAGTGTCAGGCTAGAGATGTGGCTCAAATGGTAGAACTGAGTTCAAGCCCCCAGAGTAGTATAAAAATAAATCTCTAGATTTATGAAATATGCAGGCAAGCTGCTATAGACAGAAATCAACTTTAGGAGCCACTCCATTATGAAATAACAATTCTTGTAATTAGGATTAATTACCTTTTCATTGGTGAACCCTAAGAATGCCATGCTCAAAGATGTCAAGAGCTGTGTGTTCAAAGGCTTTCTACTCTGAATCTTGATTCGGCTGAAAACTGGAATGTGGTGATCTTTTCAGGGTGGGCCACTAGACCAATGAGGCCAGCAGATGACTGACCAGCAATAAACAGTGCTGCAAATCATGTGTATTACTCCTGTTACCCTATCATCACTAATAGTAACCCATCTACATTTTACATCTTCTTGCTACCTAGATGTCAAGGAATAAAAAGAACAAAAATGGAGGAATGCCAGGCAGTGCTACTAACTGTACTACTGTATAGTCAAACCTTCATCTTGTTTTCTTTTTCCAACACCTAATAAACAGGTTATTCATCGTGAAGGCTTATTAAGTATAAGGCACTGATCTGAGTATCACAGGATAATGATTCTCAAAATAATGCATCCAAGGCTTGAAAATAAGACAATGATCTAAAGTTGCCACCAATAAATGCTACTGAGGGCTTGAGGTGAGGTCTAAAGTATGGATATATATATCTCATTAGAGAAGAAACTTCCAAGGGAGATTCCCAAAGTATTAAGATACATTCTCTATTATAGTTTTTGATCAGCCTTAAAGACAAAATGGACTGAATCTCTGACTTCCCTTTAAATCTACTGAACTGGGTGAACTGGGTCATGCCTTACAGACACAGAAGGTTCCAAAAGCTTTTCTTTTAGGGTTTCCAAGGCCATGAAGAGAAGTAAAGGCTGCAAATGTAGTTTTTCAACTTTGCATGTCTTTTATCTGAAGCATAGGATGAGATGCTGGAAGGTAGGAAGAAAGGAAGGAGGGAAGGAAGGAAGGAAGGGAAGGAAGGAAGGAAGGAAGGAAATTTACTAATTGCAGTGCAAAGTAGATGCTCCAGGTGAAGAAAATGAGTGGTTCTGTGTCTGAGATCTATGCTCAAAATAACTTTTGATTCTCCTGAGTACTCTAAGCTAAATCTCTCTAACTCTAGCATACATTTCTTAGACCTTTTCTAGTAGAACAGCCTTGCACAAAGCTGATACTAATCTGTCTTTAGAACAGGAGTGTCTCAGAAAAGGGTAGCTTCTTAGCATATTTGGGGTCATTTTCTGCCCAAGGCAGCTGAGTGAAGACCAGACTGTGTATTCATAAGTGATAAGCATTACACGGTGGAAAACATGCTCATCAGCTTGGCCATTCTACTCAATATAATCTGTTTGAGGGATGTCAGACTTCATGGAAAGGTCATATTTACTTTAAAACATTTAACTTCTGAAATTTTGCCCAAAGGCTGACAACTTCAGATTTCTTCCCCATCTTTTCCATAAGGGAAAGAAACAAACCTAAAATAACTCTTTTCTTCATTGTAAAACTGCATGGACACATTATTTTTAAGAATATAGAGTTTTGTATTTAGGTTCTTGGAGAAATTGTGAAAAAAACATACATGGTGGAAAGATAGTGTTAGAGAACTTAATTCTTTCCAGATAAAGCAATGGCTCCAATCTAATTTTTTGAATGTGTGCTTAATATGCTTAAAACTCAAAAGATGTGGTTTTGTGCGATTTGGGATCAAGTTTTAAATAAAGGCCCTGAAATAGTGTTTCTCTGTGGTGACAGGAAATGGGAAATTGGTCTCCTGGACAAGAATATCACAAAATGGGAGAGACAATTGACAAAATGAAATAAATGCATGAAGAACAGGCTATTTAAATTTAAGGACTATATATTTATAATGTGATTGGCCAGGATGTAGTAAATGAGAAAGGATGAAACAGAAGACACAGATCTTTATTTGATATTCATTTTGGAAAGGGGGGACTTTAGCTGTAGAGTCCAACAAAGGAGATCAGCACACTAACAACTATATCATGTGTACAGTATATCTAATCATAATTCCAAAGAAGGTAAAATGTAGGTTTCCAAGAAGACCATGGCAGAGAAGGTCTATGACAATGACCATGATAGGCATAGTAAAGCCAGGAGCCTCTCACTCATCCTCGGAGAAGATTACGTCTATGATTAGCCAAGCAAGCACATATTTTGTGCTTTAACAAATATAATCTGAGAGGTCTGTAAATGTGTGATGAGTTTACAGATTCTAGAGGTAAAGCTCAGTGAAGTGTATTAACTGTTACAAAGCTAGGGAAAATGTGCTGAATCAAGAAGATAAAGGGGAAAGGGGGGGCTCTGATGAAAATGCATTGTATTCATAAACCACTTGGTCACATGGCATCTCCTTTGTACAACTGCTTAAAGATACTTTAATGAACAGATAAGAAGGTAAAGACAAAATTAAGGGTCATTCAGTGAGGCTGCCTGCTCCCTCTGCCCCTCACCAAGCTTTCTCAAGCAATTACTGCATAGTTTCTGTGCCAAAGCAACATGCTAGCAGAACACAGAAATAAATGATGATGCTCTTTGACCCATTGCAAATGGAAACTATCATTGTCATAAATGCCTTTAAAACATCCATGTTAGCATTCTGTCATGAATTGAAATGCCTGGAATAATCAACTTACAAACAGAAAGGGACTATTTATTGTAGGGTTATTAAATTTCATTTTGCTTCGTATGTTGAGATAGCATCTCACTGTGGAGCTCAGACCCGTCTTGAACCTGTGATCCACCTGCCTCTCCCACCCAAGTGTTGGGACACAAAACCAGGAAAAGGTAGAACTTGACTCACAGTTTTGGATGCTCCATCTTCTGCTCATTGGCTCCATGGCTTTGGGCCTGTGCTGAGATAGTACAGTATGGTGGGGGCCAACATGTAGCAAAGCAAAATGCTCATCACATAGCCAAGAAAAAAAAAAAGATGATAGGGAAGGAGTCAGAGTCCTACAATCCCCTATGACCTAAGTACCTCCTCCAAATTACCAACTTCTCCCAATAGTACTACCTTCAACGCATGGGCTTTAGGGGCATTTTCCTTTGGGTGGAATTTTCAGGATCTAAATTCACCTACCATGGATCAAGACATAAGACATCATATTTCAGCAACACCATGCACTATTTTGTCTGTATATCATCAGGGTCATTGGTTAACTAGGAGCCGTGGCTTACTGCCATATTCTATTGAGCGTGAAGACTGGACCTTACAGCATCAGCACAAGTAAACATCAAAATTCAAAGCATGGCTTCCATAGATTGCATATCACTTTACAATCTGGTCATAAGTCATAAAATCATAAGTCAAACCATTTTTAAGTTGGATGACCATTTTGGTATGAAATCTGGTTCATGCTGATGCATATCAACAATTCAGTATTTATATGTGTGTGTGTGATGGTATGATATACTATTAAGAGATGATATACTCTATCACTTTATTATATATAGCAAATTGTGATAACTTTAACTTTCAAGCTGTCAAAGCAATATTTTAGACTATTATTAAGAAAAGGAGATATATATTAAAATCTTCCTACATACTGAGCCTTCAAATCATAGCTACTATTATATGTTCATGCACATAAATGTTTTTACTGTCTTTAAAAATACAGAATCAGAATAAATTTAACTATTCACTAACAGAATTTCAATAATTATGAAGGATTCCAAGGAAATAATATTCATTTATCCCAAATTGGCTTTTTACTAAGTACAGCTCCACATATAAAGGATGATGTGCAGAAAGAAAGTTATTTTACAAGTAAAGACATGAGTTTTAAAAGAGCTAAAATGTCCCCCTATATGGAATAATCTTATAAAATGTTTACCATGAGAAGAGAAAATAAAAGGATTTAAAGAAATGCAGAATAGCTAGAAATGCAAAATCATTTTCTCATGAGATACAGAAACTTCAAGTCATTTCCTCAAAAAAGTATATCTGTGATAAAACAATTAAAGCTTGACATATTGTATAAATTGCTAATTATAAGAAAGATTATAAAGTCTCATGTCAAGATTCAAATCCTAGTTCTGCCTCTGCCACACTGATAACTTACTTTACTTTGCCATTCATCCAATGGTGAAAATATTAGTACCTATCTCATCATTTGATTATGATAATTGAGATAGCTAACATGCTTAGAATAGTAAGTCCTAAAAAGATGTCCATAAGAATTGTATTGTAGGGACTGGGAATGTGGCTAGTGGTAGAGTGCTTGCCTAGCATACATGAAGCCCTTGGTTTAATTCCTCAGTACCACATAAACAGAAAAAGCCAGAAGTGGTGCTGTGGCTCCAGTGGTAGAGTGCTAGCTAGCCTTGAGCAAAAGAAGCTCAGGGACAGTGTCCAGGCCCTGAGTACAAGCTGCAGGACTAGCAAAAAAAAAAAAAAAAGAATTGTATTGTAAAATTAATACTGTAGATATGGTGAGCATAGTTCTGAGAAACATCTCAAAAATGGCAATTTTATAGAGCCAAAAGAAATTATTCTTTTACATGATGATAAGCTTGATTGATTACTTATTTGGTGAGAATACTATACTAATTTGTCTAAAATCTGATTCTTTTGTGAGTCTGCTGGCTTTCTTCCTGGTTTGTATTTTTTGTTTATTTTCTTTTCCATGATCTCAAATTGGTTAGATACAGACTACTTCATTTTCTTTGAGACTTTATTTTTTTCCCTAAATCTATTTTTCTTGGTTACAGCTTAGTAATCATTATGGATAGTCATAAATTTATGATGGTTTGAGTTTTAATTTTCTTTGATTTTATAAAAATGAAAACCTGACATGTTTGGTAGAAACTACACTTTGAATTCAGAATTTAATCTTTTCTCAGGCTCGCAGTATTTGCTACAATAGCCTTTTGTGAGGTGGAGCAGTAGCAGCAAACACTACTCCCAGGAAGCCATAATATCAAATGTGAAAAAACAAAACACTACAGTACATTTAGTCTTATACCAACAATATTCAGTCACTTAGGTGCTATCAATAGAGTTTAGACATAATATTTATACTTTCATTGGGACATACTCCATTGTTCTGCCCTGGAATATCTGTTTAAGCAATTCAGTCTTAATGACAGAATGTGGGTTTTTGTGAGGACATTATTATGAAAGAAACTGGAATCCATTTAAAGGTATGGAGCATGAAGAGTAAAGAGTGACATTATCTGACTTAAGTTTTAAAAGATCATTTTTCCTCCGTGTTAAAAAGAAGTGAGAAGTCGATTATGTGGTGACTGTGACAAGCCAAGCATGAAATGATGCTGGCGGGGCCTAGGACAGCCGCAGTAGAATGGTGGTAGGTTGTCACACTCTCAGTATGCTTTGATGGTAGTGCCAAGAAATATTCCTGATGTTCTAAAGGCAAAATAATGATGGAAAATGAAAGTCATGAAAAAAATTAAAGAACTTACTAGTTGGGGGCAAATACCATCTTGGGGGAGGGGAGAAGGTGCAATGGGATGAAGAAGATTCTGATAGATAGATAGATAGATAGATAGATAGATAGATAGATAGATAGATAGATAGATAGATAGATAGATAGATAGATAGATAGATAGATAGATAGATAGATAGATAGATAGATGACAGATGCAGAGAGAGAGAGAGAGGGAGAGAGAGAGGGAACAAAACACACCAGTTTGCAAAGGGGGAAATGTAATAGAGAAGGTATGCTTGTTCAAAGTACACTGGACATACTCATAGACTCATACTATTAATGTATACTAACAAGAATAAAATTTTAAAAGTCCTATCTTTAATGAAATACCTCTTATAATCTACACACAGACTTACTTTCACCTATGAAAGAGGTCTGCTTTCACCCATGCAACACTCCTGCGAATCTGGCAGCAGCCAGGGTCATACCATATATTATGAGAGAAAAATCAGATGACACCTGACCTTAAAAGTAGTCCATCATTTGGTAGCGGATACTCCTTTGAATAAGGGGGAGATAGACTTGATGGCATTATTTGAAGGGTTGGAAGTTGAAGCTTAAAGCTAACTGTTAAAGGCTCTGGATATGTCTGCTGAAATGGGGAACCAAGTCCACCAAAGGCCACTGGCATGGCTGACAGAGCTGCACTTACAATAGAGCTCATCCCACAAAGAGAGAGAGAATGAATCCCCTTGGAAGGCTAATTACAAGTGCACAGTGTTGCTACTTGACTTTGTACCTGGAAGAGTCCTTGACGTTCTCATATCTGAAGCTTAGAGAAGAAGGAACTATCAGCAAAGAAACATTTAATATTGTATGATTCACATATAGGGCCATCTGCATGCATACACAAGCAAACCAAGTATGGGGCAGGCAGGAGTGGGTTTCCGTGTAGCAAACCCTTTGAAAATTGGACAGACAGAGTCATGAAATGGATACCAGGAGGTTGAAATACAACCTCTGGAGGTAGGCAGGGAAGGCTGACAAATGGAGAGAGGAATGGGGGTATATAAGAATCATAAGCTTCTGTGTGCATATGAGAACTGGCAGTAGGAAATGAGGAGTTAGAAGGGATGCCACATTTGTGGGTGAGAACAATGGAAGGAAGGGCACAAATCAAGGTACACTACACACACAAAATAGACTTGCTCAATTAAAATCCCTTTGCACAGTTATTGAAGATAATAATATCAAGAGGAAAATAATTGAAAATGGATGTTTTCTTTGACATCCTCAAGGATGTGGAAGCAAAAGCCAACACCACTTTGATAGATCCTCGTGAAATGTAGCCCAGACAGACAGACACAGGCTTCTCCTCACTTTTGCCTAGAGTCCAGTTTGAGTGTGTCGAAGTTTTCATGCCATTGGTATGGGTAGCAGTGATTTGGGAAGCTCAAGTATGCATTGTGGCAATAGTTCTTTACAATATGTTTACAGAACCCACCACAAATGGACACCAGGAAATAGGTATGACATGTAACTGCTCTCTTCTTGAGCAAACTCGTGAAAATTCAGGGATGCTGACATGAGCTCACTTGTCTTCTATTAGCAGATAAGCAAAAATCAGAAAAGCCTAACCTGCCATTACCATTTTGCCTAGCTTTTAAATAATGATGATGGGATGAATTTACACTCCAATTATGTTGCAACATTTTGTATGATTATGTGTCATAATTAGGAAGTCCACAGACCTCCAAGCTCATCTATTTTGCCACATCTGTTCAAGATACCTAGGACTAAAGTAGAGATAGCCTTTGAGGATAGTAGAGAGGATAAATTTGACAAATAGATTTTAGTTGTTTTTAATTAATAAACATAAGATTTTTGACAAAAATTCTTTATAAAAAGCAGTCATTTTACAAAAGCAATCGAAAGAACTGAATATCTGTGCACCATCTGTCCTAGTGCATATATTAAGAACACTTCAACAATGTGCTTATATCCTTTTAACTCCTAAGACAGATATTATTTTGTCTTTAAATACTCCTTAAAGGGCTAGCTTTCTCAAGAATATTTCAAGTGGCTTCGTACAACTGCATCATACTGAAGAAACAGAACGGTTCTTGGTGGCCATCTGCCAATGTTACCCAAATCCAAACCTATTCATCATCATCTTGAATTTCACCTTTGTCCTTACTGCCACACCTCCTCTGTCCCACTGTTTCCTCTATTGGTCTGTATTTCTCTCCCATTGTCTCAAAAGTCTTCAGTGTCTCATGCTGTAATCCAGATGGTGAGGTGAATCTCACCATTGTGTTAGTCAACGCCACAAGCACAGAATAGAAAGGGTCAGCAATGGAGGTTCTTTGGTGAGTGTGGTGGGACTGTATTCCAGCAGTGGAAGAGATAAAATGAGGCACTGAGATCTGGGGCTGAATGTGAGAGTGCTGAGAAGTTTTCCTTCCAGTACCAAATATGAATTTCTCGGAAAACATGCTCAGTTCCTTCACACAGTGTGGGAAGAGGGCAAAGTAAACATGTGACCAGGTAGGCCAAAAATCCTAAGAAAATCAACAATGCAATGGAGAATCTATTTCTGCAGAAATAAATACGATCTAGAGAGTAGAGATTTTAGACCCTACCACCTACCATTCCAAAAATTGCCTGTGGAAAGCATCATGATTATCCAATTCATAAGTGTGCAAGGAGATTATATTTCTCTATCTGAAGTTCACCTGAAAGCCAGGTGACTCATGCCTATAACCACAGCTAATGCCAGAAGGCAGAGATCAGGAAGATCATGGTTCAAGGCCAACTGAGGCAAAAATGAGACTTCATCAGAACCAATAAACTGAGGCACACACTGTGATCCTAGCTATGTGGGAGGGATGGTTAGGAGGTTCCCAGTCCACGGCCGGCTGGGGATGCAACCTCATAGGAAAAATAATTAGAGCAGAAGACAATTGGAGGGTGTCTGGGGCAGTAGAATGCTAGGCAAGCCTAAGGCCCTAAATTCAAATCCCAGTACTGCCAAAGTAAAAATTAAAGATCAGGGATGGAGATGGAGGTACGTCTCAAAGGAACAGAATTTTGTGGCCAATCCCTGTAGGTCCCAAGTTCAAAGCCCAGTACGAGAGATAAATAAAATGTAGATGCATGCGTTCACTTGTATTTGGCCAACTAAATTTCAAACTTTTATTAGATATTTTCCATTTCCACTGCTTCCCACCAATCGCTGCTCCTCTGCCCCCCCTACCAAGTGCCCCCACTAAGATTTCCATGCTTAGGAAGTATGCAGACATACCATTTGCTGGGGGAGGAGGGCAGGGGAGGGGGGCGGGGAGCTGTATCCATGCAAAGAAATAATTCTCCAGGACAAGACACATTCGGACAAAGGACTTCCCGTCCTTCTGTGGATTACCCTTATTATTTTATTAAGGATTATTCTGGGTTTTTTCTCTCTTTCTCTCTTTCTTTCTCCCTTCCTTCCTTTCTCCCTTCCTTCCTTCCTTCCTTCCTTCCTTCCTTCCTTCCTTCCTTCCTTCCTTCCTTCCTTCCTTCCTTCCTTCCTTCCAATAGTCTTCCTCCCAAGGAGACCCAAAACTGATGCTAAACCCAGCTACTGCACAGCTCAGACTACCTGGAATCAGGAAGAAAGAGTAAGTGTGTATAAAGTAATTTATAGGTGTGTGTGTGAGGGGGGGGGCGAGGGGGGAGGGAGGAAGGGAGGGAGGGGGGGAGAGGGAGAGGCACAGAGTGGCTCACCTTCCGATGAGGGAGAACTCGCCCACGACGCCCAGGCGCCTCATGGCGCTCAGGAGGCCGCGCACGGTCATGCCCTCGCAGAAGCACACCACCACTCTGGCCTTGGGCAGCCGCTCGCGGAGCTTGCGCAGGAGGCGGTCGAAGCTCTTCTCCCCGGCATTGCTGTAGATCTTGTCCGAGTGGGCGATGCACAGGCCTTCCTGAGCCGCCAGTTCTTTGAAGGCGTCCATGCCACTCTCCCCGTAATTCCCTGCACGGAAATAAAAACATCCAGCATGGGTTGAAGGGAGCAGAGGCAGAGGCCGGGGAGCGGTGCTTACCACGGCCTGGGGGGCCCTGAGTGACGGGGGGCGCATGTGCTCAGGCCCCGGCCTGCCCCATCCTCTGCAGCTGCGGCGGTCCCTGGGCCTGAAGGCAAACCTGAGTACAGACGGTAAGCCAGGTGGAGCCAGCCCAAACACCTCCATGGAAGTCAAGAGAAGTGATCCGCGCTGGGACGCTCAGCGTGGAACAAGTTTGGGGAGATAAAGGATGGCGGCCCTACTTGACAGCCAGGGGTGAGCAGGGTTGTCCCAGATTTTAACCAGAGCAGGGTGATCTTGGGGTGGAGAGGTCAGCTGGCCTGTGCTGGCTCCTGGTTTAGAGGTCGATGCTCCTGCTGATAGGAGGCCCCCCACCCGCCCTGAGGCTTCCCTGACCAGCAAACGCACAAAGCAGAGGGAAGGCTAAACAGATCAGGAGCAAAGCTGCTGGGCTGAGTCAAAACCCACTGCCAGGATGAAGAGAAGCCACGAGGAGACACTTGGCCGTAGACTTCGATTTCTACTTTAGATCATTCTTACAACCAAGTGCGCTTCTGGGTAGTCAGAACTCGTAGATCTATGGGATACATACCACTTGGCCATTTCTCTCTTCTTCATTGATGACTCTGGCCTTAAAAGCTCCATATTCCTGGTGTTTCCCAAGTTTAGAGACGTTGATATCAACGTGCATGATGCTTGCAATATCCTGTCCTCCAAATTCCTCAACCTCCCGGGCTCCATTGCTATTTCCTGTAACTTGTCTAACAGTCTACCTCTTGCCATTGAAAAAGTTCCTAAGTTCTACTCCTTTCATCACAGAATTTCCCAAACTTCATACAAATATAAAATCCATTCACTCCCTAGCCTGCATTCTCCCTTCCAGCTCCATCTGGTTTTGACTTGACAGCATATCTTCAGTCAATCCCTTCCAAATTCCAGAAGCCTCCCATGTCTTCCTGACAAAACCCATTTGCTAATTAAACCCAACAAATCCTCTCCTGTGCTTCTACCCAGGCCAGGCTCGAGCTCATTTCCAAATACTGACTGGTTTTCTGTAAAATTCATGAGAACACATAGGGAAAGGGCATCCAGCAGTACTTGGAAATTCTACTATATCACTCCTGTAAATATATTTTCTTACCAGCCCTATGATTATTACACCTGTATGCTTCTCTCTGTCTCTAAAATAAGGGCTCTTCCATCACCCTTTCTCACCTGGGGTTCTCAGCTCCTGGCTCAATAAGGACAGGGAGAGTCCGATAAAAATAAATCCTGCCACACACTATAACATGTGTGCACCTTTCTTCATTGACACTGGAATTCTCTGGAAATTTTTTTGCATTGCAATTTATAAGGGATTAAGTATAAAACTAATCTCTGCTCAAGAACATTGGATTCATCACATTTTGTCTGTTCAAATATTTTATGCAGCAACTACTCCTGCTGTCTTGGATAATCAACTTATCTCTCCTAATGATGTTGATTTAAAACAAAACTCCTGGGCCCATTACCTCCCTTGAGTTACCAGTGGATTCTCTACACTTGCTCTCCCCACACACCCACAATAACAGTTAATGAAGTAAAAAAAATCTGCTTCTTAATATTCCATTCTCTGATTTTTTTGTATTTTTAATTGACTATAGTTGGATGCAAAATTTTGTATACATTCAATGTGCACAATGATCTTAATGAGTTCAGACACCTGGATACATATCTCCTCAGAATCTTCTCTTGTTAAAAAATCTTCCGTGGTAGAGTGCTTGCCTTGAGCTGAAGAGCACAGGGACAGCCCCCAGGCCCAGAGTTCAAGCCCCAAGACCGACAAAAAATATCTTCTGTTGTTGAAGCTGCTAACATCTCTGTTGCCATATTCCATGACTGGCTCTTTGCCTTTATTTACCAGCCATTTAGCTATGTTTCTTCATTGCAGCACTTCATGATCATAGTTCCTGTGACAGAAGTGCTCTTGCTTTCCTCATGAGCTACTAATCTCTCTAGTCAGTGGGTATGGATAATAGTAATCACCTCAAATAGTAATAGTAATAAGACAACAACTCTAAGCTTCAAACTATGCCTTGGAACAAAAGACACTATTCATTTGTCTATCTGATATATCCATTTATAAACATCTGAAGTTTTACATATCTGAAATAATCTTTGCTTCTCTTTTTTTGTAGACATTTTCTTTCAGATATTTCCTGTTAACAATAATGCCTTTGTAGATCAAGTTACTCAATGAGAAATTTTAAGAACTATTTTAATATCCGTAGTTTTCTTGTATACCTGACCCATTTTTTGTAGACTCTAACTCTAGAATATTCCTAATCCATCCTCTCTTCTCCACTTAAACCTCCTGCTACAATAAACCATGGCTTAGACCATGCTGCCTGAAACAAAAGACTCTTGTTCAAGTTATTTATTGAGAACAAGAAGACCAAAAGTAGCAGGGTAGGATGAGAAGGGAAAGCAAGGCAGGAAAGTTGTCTCGGCCAAAGATTAGCTGCAGGCTGGTCCCAGAAGAAAGTGCTAGAACACATGATAGCATAGACCCAGTCCTAAAATATTGTACAACAAGGAGAAAGAAAATCAGGCTGACCATTGACAGAATCCTACACACACACACACACACACACACACACACACACACACACACACACACACACACACACACACACACGCACACACCCCATCACCACCACCAACCACCACTACCACCACCACCACCACCACCACCACACCACCTCCCAGCACTTCTCTAGCCAACTAGATTCTTTGCTTCCATTCTTATTCCCAACAATTGATTTCATATCCAGAAACCAGACTATAGTTATAAATTGAATTATGTTATCCAGCTACAGAAAGCTTCCATTGCTTCCCAACATGCTTGGAAGAAACTAAAACTCCTCACCCTAGATTACCATGGGCTGAGATCTCCAACTTCTCCAACTCTCTCTCTCTTCCCACTTCCTTTGCTCATCTTCTCCAGTCCTGTGGCAGTATTATTCTTCCTGGAGTATCCCCAGCTCATCCATGCCTCTGTATTAGCTTTCTCCATCATTACATAAAAGGATGGTATTTTACCAGATGTTCTTGTCAGTCATATCGCTACATAAATTCCCCTTCTCTAAAAAGTCTTCTTAATCAGTTAGCTTAAATTAGCCTCCCACTAAATCCAATACATTAGTTGATTTTTATCTCAATACCTGATAGTTTTGTTTTTTATTCTCCCTAGAACATAAGCCCCATGATTACATCTGTTAATGATCTGTTCCAAGATATATGTTCAATATTTAGTATAGCCCCAGATACTTAAATTCACGATAAAAGCGTATTTTTATATAACAGGCCAAAAAAGAAATAAGCAATATGCAATATGCAATATATAACAAATATATAAAACTCAACAATAAATATACTAATAATTTGACAATTATCTTCACATATTTAAGGTAAATGTAAGGTAAATACAGCATAATTTAGTCAAAACACCTGAAAAAGAGTGACATTATCCATAAAAGACTTGGGACTAAAATTTTTCATGAGCATTGTAATGACATCTAATGAGATGTTTCCAGATCTCTCTCTCCATCACCCTCAGTGTCCTGACGGGGTGTAGTGAAGTTCAAATGGAAGCATTAGCACATCACAGATCCCTGGTTCCCTGGACTTTGCAGAGATGTCAGAGCCCAGACAAGAGGCATTGACTGATTATATGGGAGAAAACTGCAGCTGACAAGTGAATGCTTTATTTATCTTCAGCAGAGATCACAGGAAGGAAGCTAGATGCCACTTCCTCCCCATAAATGCAGGTTCAGGAATCTGCAAGGTAAGTACACACACACACACACACACACACACACACACACACACCCAGCAGACTCTCAAAAGTCACTGTTGGTCTGTTAGAACATTGGATTAAAAGAACAACATCATGGTGCTAACTCAGAGACTTCAGTCACAAATATTATTTTACTCCTTTATCAAAACACGTGCAGGTTTAATGAGCAAAAATGGTCTTTTCATAAGTATAAGAAGTTTCATATGTTGTAAGTCTAGTAAAGGCTATAGACATACTTAGTTCACACCCCTCAGCTTTGACAAGGAAAAAAGATGTGAAAGGCAGAGCAGTGGACAACACAGCTTCTACCTGTCCTGACTCTCAGATTCCTGCTCTATTCACTCAATGCTCTAAGACTACTACTGAATATCTGTATTTCCATTATCTAAAATAAAAATCTGAGTAGGTTAATTTGTTCAATGAAATGTTAGTCTCAATTTCTGTATTGATAAATTCTTGTTTGGACAGCAATTCCTACTTACACAGATAAATAGAAAACTGAGGATTATATATTGAACTGTATTTACACTATGCATTTCTCTCAGAGTACCCACTTATCTTCAAACTCACATGTAAATTTCTGTGAAAGGAGCCATATCTAATAACAACAACAACAACAATAAATTTTATAAATTTTTATACTTAAAAAAATTGCAGCTGGGCGCTGGTGGCTCACGCCTGTAATCCTAGCTACTCGGGGGACTGAGATGTGAGGATCGCAGTTCAAAGCCAGCCCAGGCAGGAAAGTCCGTTAGACTCTTATCTCTAATAAACCACTAGAAAACTGGAAGTGGTGCTGTGGCTCAAGTGGTAGAGTGCTAACCTCAAGGTGAAGGAAGAGCTGAGGGACAGCGCCCAGAGTTCAAGCCCTACGACCAACAACAACAAAAAAAGCATTCATGAGCAGTATCACATTTGACTCTTTAAATGTAGTGCATCCATTATCAATAGTACTAGATTGAAAAAAAAATACAAAATGAGAACAAATCATGCCCCACTGAGGCTAAAGTTGTGCTACTTACCTTAACAAGCAACAGAGCTAATAACTAATGAGTCAAGTACAAGTACCTAGAATAAGTTTTGTTGGTTAAGGACCAAGCAAAAGAACATAAAGAAAGTAATATATGTCCTGAGTCTTAAAACACAGTATGTTTTCCATAAATAGAAAGAAAACAAAGGGACTTGTAGTCTTTAACTGCCTGGTAGGTCATGAACAATGTCAGACTGAAGATAATACTCTCAGCTGGAAGTCTATCCTAACCCTCCTCTCCTCCCTTTATCCTGCCCCTCGGCCCCCTCCTGCCTTTCTAGATATTGAAGGATTTATTTAGACATCTCTCTGGATCTAGTATCTGCTGACCTGAAAAATAAAATGGCAATATGATTATAAATATTTTGGGCGAGTAGGAAGATGTATATTTTCATTCCATTAGCATTTTATTGAACTGTCAACTAAAAAACATATGTTTTGGTTCTGTACTTTCAGGGTTACCAAATAATTGAACACTGGTTTTCCCTTCAATTTGATAAATATTTAGTATGTATCCAGGATTAGATGAAGCACCTAAGCCTGCCACTTATTCACATAACAATTTCCTTATAAAAACAATAATACTCCACCATGAAGCTCAAAAATGTTAAATAAGCCAGGCACCTGTGGCTCACACCTGTAATCCTACTCAGGAGGCTGAGCTCTGAGGATCATGGTTCAAAGCCATCCTGGGCAGGAAAGTCCGTGAGACTCTTATCTCCAATAAAACCACTAAGAAAACTGGAAGTGGTGCTGTGGCTCAAGGGGTAGAGCTCTAGTCTTGAGCTGAAGAGCTGAGGGACAGCACCCAGGCCCAGAGTTTAAGACCCATGACAAAAAAAAAAAAAGTTAAATAATTTTCCCAACTTCAGTGCATCCAGGATTTACCATCTAACTCAGAAGTTCTCTCTCACCACAGTCATTTAAATGGTCTACAAGAGTAATGACACAGCACAAGCTCAAGCTCACAGAACACAGCAACACTGAGATGAATGTGCTTCATGAGAAATGAAAATTGCTGCAATGCTAGATTTGGGACTAAAAGTATAGGGATAATTAGATACCACCTCTTGGATAACATCAGAATGAAACAGGTCCAAGGAGAACATGAGTGAAGGGCTGGCATGCAGGTGAATAGCAACAAACTGAAGCCCCACAAGGAACTTTTAGAGACTGGGTAAAGAAATCCCACTGGAGCAGACAGTCCATAGTTTATAGAATGAAACTCTGCAACAATTTCTAGTAAGGCATCTGGCATAAGGCTACAGCATAGAAATGTGCTATGTTTCTGCAATATAACAGATTTTATAACAGACTTTATTCCTGTTACAATGTTGCCTAAAACCTACAGAGTGAGAGAGAAAGGGAAGGTTGACCCATAAAACAGAAAACTTTACATGTTGACAAATCTTCATTTCCAAATTAGTGACAAGATAAAAAAAGATTTACAGAGAATAAATCTGGATATTCTAGTAAAATAAGCATCTAAATAACTGGTCAAGATGTTTGTAAGGGGTATACATAAGAATATTTATATTTCCATGAACATGGGGTTTACAAAGAAATATTTTTATTTGTATACCAAAAAAAATTTAGAGTAAGAGGAGTGGACAGTATTAGCAAATAAGTTTAAGAAAGGCACTAAAAAGGGGGTGATCACAATCGTAATATTCAATATACACATGTAAAAATGGAACCAGGTAACTTGAGTGGGAAGGTGGCATGGGGAGAGATGAAGAAAGATGCTGATAGAAGTGAGACTGATCAAGACATACTGTACTCAGAAATTGATATGTCAATTGAAACCCCTCTGTGGAATTACTTAAAGGTAATTTTGTAAAGGAAAGGAGAGGGGAGGAGAGAGGAGGAGAGGGAAGGAGGAGAAGGGCGGGGAAGGGAAGGGGAGGAGAAAGAAAGGGAAAGGGAAGAGGAAGAAGGGAAAGGGGAAAAGGAAAGAGGAGAAGGGGAAAGGGAAAGGGAGGAGAGGATGAAAGGGAGAAAGAAAAGGGAAAGGGAGAGAAAGAAAAGAAGCAGAGAGAAAGAGAGGAAGGAAGGAAGGAAGGAAGGAAGGAAGGAAGGAAGGAAGGAAGGAAGGAAGGAAGGAAGGAGCAATTCCTCTAAGTCCAGATTTTCTAAGATAGATATGATTTTTTGAAACAGCGAGATATTATAATATTCCATATCAATATTCTTAAATTTGCCCTTGTGTAGACAATATTGTCCACTTCATTTTTTACTTTAAAACACTTTGTTATTATTCAAATGCTTTATTTAAATTTAAGTGTTGTTGCTGTATCTTTATAAATCAGTATCAAAAAACAATATTCAACATTGCTCATCTCTACATGTTTATTCATAAGTGATATGAGAGGCCAGCAGTGATATCAAGAAATATGCAAACAATTCCACTTGCTTAAAGAAAAAAATGCTTTTGTTTTGAAAGAACACTGATCTTATGCCCTAGACATCCTGGCTCTCTGCCTTCATTCATGCATTCCAAGGTCACCTGATAGTGACTCACTTCCTCTTTCTACCCGGAGAAATGGACCAGCTTTGCTAACAGATTGGCACCTGGGGCATGTCAGACAAATAGGATAATATCCATTTAAAAGAATTCTGATAAGGAAATCAATTTCATAGCATGTTCTAGAAACCTACTATTCAACATCCATCACTATTGGGAAATCCTTCGTTTTGACCTAAATTCTTTACAATAAAAATCCAAATTCATCTCTTTCTTTGCTTTTCAGTGGAAACAAGGATTATGTGGTTTCTGAATTTGTCTTCTTTTTTTCTTATAGGGTGTTGGTACAGTCCTGGAAGTCACAATTCAGCTTTTTCTTCTCTTAACAACTTTAACCTTGCGTGGCGACCTTTTTAATTTGTTTGGTTCTCCCAGGTAACTCTTAGAAAACATGATGTCTTCCCACCTCCATCCATGCACCTGCTGAGCCCTCTAACACGTCAGCACGGAGGGCCTGGTCATCAGCTGATATTTAGTCATCGCCTGCCTCTGGACTCCCAGATGGTGCCATGCAAGAAAATTTATACACAAGGTCAGGGAAGGAACGAACTCAGGCACTCACAGAGGACATGAAGGACTCTATTTTACCAGCAACTTCCCAACTCTGAGTACACTAGTGTAGAAAGGTATAGTTTCAGCATCCAAGAAGAAATCCACCACAAAGGAGCTACTTGCTCTCTGCTTGTAGGACTGAAACCAAATGACATTCATACTGTGCCTCACGGTCTTCTCTGTTAGGCCCTATTGCTGAATGATTAAGAGGATAAACCTGAAGGCATATCAACTTTGGTGAATCCTGGATCCTGAGGAAGGAGCTAGTTAACTTTAAGGATTTTCTTCTGGAAGCTTGAGTTGTCCACTACATGAAACAGAGGCCATCATATACATCTCAAAAACTTGTGATTACAATGAGATGTACAAGACACTATGCTGAAAAAGAACTTTACAACTTTGAGGGGGCAGGGAGGATTTGGGAGGTGGGGAGGAGAGAGATGGTAGGGGGAAAACAAAGGAGGTAACAATGCTCAATAGGAAATGGACCCATTACCTTGCTCATGTAACTGCAACCCCTCTGTACAGTATCTTTAATATATATATATATATATATATATATATATATATATATATATATATATACACAGAGAGAGAGAGAGAGAGAGAGAGAGAGAGAGACTTGTGATTATTAAATCCTATGTGAAAAGTAACACAAAAATGTCCGTGTTCCCCAATAGTTGTAGAATTTAAATTGGACATAGGTGTTAGCAATGACCCAGGAGCTATGGATTCTTTTATTTTGATCTTATTTATTAAACCTGAGCTTGCGATTGTTAATGCAGGGCTTCACTCTCCCCAGGGTCACTTTGGACCAGGAAGTTCCTTGAATTATTTTTGCAGCTATATTTGCACCAAGAAAGTCCTTCTCTTGTTCATTTTTGAGCTTTTGTGTTTACATTTAAACTTTAAGCTTTATGCCGACAGACAGCCTCAAACACTCACATTTATTTCCTGACTCCCTTGCAGCTAAAGCAGGAAAGTGAACCACTTTCAGACAAGGAGATTTAAGCAGAGTTGTCCAGTGAGTCTTATAGGAAAATTATAAGCTTCATATGGCATACATGCATTTTGAAGGCCAGTATATAGACCTGAGACTAGGTGAACTATCATATTATAAAGATGAGAGATAAAATATGAAGCTTATGCCACACACACACACACACACACACACACACACACACACACACACACACACACACAGATGAGGAGAGAAGACTGAGCATCTCAGAGACCTTGCAGCTTCACAACCAGCCATGTACTTTCCACCTGTGGATGTCTCATTGCATGAGAAAGCTAAATCACTCTGATAAGTCACCATAAGTCTTATTTTCAACCTATTTGCAGACAAATATATTCTTGATTATAGTTATGAACCAAAATGTATGTTTTCCAAAATTTACATATTGATGCTCCTATCACAAATGTGGCTGTCTTTGGAAACAAAGCCTATAAGGACTTAAAGTTAACTCCAGAGCCCTGGCCCAACAAGAACATAGTTTTCCTAAACAGAGACATTATTCAGCTGTAGTCTTGGTCTTTCCAGCAACCACAATTGTGGGGAAAAAAAACACCACCTGGTTTTTGACCACTTTGTCATAGGAGCCAAAGTAGACTAATACAGTATTCTATGTATGTCCCTCTGTATTCACAGGTTCCACATTGATGGCTCAACAAACTCTAGGTGGAAAATATTTGGGAAAGCTTAGACTTCTTCTTAAGGAGTTACAGTATACATACATTTGTATATACTTGCATAATACCTAGTTTATTTACTAATTCGTTTATAAGCTAATTCTAGTTTTCATGTATGTGGGAAAACATGCAACCTTTGTCTCTGTATTCTCACTACTTTTGCTGTCTTTCAAAAAGTGGCATGACAATCTATAGCCTACAAAATTAAGAAGATGAGGGAAGGAGTGAATAGGGGAAGGATGGATGAGAATGTTGAAAGCGGTGACATTGATCAAAATATTGTATTTATTAATTGCTTTGGAAACTCCTTTGTATGACTACTTACAATTTTTAAAAAGTGGCATGAGCCAGACACCACTGACTTATGACTATAATCCTAGCTACTCAGGAGGCTGAGATATGAGAACTGTGGTTCGAAGCCAGACTGAGCAGGAAAGTCTATGGTGCTCTTATCTCCAATTAAACATCAAAATGCTGGAAATAGAGCTGTGGATCAAGTGGTAGAGTGCTAGCCTTGAGCTAAAATGTTCAGAGCCAGTGCCCTGAATTCAAACTATAGGACTGGTTAAAAAAAAGTGTCATGTGAATAATTGTCCTTTTGCTGAGAATGAACTGAGTTGTTCTTGTCATTATTCCCTAAACAATATAGTATAATAATATAGCATTTATGTTATATTAGATACTCTGTATGTATAGAGATGATTGAAAGTTACAGACAAGTGTACCTAAGCTAGGTACAAACATTACACCATTATACATTAAAGGACTTAGGCAAATTCTGAGGGATTCCCAGGGCCAACCATACGTGGGTTTCTCACAATAAATTTCCAGGATGGGAGCCAGGAACCTGACTACTTGTAACTAGTTGTGACCTTGAGCTGTTTTACATTCTGCTTGACTCATGTCGCAAATGGGAGGTTCATACCAGGAGATCCTTCAGTTTCCTTATCACATAAGCATGTGGAAACTATAGGACACTATGAATCAGCACTCTTTCATAATCTAGAGCTTCGTGTCAAAACATTTTTTCCTATTCTCAGTACGGAAAGTAGACATCTGCTCAGCTAATTTTTTTCAACAGTTTTCTCCTTGCCCAATCTGATTTCTCTTACAAGTAGATCACTCACTGTTGGAGAAGAGAAGGCATTTATTGTGCAACCATTTAGAATTTATCTTCCCTGAAGACACATTTTTTAAACCAATACTGCTTTAGGTATGCAGTCACTAAAAAGTACGGAATGAAACACTGCCCTGAGATATAGCTGATACACTAGAATAAGCAGGGCTACTTTAAGAACAAGCTCATTAGACGAACCTTAACTTACAAGAAGACACACTGCCCAGCATCATGGAAATGACATTCACCAAGAGCCAGCTGTTCCCAGTGCCTACTTTTAGCCACATTTTACTCAATGGAATTAAACCCATCCCTTCTACTGAATTCTCGGTCTCCTTCTATTTAACACCACTTTCAATATGTTTTACATCGTCAGTAAAAAATGCCATTTAACTACATCAGCACAGCTTTATCTGTGGGTCAATAGAAATTAGGGTATGGAGGAAAACTTTTATTCACAGGACATGAGAACCTGCTTCAATAAGTGCAGTGCATTAAAATGTCCTAGGTTTTGGCCCTGTGAGACCTAATCAGGGTTTGGTTCGGCCTCATTGTACCTCTGCTTGTATCCAACTGAAGGGATTGGCCTGGGTGATTTCTGAGACCTTTCATTACAAATCTTTAACTTCATCCCTATATCTCTGCATTGTAACAGGAAAAAGTTCACTCTTGTAGCACAAAGCCTTAGTTTGACTTGGATTTCACATGGATTCAGACTATATAGTTTTACCATAGCTTTATCAGAACTCTTAGAGTGAATACACCTTACTTTCAAGAGAGACAATGTTGCAAAATAGTGAGAAACAGGAACTCCAGATCCAGAGAGTCCTGGAATCTAATTCTGATTTCCCTGATCATTGTTTCTGGGACATTTGGAAAGTTAATTTCGTTCTGTGCTTTGTTTCCCTTGTCTTGAAATGGATATAATAATAATCACCTCTTAAAATGGTTCCAAAACTTCAATGATACTAATGAATGCAAAATTAGCAGGCATCAAAAATTGGCATTTGTATACATTACTAGTGAACAATAGCTTATTATTCCAAACAAGTAGGACATAGAGCTTATTATTATTTATTGGGTAGCATCTTAAGAGCTCCGAGCTAGCTATCAAAAGAAGTCCCTTACATCCATTATCTCCTTTCATGTATGGATAAGACCTGAGTGTTGGAAGAATTGTTCAGTGAGAGAGAAGGATCACAGCTCCGCAGTTAGACTTGAGTCCACGTTCTAGTTTCATATGCTGTAAGGGGAGTGAGCTGCATGACTATGAGAATGTGGGGGTGAGTCAGACAGGGCAGGGAGATCACAGGAGGCGTGACAGGCAGTATCTGAGTGTGAGGCTGATCAACGTGGAGTCAATGAAGTGCCAAGAACACAACCAAGTAAATGTCACTGGGCATTTCATCTGCTTCTCCAGCCAGTGTGTTCAGAATGAGGCATCCATGTGATGTAATTAAAAGTGCTGGCAAATGTCTCTCTAACCCAAGGTACCTCCTTGAACTTTATCTGAAATTCCACCGTTAGAAAGATATAATTTCTGTCTTTTGAAAAATAAAATGATACTGAGAGGAAATTCATTAAAGTCTCACATCCTGAAAAGCTAGAGGCAACATGAACCTATAGAGCCGGGGTTACAAAGGAGATTATTCATAACACAGCTTTTATTTATTATCCTTAGGTCATTTTTTAACTTTTTCTGATGGTGATCAACTGCTTAAATCTATTATTTAAATACATGTAATCAATATTTTATGTCATAAATATCATATATAACCAATAATAGTCAAGACTGAGAGACCTTAATGATTAGTTTGTCTATAACCCATATTTTATAGCCAGGAGCTACAAAAAAAAAAATAGATGAATCCCTCCAAGGCTACAAAATAAATCAATGGCAATACCATACTGAAATCCACTGAAAGTAGTCATTTCTACTTTAGGGAGAACCAGCTTTCTAGCATACTGGTGCATTAAAAATTCTAGTTCCCATTCTGAATTCTACACAGAAACAGAAATACAAGAGGAGACAAATAGTCTTGAAATCTGCCTTCAGACAATAACACCCCAGAACAGTCCAGATAAATTATCTTCAGCCACTGTTCAATGAAATAATCAATGGAATGTGTGCCACCCTCCCAGTACCTAAGTCTGCAGATTCATCAGCTGCACACGGTGTTTAAGTGTCTAACTCCTGAGCACCTAGCAATGTTTCACAGCTATTGTGGGGCAACTTTCTTTATTTCCCCAGGAAGAAAAGTAGGCCCTGGTTTGGGGAGGAGAACTTAATCCTAAGAACTTTTCCTTTGTTAGGTGGACCAGAAAAGTAGCAAGAACTTCATCTGTGATTATTGGTAACTAACATGGAATGTGAACCATCCACAAGATAGATAAATATTTGCACACATGTTTATCTGTCTTGAAGAGCAGCTCATCCCACAAGTGTCACAACGTAGTTCCTGATATTTGACTGCTCGGACATTAATAGCTTCCTCCCTTAGGATCCTTTCCTAGATTTTTCTTGATAAAATGAACAGTGGCTTCACAGAGAAAATAATATTCTAAGCCACAAGTGGTATTACAGCTGACAACCCCAGCATTCAGGAGACTGAGGCACGGGAGTTGAGAGTTAGAGATCAATCTGGGATGTATAATGAGATCTTACAACCAACCAACTAACTAAGCAAACAGATGTCTTTTAATTTTACCCTCTAGCAATACTATAGGATGTTATCATTTTTAAATATAGTTAAAAAGTAAGTTCAATTCAGAAAAACAAAATAACATACTTTTCCTTAGAATGAGAGCATAGTATTTGTCTCTTCCTATTGCGCCACCTCAAATAATGTTATTACGATCTCTAAAACATAACACCAGACTAGTTAACTAATTCTCAACTACTCACCATGCATTTTCACTTGGTTCTTGGAAGCCTTCATCTAGGTAAGCAATTTCACTTTATTATTTGCTTTGAGGATTTTACAAGTCAGTGCATTGACTGGTGGACTTCTTCCATTTGTCTTTTACTTTGAAAGAAAAGCAGGGAAGAAGTAAAGAAGGAGAGGGAGGTGGTTTGGGGAGGGGAACTTAATCCTGAAGCCTCAGAAAACAGAAGGAATCAAGTCAAACATTTTTAAACCAAATGTCAAGGTCTTGAAACAGAGCAGAGATTTGGAGCTGTGCTATGGAGGAGGAATCCATGGGTTATAATTGCACTGATCATCTGGTCATATACTTATGTATCTGTACTGAGAACTGATGCTGGCAATTTTCCTTCTGATCATTGATCTCCCAAACCCAACCCCTCTGAAACCTTACAGACTGACAATCAGAAACATCTACAAAAAGGGATGCCTGTGCTCTGAGTGATGGTTATTCCCTACATAGAAAAACAAAATCAAAGCAATGAAGAAACAAACGACATCTTGTGATGACATGGCCCCTTACTGGCCCCCAACATGGGCTAAGGAAACTTCTGAGCCGATTATCTGAGATCCCTGGGGAAATCAAGCAGCCTCTCCTACACAAATTACAGAGATGGAGCTGAGCCCTGCCTGGGAGGAGATGGAACCTGGAGCACTGCCCACACAGAGCTGCCTGCATTGGAGTGAGCAACCTTTCAACACATAGTTGTCATCGGAGCACGAGCATTGTCACAAACAGGCATGGAATAACCTGGCTTTCCCAGGAACTCCATGGGAGGTTCAAGGTGTGTAGAGAGGCTACAAATTCTTGCCACCAGCCCAAGTTGTCCTGGGCAGACTTTCTCTAGAACTAGAGTGATTCGTCTAAGGAAGGCCCTGCTTGGTCTTGCCTACAAGCTTTTACAGTTGGTTTCATGTAGGATAGATGCTGAGTGGTGTTCTTTAAAATAATTGAAATTGATTTCACTGCCATAAACATACTCACAAGCACACAAGGGAATGCTTTGTCTTATTTAATGAAAGCTGGCTCCTCCAGAAGAGGCCATATATCCTCCATAATAAGACTCGGTGGAACCGGTCTCTGCTTTGGAGGCTGCTTCCTCTGCAGTGCCAGCTCTGGGGATGTGGAGATGTCACCTTCTGTTCTCTTCCCCCTACACTACCCACATATTCCTCTGTGCTAAATATTAATAGACAATACAGAAAAATTCTACTAAAAAGGCCCAAATATTTAACCACCACAATAAATTTAGGAGATCTCTTTGACTCCAAGATTATCATTCTTTAGGGTTTTTAAAGACCCTAGAAAAGATTAACATTTATCTGAACACAGGAAGGAGGGATAGAGTCTTCATTAATACTTATTCTCTAAAGTCATTGACATTTCTAGAGACCATATCTGAAAACCCCAGTAACACAAATGGAAGTTGAGCCAGATAATGTCCATAGCTTCTTACATTACTACTGTTCTTGGACTCTATAAAGGAATCACAAAGAGTGGCCAAGGATGCTGGGCTGAGTGAATGGAAAGATCAGAGAATAGAAACAAAAAGCTTTTGATAAAATATAAAATACCAAAGTTCCATTTTATCATTATTAGATTGATTGTGCAGCCAACTACATCTACCATGTTTGAAATCTGAAATATTAATGTTTCTAAAAATTTCCAATTTTTTTCTCAGAAAGACTTGTTAGTTATGCAAACTTAGAGTTCACAACAAAAAAAACAGTTAGGTAAATAGTCTTGATTAACCCTGAAAACAGTTCTTTAGAGAAGGATTCAGATTAGCACTCTAGGAATATGGGTTTAAATATCAGCTCTACCATTTACAAGCCCTATTCTCAGTGAAATAAAGACTCTCTAAGCCAATTTCCTCCACCTGAAAAATAGGATAGGATAGTGATACTACAGACTCACACACACACACACACCAAAGTACTGCGGTGAGAGGTTAAATGAGGTAATACAGGGATGCAAATCTCACACGATTAAATACTCACACTATTAAGTACTCTTGATAAATATGAACTATTGTTATTTTGCAGCAGATTGCATTTACTGCAGATGACTGTACAATGTTTCCTTTCCACATGTTCTTCCTACAGTGTGATATTCTTTCCTTCATGGAAAATGTCTGCGGCTTCTCCCTTTGCTTCATGGTGGTCTTGTTCCAAACTGTCCCTCAGTGATTTTTAAAGCCAAGGTTGTAAAAGAGATACAGCTTTGGCCTGGATATCTATGGATTCTAGTCCCTGTCAATTAGCCTCTGTGCTATGAAGAGTCAGGCAGTGTATGGAAAGGCCGGGCGTTGGCGTTCCAGGCACCACCTGACGTCCCAGCACATTGCCAGCTGACCACCAGACAGGTGAGTGAGCGAGTGAGCGAGCGAGCTCCAATGGAGCTCCAAATCGAGCAGCCAGGCTGCCTACATTGAGCCCTGCCCAACTTGTAGACTCAGGAGAAAAAAAAAGTCATGTGCCAATTTCAAGCCATTGACTTCAGGGGAAGTTTGTTGCATATCCAAAGACGCTTGTCACATATCCAAAGCCAGTCAGGTGAAAAATTCCTTATTGACAGTTTACAAATGCAAAAACAACTTCAGGAAGATTAAAATAATGCCAAACACATCTACTAAAAAGTAGCAAGAGGATTTAGAATCAGATGTTCTAGCTACAAATCTTGAACTCCTTCCAAAGACTTTAAATTTGAGAAGTCATCTTAATGAGGAATGCACACTAAACTAAGAAGACTACTGGCTCATGCCACATTGGAAATGTGTCGCATCCCAGGTCAGATCTTTTGAGCTAGGTGGTTTCTCTCTATCTTTTCCCCCACCACTCAGGAGCAGGCCCCAACTATGGTAAAAAACACTTTCATTCCCCACATCCCAGAATGCCTTTCTCCTTACATTCTTAGCTCCTGGACTGGAGATAAAGGTTTCTGCCCAAGATGTCCTCTCATTTGGCTAAAGTTTCTCACCGCTGCCCTCACGAGCTTTTTCCATGCATAAATACAGTCAGTTCTTCTTATGTGCACTTCTACATTCTCAGACTCAACCAACCACAGATGTAAAACATGAGACCAAAAAAATCGTGCATTTCTATTTAACAGTATACCAATTACTTGCATAGAATTTGCATTGTATTAGATATGATTAGCAGTCTGGATATGATTAGAAATAAATGGGGGTGGGGAAAAACATCCTTTTTCTTCAGTCCAAACTATATACACAGAATTTTTTTAATGGATACAGCTTTGTGTTCATTCACAAATAAAAGAAGTCCACAGGAAAACAATGTACTAAATGTTACACTAAATATCTCTTGATGATAAGATTAGGGCTTATCCATACAACGGACAAGGGTCTCATATCTAAAATATACTTGGAACTCCAAAAATAAAATCACCTAACAACAAATCCTCAAAGAAACAACTGCCCAACAAATAAGTGGGCTAAAGACTTAAAGAGAAACTGCTCTGAAGAGGAAATAAGAATGGCCAATAGATACATGAAGAAATGGTCAACTTTTCTAGCCATAAAAGAAATGCAAATCAAAACAACATTGAGATTCCACCTCACCCCAGTTAGAATGGCTATAATCAAGAGCTCTAATAACAACAGATGCTGGAGGGGATGTGGACAAAAGGGAACCTTACTTCATTGTTGGTGGGAGTGTAAACTTGTTCAACCACTTTGGAAAATAGTATGGAGGTTCCTCAAAAGACTCCACATAGACCTCCCCTATGATCCAGCAATCCCACTTTGGGGCATTTACCCAAATGATCACAAACAAGACCATACTAAAGCTACCAGCACAACTATGTTTATTGCAGCATTATTTACCATAGCTAAGATATGGAACCAACCCAGATGCCCCTCAGTAGATGAATAGATCAAGAAAATGTGATATATATATATATATATATTGGAATATATATATTATATATATAATGGAATATATAATGATACATATTATATATATATTATATATAATGGAATATATAATTATATATATATATATATATATATATAATGGAATTCTATGCCTCCATCAGAAAGAATGACATTGCCCCATTTGTTAGGAAATGGAAAGGCTTGGAAAAAATTATATTAAGTGAAGTAAGCCAGGTACAAAGAAACATAGGTCCCATGCTTTCCCTTATTTGCAATAACTAGTCTATGTCTGGGACAAGCAGAAAAGGTCAGATAAGATGATGTTAAATGAAACGAACCCCAAGATAGGGATACAAGTGGTTTTTTTTTCTTTTTCTTGTTATTGTTTCTAACATATTTATAATGTACCATGCTATTTTTTTGTTTCTTTGCATGTCCCTCCCCCACAGTATAACCCGTTTAAACTGTATTTGATGTTGGTATAATTTGGGGAGGGGAAGGGAAAAAACAAGTTGTTTAAATAGGGATACAGGTTGACCCATTGCAACAATGAGATGTAGAAGACACCATGTTGGAAAACCAACTTTACAATTTAGGTGGGGGGGAGGGGAAGAGAAGAGTATAGTTGTGGAGGTGGGAGGGAGGAGATGGTAGGAGAAAAATGAAGGAGGAGGTAACAATGCTTGATAAGAAATGTACTCATTACCTTGCTCATGTAACAGTAACCCCTCTGTACAGTATTTTCACAATACAAAAACTTATTTAAAAAGATTAGGACTTACCTTCTTTTTCTTTTCCTCTATGACTGTAGATTTTGTTTATAATCACAAATAAAAGATATACACTCATTGTCAAGAAGGCCTTTTCTGGTGGCCATTTAAATATTCCCTTTTATTTCAAACCTAAGATTAATTTTGTTTATTCCACAATTTGGCTCAATAATTGATTCCCTGGTTATAAGAAGCCTTACTAAGCTTCTACACAAAAACCTGAAGCAACAACTTTTACAAATGAAAATTATTTTTCTTTCATGCTGAAGGTAACTGGAAATGGGTAGAACTATATTACACCTTCTGAATTTAGAAATATGGATGAAAACACAAAGTATGGTTAGAATAATTGGAATATGTCAGCAACTGTGATAAACAATTTGATCCGTTGAATTAAATCATGAATTCTCTTCCAAGCAAGGTTTGTAATTTCCATGGCTTTTAAACATTTTTAGAATAAGTTGCTTCACTCAAGAGCCAGGTAATAAAATAAAAATTTAGCAATCTAATTGAATTAGAAAATTACCACATGCAAGTTAGACAAATGCTCATAAAAATAGCAACTCAGAATGGAGGAAAGGGGGAAAATATGACTGCTTCCTCCAGAAACTACTACAGGTGATAGAGAAAAAGCATTGTCTTCGCTTCAAAGAGATTTAAAATGCAAACACAAATGCTCAGTTTATAGAGTATATTTTATAAGAATAAAATGACAGAAAATCTTCTGAGAAAGAAGAAGAAGTTAATATTTTGGTGGGGGGAAGAACTAGGGTAAAGATACATTTTGTTAATATATACTTTCATAGAGAATATGGGAACAGACTCTATGATTTGACAAGTGGCAATTACTGAAGAAACTGCAAAGCTAGTGCGGATCATTCTTAAGTCTAAACTAATGCTAAAATATTGTAAAGCATTGGGTCATTTAAGTGATGGCATTAGCAATTAAATATATAATGCAATTTTACTCATCTTACTAACATTTTTCTCTCTTGTTTAAATAAATTATATTTTTAGTATATTTTTATTGTAAGGATACTATACAAAGGAGTTACAATTACATGAGTAAGGTAATGAGTACACTTACTATAGAGCATTGTTACCTCTCCCCCCCCACCCAAACTGTAGATTTTTTTTATTTCAAGAAACCTAAGCAATTATTCCATCCCAGAGTACTGTGGTTATTAGTGTCAACCTACAGAAATGTACCCTTGAAAGTATACATGGCCTAAGACAAGTTGTCAAAGTCACATAGAGACAGTCAAAATTACAAAGTTTTATCTTTATTCATGAATATCATCTTTTAACAATTTGAGCTCTCTCTTCACCAAAAATGTTTTTCTAGTATAGTCAATCCTTATGCCAGAGAAAGAGATAATTGTTGATACTTAGGTAATAGAGATCATTGCTGCTAGAAGTGATATTGGCATGATTATGCAAAAATAAATGTGATATGTATTGATAGACACACATTTATTAATTTATTATATATTTTTTCCAAAGAGATAAAGAAATGGTCTATAGAATAATATATCTGAAGAAACTAAACATTTAGTGAGTTTAGAGACCATCTCTCCCCCAAACAATGTCAATATTTAATATGCTTTTGGAAATACATGAGAAAAAATCTTATATAGTGTACAAATCTTTTTTTGTTTTTTGACAGTCCTGGGGCTTGAACTCAGAGCCTGAGCACTGTCCCTGAGCTTTAATATTCCCAGCCACATATTGTGCAAATCTTGATCAAATTATAGAAGCACAAAACTTAATATTTTAAGTTACACTATGAATTCTATGGTTTTCTACATTTACATCTATTTGATCTTAAACATATGATCTCGGAAACTATTACCTTATTTTAAAATTGCTTACTAATTAAAACTTCCCAGGCATCTGTTTTGTAATTTGCAAAATAAGAAGAATTATTGAATTTGCATGTTTATGAAGATATAGAAAAGTGAAGCAAGCATATGGCCAAATACTCAGCACTCTGTTTCTGAAAATGTTATTCAAAGCATAAACAAAAAAGTAAGTTTTGACAAAAAAAAAAACAAACCTGTTGATTCCTCAGAAGAAATAAACTTCCACTGCTACTACTAAAAGCTAAGTTTTTCTATTTCATGGTGGATATTTAAGCATATATATTAATCTTTCCTACTACCCATGATGCCATTCAAATAACAAGAGATTTAAAAATAAGAATGCATCCATGGTAGCACAGGGAACCCGGGAAGGGTGCCAAGTTCAGACCAGAACAGTAGAGACATTTCTAGAAGATGTGAGACAGATGGAGCCAGACTGATGGTAAAAATCTACAGGGCTGAGTCTGTACTGCTGAACAGATACTAGTGAAGTCTAGAGAGGGAATGTGCCTCTAAGAATCTGAGAAAAACATCAAAGCCAAGAAGCTAAGCCTGGGCAGAGCACCTGTGGCTCACACCTAGCTACTTATGAGTCTGAGATCTGAGGACTGGGGTTCAAAGCCAACCCAGGCTGGAAAGTCCCTGAGACTCTTATCTCCAATTAAGTGTCAAAAACAGTGGACCTGTGGTTCAAGTGGTAGAGCACTAACCTGGAGCAAAAGAAACTCAGGGACAGCTCCAGGGACCCGAGTTTAAGCTTAGGACTAGCATTAACGTGCATGCACACACACACACAAACACACACACACACACACACACACACACACACACCAGGGGCTGAAGGCACAAGTGTGTGGTCCATGGTAAATTGGAGAACTATTGTACTTCTAGTTGAATTATGGGCCTCAAGGTAAAGATCTTCAAATCAGGTGTAAATCTGCCATAGTAATTCACAAATTCTATAGGGCCAGAGAGAAGAGGTAGAAAGGAGGAGAGGGGAGAAAGGAAAGAGATGAGGGTGAGAGGGAAGGAGGAAAAAAAAGTACCCTAGATAACTTCTGAACCCCTAGTGAATAAGCAGCCTCTGCATCCAAAAGCAAACTCTGGGTAACCTAGAACAAACAGAGTCTTGGTAACAAACACATACTTTCACAAAACACCTTTGTCAATATAATCCAAATTCATTATCTGGGGAATTGTTGTGTTTGCTTCTGGTAAAGGAAACATCTTTAACTATAGTTACCAAACAATCTCAACTCTCAATTATAAATATAAGCAAATTTCAAAAAACAAACAAACATGAAAATAGACAAGATCAAGGAAATATTATGTGAGAAAGTAATATAAGAACTCATAAAATTAGGGATTTGAAAAGATATTATATTCACAAAAAACACTATAAGAAGGCAATCAGAAATTCTAAAGTGAAAAAAATGCTTGAAAAGAAAAAGTTCAAATGGAAAAAATAACTCTTGTAGTAAAGTATAATATATACATGTTTTCAATATACCAAGTTTGCTAGCATATAGATTTTCTGGAATTTTCTTCTTTTAGATCATATAGTTTTTCTTTAGATAATATAAAATTTAAAATGAATTCAAGGAAGAGGAAAATATATAAGAAAAAGAATAATCAAAGAATCTAGTGCTAGCCAGGTACCAGTGGCTCACACCTGTAATCCTAGCTATTCAGGAGACTGAGATCTGAGGAAATTGGTTCAAAGCCAGCCAAGGCAGGAAAGTCTGTGAGACTCTTATCTCCAATTCAAGAAAACCAGAAGTGGCTCTGTGGCTCAAGTAGTAGAGCACTCACCTTGAGCTAAAGAGCTGAGGGACAGCATGCAGGCCCAGAGTTCAAGCCCCATGACCCGAAAAAAAAAAATCCAGAGCTATGTATAAAAAAGATAAGTAATTGTTGATAAGTAAATACAATTTAATAGAGTCATCTTAAAATGATATATGTATAATCTGAAAAAGGGAAAGTAAGAACCTACAATTGATTCTTAGCAAAATCTAAAACAGAGACAAATGAAATAAAATTGATGGGCTAAAGTTGTGTGTGTGTGTGTGTGTGTGTGTGTGTGTGTGTGTGTGTGTGTGTGTGTGTGTGTGTGTGTGTGTGTGTGTGTGTGTGTGTGTGTGTGTGTAGGTTTATAAAGGTTGTGGACATTGATTAAATTTGGAAACTTATAGGAAACTTATACTTCATATAAATATATTCATTAGTAGAATTGAAACATAAAAATACCACATCTATTTGAAGTGGAGAAAAATGTTATTAAACCAACCAAACATGATAAAAGAAACAATAACCAAGAAAACAAAATCATAAAAGAAAATAGCATAAAAATATGTACCCTACAAGTGATCACAATAAAATAAGTAATTAGATATTCTTATTAAACCAAAAACTTCCAACTTGGGTTGGTAAATATCCAGATACATACATGTTATAACACTAAACAAAATACACAAACACACAAACATTTAAAAAGTAAATGCTGTAAAAAAATTGAGAAATAAAGTTAGACTATGTAAATTTCAACAATAAAAATTTTAACGTGTATAATAAAAATGTATTAATAACAAAGTAAGTTATAGCAAAAAGAATTATGTGAATATGAAATTTCTCTCTACCGGATATTCTTCATTTTAAAGGGATACAACTAACATGATTTTTAATTCAAACCAATCTCATTAAAATATTACTAAATGAACATCCCATTCAAGAAAATATAAAAATGAACAGTGAAACCAAGCAAATTAATAAACAGAAAAAGCAGAATTAATAATGTCAAAAGCATACAAGAGAAATCTTTTAAAAATAGACAAATGGATCAATCTCTTCTAAAGAAAAAGATGAAAGGTATGTAATCCATACTTAAAATAAGATCAAATGCTTAGAAATGTAGCATTGCACAAAGCCAATGCAATGATAAGAAATAAGTAACTCATTCAATATTAGACAGAAGGCAACTAGAGTATGTTTTAGATAATAAATTTGTCTTCTAGTTAATAATGGCTTATAATCCTCAAAATAGACGTATATCATCTTAAAATGGTGATACTTTAGTTTAGGAAATTAAGCCATGGAGAAGTGAAGGAACTTAAAGTCATAGAGCTAGTACATTAAAACCTAGGGCTGAGGAAGGAGACTACTCCATTTTCTCTCTCAAACAGAAATCAGATTTTTTAAATCATAATTGTAATCCTAGCAACCGAAGCACAGAATTTTTTTCTGAATCATATGAAGGAATTTTCATATGCTTTATTCCTTAATTAGATATGTAGTCTTAAGGAAAAGTGGAGAACTTTGTATACCTTCTGTATGAGTGTATTGGAATAGAAATGACTAACAAATTTGAAGACTAACTTTCTAGTTTGAACATCTTATTATTTATGTGTATTTCTTTAAAATGAAGTTAACGTGAAATTTGCCAAGATTCAATGAAAATCTTAGGTCGTTTATATAGTATGTCTTTTAGATGGATAAATAATTCCATCACCCACACATAACTAATATTATGATCCACATCTCCTCTTTCCTAATCAGCTTATTAGAATAAAACAATTTGGGATTAAGCCTGTATTTACTTACTGTAAATAGTTGCCACAATGCTTATGGTGCCAGTAAACTGGTTACATGTATTCTATTGACCAGAAGCATACTAACCTCATAAATATTCTACAACTATTGTTCATTTATTTTGGTTACTTTATTTTTATAATTATAGTAAATCAATGAATTTTCTCATGCATATATTTTTCCCATACTTCCCATTATATTCTCAGAAAATAGAATACCTGGGAAAATAACATGCACTATTTTATTTTCCAAGGATACAAGAATATCGGTCTCAAACTCATTGCAACTTGAAGTATTGATTATTTAAATTTCTCTTGCCAGTTTTAATAGATTAAGTATTTATTATTATTATACAGAAATCTCCAAACACCATAGTTTTTTTTTAAATAAATGAGATCTTCTTTTCCAAATTCCTGAAATAGAAAAATGGAGCAGAACAGTGAATGGGTCAAAATATTAAATACATACGCTGGATCCCACTCTTTTTTGATAATATGAAGAATATAATGATTATTTAAATGAAGTTCATGAGGTCCTTCTCTTATTTTCAAGAATTATTATAGGAAACTGATTTAGGAAGAGCATCTGCCTTGATTTGTGACCTATGACAAGCAATCATGTCTAACACAGGTTGTTTCTTAGCCCACAGAAAGAATTGAGAACCATGGCCCATTTCTCTGCATCTGCCCCAACCCAGCTCTCGCTCATTCTTATGATAACTGGAACAGACTAATGAATTGTTTTTTTAAAAAAAAATTACCACAATCTACCTAAGAGAAATTAGTCATTACTTTTACTTTTATAAAACCTTACTCTGAAGCAAAGAATTCTTTGTGGTATCATTTATAAGATTTTATGACAACTTGGAGAGGAAAAGAAAACATCAATATTCTAAACATTAAACCACTGCTCACATCTCACCCTACGACCTTCAGCAAAAGAGCTTCAAAGTCTGTGCTACACTCCACAGACCTAAAAGAGAAGAAAGTCCTCTACATTCTCCCTTTTGAAATCTTCCATCTTTAAAATAAGGTATGCATTATATATGCTTTCTTTGGAAAAGCCTGAATTACACTACATAGTACAGAGTATTCAACATAAAGATAAGGCCCTATTCATATTCTAGCCTTTTCTTGCAGCATGTCAACTTTGAGGACGTGGAAGTTGTAGTTTAATTACTGTTACAAGTATGTTATCAAGAGTTTTTAAATTGCAGGAGGAAGCCATTAAACAATTCAAACCCAGTGTCTCAAAACATTTTAATTCCACTCCATGTTTATTGTTGAGGGTGTGTTCAAGGTTTTGGCACAGTGAATATACAGGACTATAAGGCACAATGTGTCCCCCAAAGAAATTTCCACTTGGGTGGGGACAGAACTTTAAAACATGCTTAAAACAATTAAACCCTCATTATATCAGAGGAATAAAAGAAATATGGTGCTTGTAGACATAAGATGATGAAAAAGAGAATTTCATGAAATAATGGATTGCTTTAACTTATTGAATTTTCTGTCTTTCTATCTATTGTTTTCCACTTGAGCTAGATGGCTGGAAAACTAACCAGTGTTTTAAAATGAATGTTGAATGAAACTGGGCTGGTATACCTATTCCTCATGTCAAGGTGACCTTCTACAAAAGAGAGAGAGAGGAAGAGAGAGAAAGAGAGAGAGAGATGAAACAACATAAAGGGTCACTAATCCAGTGGAGAACTAAATTGGCTCAGGTTTATAGTTGCATAAAACCCAAGAGGTCTCTCTAATTCCAAACAGCAGATGATTTAAAAACCAGTACACGTCCCAGAGTGAGTGAGCTGAATGTGAATATACAAATAAAAAAATATTTTAAAAAATCTTTCCACTTCTCATACATAGAAACGGTGACAAATGACTCTTGGGAAGCTGCCATTCAGGAAGAAAACTTTTCAAGGAAGTTTGGATAGAGGGACCTTTATCTTCATCTCTCTTCTGTCAGGAAGAGAAAGAATACATGCTCTAAACCCCTCCAAAGGCATGCCATTTCCAAGAAGAAATGAAGTTTCAAGGTCTAAGTAACAGAATGTATCTCAATAAAGAACTTACTAGTGCTGCTTATTTGAAAAGCAGATGGTGTGGCACATCAAACGAAAATGAACTTTTCTGAAGAAATTGCCTTTGCAAAATGCTAAGTGGATTCTTCATCATTTATATTCATGTTGTTCTTTTTTATTTTGTTTTAATTTGGGGGGAGGGTAATTACACAAGAGTCCATGTTTTCCAAAATGGCAATTAAATATAGATGGAGCTGAGAATTCTGCACACTTACCAACTCCACTGTGTGCCCACTTCTAGTTAGAGAACTCACCAGGCAACCTTATGTGGATAAGGAGGTATGAAATGGGCAGACGCAGGCAGCTCAGCTCAACTACTCAGAATAGTGCAAGTCATCTACTTAGAAAGAGCTGTTGCCAAGTGACACCCCAGGCTGACACCCACATCTAAGAAATCCTATCAAGTTATCTGTGTCACAGTATGCCACATTGTGTAGGGAAGACAATAGTATGACATAGAGCCCCTGCATCTAAGAAGCTTACAATGTCTGTTTTAATAATAAACTGTCTACAAGAAAATAGGACAAAAATATGTTAGCATTGAACTCAAAGGCATTATATCAATAGTGCTTTTGTTAATCTATTCAGCTCTGTCAACCACAAGAGAGCCTTGTTATGATCTGTACTGGCTTCTTACCGCAATTAAATAAAATCTAAACTTCCTTACCTATCACTGATTGAAATTGTCTCATAGCTCCAGAATGACCATAGTACATGCTTGCTATGCCCCAGCCCTGCTGGTCTTCTTTCTGTTCTAATAAGCTAAGTTCTCTCAGAGCTCAATCATTCTGCCTGGACAGAGACAGGTCTTTGCAGGCCTGTGTGTATGATATGATGAAAACAGCCAGCAAGTCACAGGTAAAGTATTATTCTAAGACCCTCCAGGATCATTCTATACTGTGTGTTGCCTTCTGGCCATCATTGCTTTGTCATCTGATTTCATTTTTAACAATCACTTAACACTTGTGTCTCTTGTCAATCTGTGACGTGTCCTGTTCACCGCTGTGCACACTTGAACCACAGTAGGTGTTCAGCAATAAATTAATAAATCTTCACTTTATAGATAAGCTCATAGGAGCTTAATGTCATAAACACTGATAAATAACAACCAAGATTTAAACCCAAGTCCAGGAAGGTCCAAGACTTCTATTTTTCCATACGTTTTAAATGTCAGTAATATAGTAATACAAAAGACCTCATAAGTAAACACAAAATAAATAGGAGAAATGCCAGATCATTTTGGAAAAATAATTCTAGATTGGCTGTATCAGTTTTCAAAAAGGAGGTACAATGTAGGAAAGAATTTGTTGTACACACCACAGAACTGAGCAATATAAGGGTAGGGGTGGGTGGAATTGGGGTGATGTAGAAGCAGGAACACAGATCAAGATGCGTTATACACATCACTGCTTTGTTAAAGAGTAAAAACAATCAAATACATAAGCTAAAAGAGACAAGGGGAGATGGACTCAAAAGTGAGCCTTAGAATGTGGCCATCTTGTAATTAACTGAGAGAAAGAACACTAATCACAGAGCCAGTGGCAGTTGGCAATGGGTGATGGGAAAGGCAAAAGGAACCTAAAATGGAGGAGGAGTGAACCAAGTCTCAGAAAAAAAAGCATTATAATAAACCATTCCAAATTATAGGTGACCAGTCTGTAGGCCCCCAAGGTCATAAAATGTTGTATGATTTTTTGGTAGTATTTCACCCATTGAAGGATTAATGATATGCTTCATTTGAGTCTAAGGTGGGCCAACAAATAGTTCTACATAAATAGATCTGTGACTTACATGCCCAGCTCAGGAGGTCTGACAAGTCAAATGTCAACCTCCCCTACCCAGGTGATTGTGATTCTGCCCCTTGGGGCTGGTCCTGAGGGAGGACGGAACTTAGTGCTCCTGAGGCTGCCATCTTGGAATCTAGAAAGGATATAGAACGCCTGACCATTAATGACTTATTGTTACAAGGCCTCACCTGACCAATTACCAGCTATCATTTGGACTGTTTAATCATCCTTCTCATACCCTGCCTCTAATTATCCCTGTTTAATCGAAGGTCACTGTATGTATCTTTGAAGACAATGGAAAATGGCTGAAGATGAGCTGAAGGTACTTGCTCAGCATGTCTATGCTACTAATCTCTGAGTAAACATTCCTATCACTTTTTTCTGTGTTTGAATCTTGCATGAGTTCTTCTCAGGCCAGATGCAAGAGCAAAGGGAGATTACCTCCACTAAATTTCCAGTAAAACCAAGCTAAGCTGCATGCTATATCCCGGTGGCAGGGAGGTTGGGCTGGGAAGTGGCGATGGAGGTACATGGGATTTTGAATCACTGCACCCAGATCTCAGCATGCCATTTATCAAGTGGGTGACTTTGCATTCACATTGCTTCTCTGACTCTCCATTTCCAAATCTGTAAAACTTCCTCTCCCTATTTCACAGTGTCAAGGTGAAGATTAATAGAAATAGCCACATACACATATATTTTAAAGTGTTTTGGAAAATGTAAATCCAAGAACACAAAGCCAATGGCATCTCTAGCACAAAATGGAACGTGAATAAAATCAAAGTGAATTGGAACTAGAGAGCAGAAATCTTATCAAATGCCCATCTACATAAGTGAACAATGTCATAAGTGAGAAGACTCAGGAAGTAGAAAATCATGGGAGACTTCTAAGGAGAGAAAAGCTTATGTAAGTTAGTAAAATGGTTAGTTACTCCATCTTGATTTGAAATGAGGTCATCAAATGGGAGAGAAGGGAGAGTTGCTCCCTGACACTATTTCTAGATCTGAAGGATCTATTTTCTCAAAAGCTACTTGTCACAGACACCAACACCTATCGTTTGGTGACATCATTGTGATTGAGAGTAATGAGAAGAAAGAGAAGTCAACGACCATGGAGAGCAAGTTCCTGGAACCACTGCAAGTTCCAGAGGAGCTCAGAAGTCCTGAGACACCTGCCGTTCCATTTCAGGCTGGAAGGAATTGAGGTTCAGGTGAAAAGAGCAGAATAATCACCTCAGTCCAGGAAGAGGCAAAGCCGCAATGGCCTAGCCAAGTTCTGGGGTCGTTTTTTCAGTGTCTGAAAGACTTACAGGTCAGTGTTTTTTTTAACCCTGCAATGTAATGCAGATAATGGCAAATTATGTATTTAAGCAAGAATATGACTACATTTTGCCAAAGTGTTTCTGTTTATTTTAGACACCACTCTCCAATTATATTACTATATATTTTTGTCTCCTATAGAATAGTAACAGGATTCACATAAATATTCATAGACCTCACAATTCACAATTCAAGACTGTGCTCAATGCTTTTGACTTTCTGAGGAAGGGAATGGATGGTGTGAAGGAGGTCCCTCTCCTCAGAGAGAGGTGCTGAGAGTTGCACTGGAGTTGTAGCAAACATTATGAAGTCAGCCTCCCGAAGGAAAGGTACGTGAGAAGACCACTGAAGCAATAGAAATCAGCTGTGGCCTCATAGCCCAATGCTTTCTAGAGGTTCAAAAGCAACTTAGCTACCACTAGTGTTACAGAAACAAGTCTACTCCTTAGTAGACTGCATTTGTCTTGGACTAATGGTTATTGAGAACTTACTCTGTGCACTGCATGTTACCATGCTAAGGAACACATCAGGGCTCACCAAAAGGACAGTCCTACCATCTGCTTTCAAAGCAACTGCAGGGCAGTAAAGGTGTTCATTTTATATGCAAGGAACGATACCACATGGTCAGATAGATTTCAATGAGGTGAGAGTTAGAAATGGTGAAAGTGGCTCAGTAAAGTGAGAAACTAATTTCATTGGCAGCCACTGTATGGAAGCCTAAGGGCTCTCAAGATCGATAGGATCTTGATATAGCTGGATATAGCTGTATGCAGTAATCCTGATGATAGAATCAATGGTCTGAAAAAATGCATGATGATAACTAGATTGGGAAGTGTTGCTTGAGCTTCGAAAGGTAGATCACAAGGGACACTTCTGTGTCAAGGGAGGGCCAGGAAGAATGTGGAGAGGACCAAAGGAATTTGGGAGAAAAGTCAGGTTAAGGACACAGAAGTGTCAGGGAAACACAAGATCAAGCAAAGGTCTAGATGGACAAAATGGGGGTGAGAGTCTGGAATTTGAGGAAGAGACAACCACCAGACAAGGTAAACTATTGCATAGACGGACTTCCCTGTAGAGCATGACCTTGGATAAGGAATTGCATGACCTTGTCTGGCATAACAATATTAGTTACAAAAAGCAAAAGACACTAAACATTGCCCCCCCAAAGATTCTGTTACTTATCAATGAACTCAGCCACTGACATTAGTATTATTACATTGTAACTATTATGGCTAACAGGAACATAGTCATCATGATTAATATTTCATGATAGGGGAAAGTCAACATAAAGACTTTGAAAAGTGGCTCTTGGATTTAATCTTCAGAAGTTCCTCTGGCAGAAAGGACAATCATGTGATGGTCGATGACACAAAATCACAGTCAATTGAGAAAGGATTGAGAAAGGATTGAGAAGCGTGAAGGAGAGACTCACACATGGATAACATGCTTGAATTGTTGGCCATAAAGAGAAAGAAAGGAATAAACCCCAAGATGGGGACACAAGTGGTTTTATCTTTCTTGCTGTTGTTTTTAATGTATTTGTAATGTACTAAGTGATTTTTTTTTGTTTCCTTTGTATGCTCTTCCCCCAGATATAACCCTTGTTTTCACTGTATTTGATTTGGTGCCCTGCATATGGTATATACATTTTTCTAATTTGGGGAGGGGAAGGGAAATAACTAAATGCTGAAATAAGGACACAGGTTGGGCTGGGAAGGTGGCTCAGTGGTAGAGCGCTTGCCTTGCATGCCTGAGGCCCTGGGTTCGATTCCTCAGCACCACATAAGCAAAAAGAAAAAAGCCGGAAGTGGTGCTGTGACTCAAGTGGTAGAGTGCTAGCCTTGAGCTGAAGAGCTGAGGGACAGCGCCCAGGCCCAGAGTTCAGGCCCCATGACTGGACCAAAAAAAAGGACGCAGGTTGACCCATTGTAGCAACGAGATGTACAAGACACTATGTTGAAAACAAACTTTACAACTTCAGGGGGATGGGGAGGGAGGAGTTGAGGATTTGGGGAGGGAAGGGATGGCAGGGAAAAAACAGAGGAGGCAACAATGCTCAATAGGAAATGCACTCATTACCTTACTCATGTAACTGTAACCCCTCTATACAGTACCTTTACAAAAAAAAAAAAAAAAAACAGAGAAAGAAAGGAGACTAGATAGGGAGCTAACTGAAAATGGGAGAAAACAGGAGGGGGCGGGGTAAAAACTGCAAATGTACTCATTACCCCTCTGTACATCATTTTTATAATAATAAAAAATTTAAAAATATCTTTGATTTCTGGATCTATACAAGCATTCTATGGTGTAGAGAAGGGGTAAGTGGTGTTAAACAGGAGAATAATATACAGTCAATAAGGTATCACAGAAATATAGTGTAATGGATCAATATGAAGCAAACTATCCATAATACAAAGCTGGTGTAAGCACAAAATAGAGATATAAGTAATATGCTGTAGGAGCATTTAATTCTCACAAAACTGGATTCAGTGTCCTTTGAAGGAGATAGCTAGATGACCCAGGTTTGGTCTTGACTAAGGCATAAATATGAGTGAGCAGGTTGCTCACTCCAGAGTGAGAATTGTGCAGGAATGCATGCTAAAAGCTCTAGCAACATTCAGGGATCATAAAAATGGTGAAAGCTGAAAGATCAGTTTACTGAAGGAATGTAGATGGCAAAAGTACTAAATAGACAACTTGGAATCTGTCTTAGTCCATATTGTTTTGCCAAATAGTCTTAGTGCTTTTCTTTCACCAAATAAAATGGTTGGGAGTGGATAGTCTGTAAAGAAGAGAAACTTAGTTGGCTCCTGGTTCTGGAAACTGAGAAGCCAAGAGCAAGTCACCAGCACCTGCCTCATGCCATGGTAGAATGCAGAAAGGCAAGAGATGGCGAATACAAAGGGAGAAGAGTGTGCTGAAATCAAATTTCTAACTTCCTACTCTTAGAGTAATTAAGCTACTCTCACACACTGATCTGGGCAAGAGGGCAGAGCCCTTTTAATAAACACTGCCTCCAAACATTGGTGCTTTGAGGTTTGAGTTTCCAACACATGAACTTTACAGGTCATAGTCTAATTACAGAAGAATCCATTTTTAAGAAAACAGCCTTAGTTCTTATAATAGCACAATTGGGATAAGCCAGTTCTGACTTGAGACCAAATAATGTCACCTATCACAGTTTTCCAAATAGAATCTAGAATGATAATTATTTTATGTAATTCTGTTTAGCAATTATTTTTCACTTGTGCTAGCAAATACCTTCATCCTCATATATGTTTTCTATTCACAGTATTAAAACTGTATTCCAGTAACATTTTCAGAATCATAAAATATCAACAAATCAGAACATAAATTTTAAATAAGGCAACATTATGAAATACAGAGATAAAGCATTTACAAAAAATGCATGTCTAAGATATGTGGACGAGAATAAAATCAAACATCTCATTACACAAAACTCTTCCCAAAACATAGCACATTACCCCACAGATTTTTCTATACTTTAACTCCTGAAGTTTGAGTTTGCAAACTATCAACCTTTTGAACATGTTTCCCATAAGCAGAACCACATTTTTACCCAAGCCATTTATTTCCCTAATTTACTAGCACCAGTTATATAACCTAACAGAGCTGTCATTTCCTGGCATAGTAGAACATGATTTTTTTTAAGTAAGCAACAATCTGTGACAAAAAGTAAATTCACAGAGTGTTTTCAGACCAAATATCATCTGTTTCCTGTACTAAATCCAAATGCATTCCAGCAGATAACATTAAATGCTATTTAACATTATGAAAAAAAGAATCATCCTCTTTCTTTGAGAATCAAAGTTATCTCATAGCTAAAAATTGTGTCATCGATTTTTATTACTCAACCATATTCCTGTGATGAATTTCCGATTCTCTTTTTCTTCAAAATATGAACACCCACCAGCGTCCCTTTTCTGTCAGTTTGACAGAAGGCAAATAGTTGTCTGTGTGGTCATTGGTGACATGTGGGCAAATGAACGAGCAAGGGGTGGAGAGAAGGGAGAATTTTTATGCATGCAATAAAATTTATGCCATTAATATTGTATTTCAAAAGCACAATACTTCTGTTGCAGCATATGGCATGGCTGCGTTATATAAAGTGTGTGCAAGAAGTAGACACCGGGTCCGTAAAGCAAGGGGATGTGTCCTTCCTCCCTGTACGAAGGCGCATGACTTTCAGCAAGTCCGTTTTCCTGGGATCCAATTTGATGCTCAAAAAATTATCATTAACTACCTCTTCTTTAACTCTCTTTCACCACTCAGAATTCATAAAAGGACATAAAAGTTTTTTTAATGTGCACAGTGTAACAGATGCATGCATATTGTCAGACTGTATACATATGCATTTTTTTGTATACCAATTATATCTCAATAAAGCTGTTTCAAGACTAAAACATACCACTGGTAACAAGATTTCAGCAAAGCAGAATCTGGTCAACTCTAAGCTTTAGATTAAGTCAAACAAGCCACTATGTTCAGCCTAATTGAATCCAAGTAGCTTTAGAGGAACGGTAATAAGACTCAGTCTTCCGGTCAGAATATTGGCACAGGAGAAGCTGCCTGAAATGAAGAAGACTGACTCTGGAGGAGATGAGTTTACTGTTGCTGGGGTGTTCAAAACTAGTAGGGAGCCTTCTTGGCAGGAGTGGGGTAGAGAAGCTGCAAATTCTATAGGTCAAACACCCTCCAAACTTCGTGTGTAAAAACCACCATAGAAACTGCTAGACCATTACCCAGCGTCATGTTGCATCATCAATCTCATTTACATCTCCTCATTTATCCAACAGTATCTCAAAAGATACTATGTCAGAACCCAGTGTCTTATGAGACCCTTCTCAAAACTCCGCATTGCTAACTTTGTACCAGGCATCAAACATACCACTGAAGGGCAAAACAAAAGATGGCAGCTATAGGCAAGTAGTAGTGTGTGACACAGAGGCACAGATGAGGGAACATTTTTCTAAGGAAGAAAAGAGCACCTTCAGTTCTAAAGAGACAGCACAGAACACTAACACTTGTAGAAGAGAGGTGGTTGGAGCAGCAACTGAAGGCAAGCAAGAGGTACAGAGAAAAAGGAAATGGCTTACAAGACCATTCTTGAAAGCCCATGCTCTTCACTAAATAGCCCAGAACTCCAAATATGTGGGCAATTCTGGCATAAAAAGCCTTATTTCCCTACCTTCCTGCTTCTTGAGGCTGAGCAGACAATATCCAGTGGGATGCACCCTTCTATCAGAGACACTGGACCAAAAGGGTAGTCCATACTGGAAATGGAATCTGGATGGTATTTTAGTTAACTTTGGGTTGGACCCACAAAATTAAAACACCACACTCAATGTCAATGGCAAGGGCAAGTTGAATAAGAATGTCCAATTAGAAAAGACATGTTTTTCTCTATGAACATTGGCTTGAAATTTTCTTACTGATAGACAGACATTCATGATAGCACTGACCTATCTTCATTCTCATCCCCTTATCAGTAATTGCATTCTGACCATCAGGATTTGGTAGTCACTCTTTGATTCCCCATGAAGCTTTGCCATTGTTCTTTGGCTCTCCTGGCAGATCATATTTGATTTTTGCCTTTTTGCACATCTCTTCAAACAAGTTTGCTTTAGGTTGCCTCTTTATGTATGAAGTTTATAGCACATCTTCTGAGACTTAAGAGTTTGGTCATGAGTCTGTAGATTCTTGATGACATAGCTCAATGAGTATTGATTATTCTTCTACTTCAGAGCAAGTAATTATAGACTGAAATGAGTTTCTGAGTCTTTGCTATGCCTGAGTACATGTCATTTAGAATAGATTTTTTTTCAGCCTTTGACATCCTACCATTAACAATGAAATGATTAATTATGCATATGTGGGATAACATAAGTATCTTGTTTAAAATACAGACCTCTTAATGTTACCAAACTTAAGAAATGATTAATGTAGTATGGGAAATTTAGTGATGCGTCCATAGCAGTCATGTGACAGTAGTACTATAATTGATTTCAGGTAACATAGCATGGAAATGCTGATTATATTCAAGTATGACAGAAGAGATAGAATTATAAGGCCTCAAGTCTATTTAATGTAACGACAACCAGAAAGGCTGTGTCAGTGACCTAGATTTCTAGTTGCTTCTTACCTAGAGAAGCAGGGTCCCAGATGAGGACTAAGGACAGTAGCTACATGCTCACCACTCCCCAAACCCACACTTCCTCAGTAGTTAAAAGGAACATTTTCTCCAAGTGCTGGTGGTTCAAACTTGTAATTTTAGTACATAAGAGGCTGAAATCTGAGGATCATGGTTCAAAGCCAGCCCAGGCAGGAAAGTCAATGAGACTCTTATGTCCAAATTAATCGCCAAAAAGCCAAAAGTAGAGCTGTGGTTTAAGTGGTAGAACATTAGCCTTGAACAAAAAGAGCTCAGGGAGAGAGCCCAGGCCCTGAGTTCAAGTCTCAAGACTGGAATACACACACAAAAAAGCAATGTTCTCATGTTTCACACTGCTTCCAAAATGGTTGTAGACAGATGGTGTACACTATTTAATATTAATTTAGTAAGATTAATGAATTGTTCTTTTCTGTTAAAGACTTTTCTTCTTCTGTTTTATATGTATGTATCCAAGATTGAATTGCATCCAAGAAAGGCATATGGCTAATAAATAACAGAAAAGCCTGGGTATTTATTTGTTTGCTCTTTAATTAAAACTATCAAGAGAAGAAAATGCTTGATTTCTAACTCCCTAAACTTCTGCAAAGGTCTTACTTCTGATCCTCAGACTCATTTTCTTATTTTAGAAGGCTTATTATGACATGAACACATGTTTCTTAATACAGATTTAGTATCTGGTCTTCTTATTGTATAAGTATGATAAAATTGTTAAATAAATAAGAATATCTTGAACTACTTCTAAAAACGTATTTGTCTCCATCAATAGCTCCTGAAGAGGGTACCTCTTGCTCCCTCGCAGTTATTTCTTCAGAAGCCTGGTGGATTTATACATGAATGATCGGGAAGGAGTTTGAGAATGCTGAATCTTGTAGCAAAATGAAGATTAAAATACCAGACTCTATTAAGCCATTCTAACTGGGGTAAGGTGGAATCTCAGTGTTGTTTTGTTTTTTTTTTTTTATGGCAAAAATGTTGAACATGTCTTCATGTATCTATTGGCCATTCTTACTTTCTCTTCAGAGAAGTCTCTCTTTAAGCCTTTAGCACATTTGTTAAGATGATTGTTTCTTTGGGGATTTGTTTTTGGGGAATTTAATCTTTTGAGCTGTAAGTATATTTTAGATATGAGGCCCTTGTCTATAGAAGATCTTCTCCAAGTCTGTGAGTTTTCTATTTATCTTGCTAGCTATGTCCTTTTCTGTGCAGAAGTTCTGCGATCTTATTCATCCAACCTTTCTTGAATTTGTTGTGATTCTGGGGCTTTATTAAGGAGGTTTCAATCTGTGCCAAGGAGCCCTAGAGTTTGCCCTATTCCTTCCTGTAATGTTTTCAGGGTATCTGCTTTTACCTTGAGGTCTTTGATCCTTTTGGACTAGATTCTGATGCAGGGTGATATGCAAGGATGTTTAGTCAATTCTGCCAGTACCATTTGTTGAAGAAGCTGTCTTTAATGCATCGTAGGGTTTTGTTTTTTTTTGCTCCCTTATCAAAGATTAGGTGGCCATAAGTCTGCAGGTTCCTTTCTGGGTCTTCAGTTCTATTCCATTGGGCCTCGGGCCTGTTCTTGTGCCAGTACCAAGCTGTTTTTATTACTACAGCTTTGTTATAGAGTTCGAAGTTTGGTATCAATATTCCTCCAGCACGATGTAGAAGAAAAAAGGAGGAGTTCAAGGAGGAATGAAAAACATGCGCAGTATTTCACCAACTTGGGATGGCAATAGGAAACCTCAAAGAGAGCTAACATCAAAGGGCTTTGGTAAACAGGACTGCATAATGCAGCATCTGTCTATGCTCTGAATCTAAGGACCCCTTCCCCTGACTGGCAACCACTTGTAAAACCACCTGTACTTACCAGTGCTGTCAGTGTGTGGATAGCTAACAATTCTTCTCAGAGCCTCCTGTCAGATATCTGCATGCACAGGCAAGATATTACCAGGAGAAGCCCATGAAGCAGTCAGAGAAGATCATGAGAACAAAATACCCTGGAAACTGACTCCTAGAAATCTTCCCAAGATGGGGAACTGTTTTTGAAACAATCTTACCAAGGGGTTGAGTGACAATCAAGCACACCCATCTGATAGCCTATTTTGTGTCTTTCCAATTGTGTTTCTTTCTGTTCCAAAATTCACTGGTGTGAAAACTAAAATGGAGAAACTTGCTGTGGATCTTGTATCAGGGAGATTCCAAATTAGAAACAAGAAGCATAGGCCCTCAAACAACTTAAGCAAATAATATTTGGTTAATACAATAGAAGATTCTACTCCTGCTCACCTCATATTCTTTCCCCCACCAAAGCTGAAGGGCTTATTCTCTGACCTCTGGGAAGAAGAAGCAGGCATTGATTGCTGCCTAGTGATGCCTGATGGAAGCCACCTGTCTTCCATTGAGAAGGAAGATTTAGGGACTTCCCTTGCCTGCAAGTCTTGGCTCTGGTTACAGTCAGCAGGCACCAGGCATTCCTTGCAGTAAACCCTCTCGGTGAGCCTTACACATCTATACATTTCTATCTATGTTGATTCTCAGTACAGAGAAGAAGAGAGATCATGCCATGGATCTAATAAGGGAAATAAAACACCAGAATCATGAAAATGTTATAATTGTCTAACATCCAGGTATGAGGTAAGGGGTGCCTGGCAAAAATGTAGATGGGTGGTATTATGGACTACATGTTTGTGTTCCCTAAAAATTAGTAAGCTGAAGCCAGAGAGGAGGGCATGAAGACAGAGCCCTCATGAGGGGATGGGTGTCCTGGAAAGAAGAAAAAGAGACTAAAGCCCATTCTTAGGGCCATGTGAGTTTTCAAGGACAAACATCCAGCCTTTACCACACACTAGACTTATTGTGTCCTTGATCTTGAACTTTTGAGCTTCTTGTTAGAATGGGTAATTATCTGTCCTCCTTCCCCACTCCTATTTCCATAAAGAAAAGGGGGAACCACATCCCAAGGGAGTTTCTTCTGCTCCTCATCCACATTTGCCTAAGAGGAACAAGCCTAAGAAGAGGAACAAGTTCCTAAGAAGGAACTGAAGTAGTGTAGCTCCTTTCTCTTTTGCAGAGTGCAAAGTCTTCAGGACATATATCCCTTTGTCTCATCCATACCAGGGCATGTCTGCCTCGGCAAGGACTGGTATTATGAATAGATGAGTTCACTTCATCGCTTAGGGGAGCATAGAAAAGAGACAGCCTGTAGCTAGTTAAAAGTCAAGTTCAATTCCCAGAAGAGTTCAATTCTCATAGAAGAGAGGTAGTAGGTGGCTGCCTGCAGGGCATTCAAAATTCTCTAATTTATCATTATAAATAAAATTGTATCATTTCCTTATAATCTGTTTGGATTCCTGTCCTGGCATATGTTCATTCATTTTTTGGTGATTTTGCCCCCAGATTTAGAAGGAGTGCTATTTTAAGGACCTTTACCAGCTCCAATTTGCCAGCTTTGAGGTCAGAAATGTGGGCAGCGCATACAAAGTGAGGAAAGGCCCTTTTGTTGTTGCTGTGTGGCTGATTTCTAATTGCCCAGGGGGACTTAGTCACAATGCTCTGTGTGGTTCTCGGTGGTTGAACATGACCTGACTCAGAGGAGCCACAGCAGTGGCTAAACGCAGGCCGTTGAGATGAAGGTACATCACAGGAGACAGTGACCTCCTGATCTCCAGTAAAGTAAAAGAGGCAGAGTTTTCGTACAAAGGCACTTCAGGCACTTGTGGGCGGTCAACCTTGGCTTATTCTGCCATGTTTCAGAAAACTATTGCTTTCTGAGAGGCTGTTGCTGAAGCTTTGAAGAATCACTCTCCAAACTCATAGCCTCGAGGAAGCTGTGGTTCATGACTGAAACAACTAGCAAACAGGACCTTCTGTTTCATAGACTTATTATACACTCGCACACAGAAGAGACATGGATGCCGTGAAGAAGAACTGGAAAGGAGCTGAGCTCAGTGCTCAGAGTGATGATAGAAGGATTGAAGTTTGAGGGCAGCTCAGGCACAAAGCGAGTGAGACACCATTTCAAAGAAGAAGCCAGGCACTGTGGCCTATGGCTGGCATCGCACCAATGCAGGAGGTAGAGGTAGAAGGATTATGAATCTGAGTTGGTCCAGGAAAAAATTTTGAGACCCTATCTGAAAAGAAAGCAAGGCCAAAAACAACAAAGGCTGAAGTAAAGTCTAGCAGCACAAGACTCTGAGTTCAAACCCCAGTATGGCCACAAATAAACACAAACACAATACCATAAGAATCAGCAGAGACTCATAGATGAAAAATAAACCACAGCTGGCATGCCTGCACACTCCAAGATTTAAAAAGACATTGAAAGTGTCTTTACAATCCACTGTTATTAAGAAAATGGATGGGGGAAGAAAGATTGATCAAGACGCATTGTACTCACAGACTATGTGTTGAACTGAAACCTTTTCTTAATAGAATTGAAACCGTTTTGTACAACTACTTAATGACTACTAAAAATAAATAAATAATTATGAATAGGATCCCATTTATGAGGAAGGTAAGGAGGGGTCAGCACCAGTTACTGCACTTCAACCTCAGAGCCAAAATAAAAGAATAATGAAAGAGACTGAGGCATTCCACCTGCTCAAAGCTCAAGAGATTTTCCTTAGATGGGAGGCTCAGCTCTGCGAACAGGTGAGGCAGACACTAAAGAAGAGATTTTGAAGGCCCGTCTGAAAAACCAAATAAAAAGAGCTTTCATCTAGCTTCTCATAAGCTAGCAAGGAGTCTGCAGAGAAAGCTATAGACCAGAGAGCATTATGAGTCTATTGAAATCTAACATGGCTATAGAGTCAAGATCTCAGAGAGCAATTTGCAGGGCTTTCCCAGGAAGAGCTATAATATAGGAAACAGTGGAGCACACTCTTATAGATACAGGTAGAATACAGACAAAACAGGTTTTTTTTTTGTCTGTACATTCTTCAATGGTTGCAAGAAATCACACAGAGAAATTTCAACAAAACTGGTATGACTATATTAAGCATATTATATAATATATTAAAAATATATTAAGTGTTATCAATTACCATGATGCTTATAATAATGTATATAAATACGGTACATTATGTATAAATTGGACTACATAACTTGAGAGGAGGCAGGGGAAGGGGGAAGATGGAGGAGAGCAATGAGAGGGGTGCTCACTGAACTCAGAACCTGACTTATGAACTGTAACCACTAAACAACTACTTAATAAAAAATTTTAAAATATATTGAGCATTACGCATATGTAACTATCATATAACTATTAAATGAGTAACTATTATATTTAACTTGTATGGTATTAAGTCATATGATTCATAGTTATTGAAGTGTGTGTTAGAAGGTAAGTGACAGTATTTTGTATCAGGGTAGCTATGATGCTAGAAATGCAGTTGTGGCCTAGGCTCGGACAGCACATGTCCAAGAGATACAGTTGATGATGACTGAGGGAAGATCAGCCACCACAAAAGGAAGGTGGAGAGGACAGAGACTCAGGTTCAGACATGGTTCTGATGGAAGAATGAAGCATGATTTTCCATGCAGAGTTCCACTTGGGGGCGGGGTCGGGGGAGGTAAGAGGAAGGACAGAACGTTAGAAACATCTATATAGACACATGAAAATGCCCCCCAAAGATGAAAAGAAGATACTCCGACCTACAAAATGTTTTAAATATAAGAAAGAGGTGGGAGACTTTGCAAACTGTACACCACTTGAAGGAAAAAGTTGAAACAAATAAGAGACCTCGGGATGGAAGATGGAAAGAGCAGTATGAGCAAGCTGTGTATGTATCTGTGTGTGCACACATGTGCACCCGTGTGCCTGTGTGTGCACAGAGTTCTCTTCATACAAGTGTGAAACAGAAATAAAATAAAAAAGATAAATGGGAAATGAATGACCACTAATATAATACATGGAATAAATGAGCAATTTTTGTAAGTCTATGCACATTTAGGAAACTGGAATACATAACTGAACTCCATAAGATTAAACATTTGAAAGAAAAGTGGATATGGTCTAATCATCACATGAATATATTTCTTGTCTTATTTACTTGGAAATGAAAAATCATTAATTCTGGACTACATGCAATTCAAAGAAATAATCAGATGAGAATGAAGAGGAAACTTTGGCCCAAACCTAAAAAGCCCAGCCAAAAATTGTTGTTTTCTCAATGTATTTTCTGGTAATTAATTGATTCAGTATTCTTGCCATTCCCTGCGCAAATTTGGCAATTTGGGTTTTGCTAGTACCACTGGCTACACATCCTAAAGACTATAAAGCTAAACTTCAATTATTCCTAAGTATAAAAAGAAAATTCTAGCTAGAGTAGGAGCCTAAAGTTACAAATAGAAGTAAAGACGATGAAGAAAAAAAAAAATAGACCTTCTTAAGGAAAGCAGGAAATTTAGAAGTTTTCTAATGAAAGCAAACTCATTTAGAAAGACTGTTTTTTATTATTTAAAAAAAAGTCCCTAGCTGGGAGCCGGTGGCTCATGTCTGTAATCCTAGTTACTCAGGAGGCTGAGATCTGAGGGTCATGATTCAAAGCCAGCCCAGGCAGGAAAGTCCATGAGACTCTTATCTCTAGTAAACCACTAGAATACCGGAAGTGGCGCTGTGGCTCAAGCAGTAGAGTGCTAGCCTTGAGCTGAAGAGCGCAGGGAAAGTGCCCAAGCCCAGAATTCAAGCCCCATGACCGATCAAAAAAATAAATAAATAAGTAAATAAAATTTAAAAGTCCTTGTCTGGGAAGGTGGCTCAGTGGTAGAGTGCTTGCCTTGCATGCATGAGGCGCTGGGTTTGATTCCTCAGCACCACATAAGCAGAAAAAGCTGAAAGTGGCACTGTGGCTCAAGTGGTAGAGCCTTAATCTGAAGAGCTGAGGGACAGTGCCCAGGCCCAGAGTTAAGGCCCCTCAACTGGCAAAAAACAAAACAAAACAAAAAAACTCCTTATTTACCAAATGCAATGAAGAGAAACATTTATGAGTTAAAAAAAATCTTCAATATACAGAATGAAATGTAAGATCTGCAATACACAATGATCTACTACAAAAAATGAGATCAGGGGGCTGGGAAGGTGGCTCAGTGGTAGAGTGCTTGCCTTGCAGGCATGAGGCCCTGTGTTTGATTCCTCAGTACCACATAAGCAGAGAAAGCCAAAAGTGGTGCTGTAGCTCAAGGGGTAGAGCATTAGCCTTGAGCAAAAAGAGCTCAGGGACAGCACCAGGCCTTGCGTTCAAGGCACACAACAGACCGCCAAAAAAAAAAAAAAAATGAGATCAAGAAAGGAAAAAGGAGTGAAGGAAAGAGGGATGGAAGGGATGTAGGGAAGGAAGGAAGGGAGGGAGGAAGGAAGGAGAGAGGGAGGGAAGGGAAGAAAGGAAAGTCTTTTTCTATGTGCCTGCCATCAGAAGGACTCATAAACACCTCTAAAGCGTACTCAGAGCTCACGCCTCCCGGTCATCACTGGAACCCATAGTGCTTAGCATACACTTCACCAATGAACTAAGTAACAAATAAAGACATTAAATTTAATTTGAAATCAGACCTTCTAGATAAACTCAGATATTTTACTCCTTAAGTAACTCACCAAAAGCTCAAATTTCTCAAATCTCCTCTTTCTGTACACTCTGAGCTGCTTCAGGCCATTCACTTCACTTTTTATTAACTTCCGCTGAAAAGAAATTAACGTCCTGTCAATTCTCAATGCTATATGCACTCAAGATTCTGTAAGTATGCCTTCCTTCTGTAAGTATGGACCTCCAGCTATTGCTAATTCCGCCATGCCAGTCTACTCATTTTGGACGAGATGTATTTTGTAGAGAGTCAGTAAATCATTGACATGATATAGAACTCTGTACATACTTTATTTGGGAGATAGCTCTCTTTATTTTCTTTTTACCTTTATATTTTGAAAGAAGTTCAGACTTAGAGAAGTTCTCTATACCCTTCCCTAGATTCCGCCACTTGGCTTCATCATGGCTTTATCGATGCCCTGCATGCACCAACCTGAAGGCAAGTTTCAGTCAAGATGCCTGGCCATCTTAGGTGCCATAGCTTGTCGATGGCCTTGCTGACGTGGCTGGTATCCTACCTGGTCTTGGTTATGCAGTGTCATGGGTGCTACTGCATCTGCATTCTCCTTCACCACTTACAGCAAAGCCAGGGGAACTCTTGAGCCATACACCCCAAACACTTGAAGAACCGCTGTGCCATCCCACTGAGGGTTGAGGGACATCCATGCCACGTTTCAGCAGGGCACAGATGCTTCCCTCACCTTTGCTGGAATTCAGAGAAGTCACTGACAGTGTCAGCCTCATTTACCTGGACAGCATGTCACCATTTCTACTGTACTGCTCCCAAGCCACGAGAGGGAGCATGAAAGGATCTTCTTCTTGCTTCTATTTCTCTTTATCTCCTTAGGTCCTTTTCCCACCAAGATTTGGATCCTTTCTGTTCTGAGATATCTTTGAAGTACTGAGGAGCACAGCGTTGGCTCAGGAGAACCGAAGAGAGATCTCTTTCTCATCAGTCTTCAACATCTACCTACCTTGGAACTTTCTACCTTTTCATACCACTTAAGGACCCTTGGTAGACACAGAAGCAGAGAACTAGCTCTCCTTAGATTGTGTTTAATTCTATCCATTGCTTTCCCCGTACCTCATCTTTGCAAACACAAAACATTAAGGCTTTTTTCTTTGTTCTCCTTGCATGACTGCTTCCTTGAGACAATGAACGCACCAGGTCAGAAACCCAGAAAAGGGGAGGGGAGGAGAAAGGATAATGGTTAATATCCCAAATAATTGTCACACCACCAATAAGTTAATAATGTACATAAACATTTTATAGTAACAGTGTTTAAAATGATGAATAAATTTACTACATCGGCCTCAACATGAGCCTCTTTCACGCAGCAACAGAGTAAAAATCATCAAACGCCCTCCCCCCCCCCACCAGTGAAAACTATCAATCTAGCTCTAACCAATAATTTCCTGAACCTTTGTGATTCTTTGGGTCACCAAAATTGCATGTGTAGCAATAGCCAGTGGCAGGCTCGATTTACATTCATTCCATAGTCACAGGGAAGAATTCTGGGAACCTCACAAGCTACACTGTCACTAAGTGGAATAAAAACATGGTATGAAATAAATCATGAGATTTACTGAGGCCTGAAGCCACCTCTTAGCCAACCCAGGCAATGAAGGTGAAGACCCCAGCAACCTCTGTGGCTCTCAGCTTCAGAAGTTGATATGCCTGGCTTTGTGATGCTCTGAGTCATCAGTGTTCTAGATCCTCCCAGTTGGGAAGACAAGGCTTTTTTACTGACTGCTTACATAGACCCAGGCCTTTCTGTTCTTTGTGTACCCCAGTTGGGAAGACAAGGCTTTTTTACTGACTGCTTACATAGACCCAGGCCTTTCTGTTCTTTGTGTACCCTTCAACTTGCTTTCCAGGCACCAAATAGACTAGGAAGAGAGACAATGAAAACCTTCATTTTTATTCCTAAAATTAAAGCCATATACATATACATATATATATCACCTTTTTGACAATTGGGTCACCATCAATTTTTTAATGCAAATGATCTTCTCCACTCATCTGCTTCAATCACCATGACCAACTCAGAAAAGTTGCTTCTTCTTTCCTTTCTTCCCTTTCCTTTCTACCATTTAAATCATAGTTTTTCCACTCCGTTCACTACTGGAAATTTTCACACATCACGTACTCAAGGCGCTAGACAGAATTTTGCTTTAAAACCAAGAGCCACCTGGGTTGCTGACCAACTGGATTCCCAGCTTAGAGGATTTGTAGTAAGAGCCATGATCATGGCTATGGTTTGGTGTTCTTCAAGTCACAAGACATACTTATGAAAGAAAATATAAGACCTGGATAGTTAAATTGTTCCAACACTGTTTGACTAACTTCCTACCAAAATGATTATTTTAAATACTACAAAACATTCTAACTCGAATACTAAATAATTTGGGCCTTACATTAAATCTATCCATAACTTACTTCACATTCCATGATAAACATATTTGCTTCATCTTCTTTAATATTTCTGGCCCAGCATTTAAGGGCTGTCTATCATTCCCAGTAGACAGTGGCCCAGCTAAATACATATTCACATGCTAGTCTTACTTAGAACATATGCTGAACAGCTAGCATTTTTCTTTCTTTTAATGATGTATTTCCACAGCTGGTTTCTCAAAAGTGAGTTATTCATCTTGAGGTCTTTAGAGCACCATTAAAAAACAACCCAGGAAGAAAGCAGTTTTGACACAGAACAGGAAAAGAATTGAACAACAAAATCCCTGTCTTTCATCTTCCCTCACAAGAGCAGATCTGCACCTGAATGATAATGAAGACGCTTTAGATGCAATGTTGCATGGAACACATTCAACACTGCCAGCCTGTGTAGAAATTGTGTTGACGATGCCTCCTCCTCTCGTTAACACAATGGGAAAAAAAGGAATTTCTATCTGTAATAATGTTTATTGGCTTATATTTTGTCCCATGTGTCAACAAAACTAGCATCTGCTTTGTCAAGGGAGCTGAAGCACAATTCAATGCCACATTTCAGTGCAGAACACCTGTGACAACTGGGTGCTGGTGACTCGTGCCTGTAATCCTAGCTACTCAGGAGACTGAGATCCAAGGTCCAAGGTTCAAAACCAGCCTGCAGAGAAAAGTCCATGAGATTCTTGTCTCCAGTTAACCTGCAAAGGGCAAGAAGTGGAGATGTGGCTCAAGTGGTATAGAACCAGCCTTGAGTGAAAAAGCCAGGTGAGAGCTCAGGGCTCTGAGGTCAAGCCCCAGTATAAGTACAACACACACACACACACACACACACACACACACACACACACACACACACACACACGCACGCACGCACACACACACACACACACACACACACACACACACACACACACCCCTATGACAGGCTATCCATATTCCTGTCCCCCTTCTCAGTAGAAGGTTTGCTGTCATTGTGTCATTTTACCAGCTGCACATAGAGTCATCTGAGGTATCACAGAAGCTTCTCATTAACACTACCAGGATTTGAACCCTTGGACCACCTCCTTCTACCAAAGTGAAGTAGATGATGAGCTCTGTGCTCACATCAGAGCTGGAATGACACAAGAAGTCATTCAAGAAATACGTATGAAAATAAAAATTGAGCTAAATAACGTAGAGGCATTCTGAAAATAAGAGGAGCTCTTCTAAATTGCCTGGTCACTGAGACTAAGTGAGATCCTGGAGAGCCCTCCCCCTCTTCCCTTTCCCTCAATATCTGGACATACCAGTAAATTTCTACTTTTGTAAGCAGTAAATAATTGGATACTATATTTATCCCTTCCAACATCAAGCAGAAATTATAGACATCTCCAATACCCAGTCCAGACAGTACTCTGCTTCTACCTGTGTCATTGTGTTGAGGAAAATGTCTGTCTCACTTAGAGACAAGAAGGGAAGACAGGAAGGAACAATGGAAAGGAAGCCACTGAGCAGGAGTCAAGATGTCCTCTTGCTTTTCTCTGACTCTTTTACCCCATGAAAAGCCATGCAATCTGGCAGGAAGAGCTGTCCTGGCTGAATCTGTCTGTTCATGCCTGAGCAACCTAGTGATGGAGAATTCATATTTGTATTGGGAGTACAGTGCTCACCAGTTTTCAGGTCTGAAAATTGAAAAATCGGAAAATTGGACTCCAAATATTTCTGTTTGAGATGTGTAGCATTTTTTGTACAGTAGAGTTTCCATCATTAAACCTGTCACCATTACTTGATAATAAAAACTCTAAATTAATAGCTATTCTTTGTTGATTGAAGTGCCAAAAGAAGAGTAATGATGAGCATGACAAACTGAGGAAAACATGGATCAAATTCTTACAATTCTTTTGTGAAGTTGGCAATGAATTCAATAATCTCCATGAGGACATGCACAAAAGAGATTTTAGGAGCAGCTCTGCTAGCATTTATCTATAGTCTTAGCTATAATGGAGACATAGGAGGATCAAGGTTGGAGGCCAGCCTGACCAAAAGCTAGCCAGACTCTCTCTATATACCAGAAATACATACAACTCCTTAATGTTCCTCAATTCCTACCAGACATTTTTCCTTGTTAGAGCCTTTGAACTAGTCATTCCATGCACTTGTATCTGCATGGCTGGTTATTTCATTTTTCTGAGTTGAATTGTATCACCCACAAAGATATACTGAACTGGTTCTCATTAACAATTATCTATCAAAAAGAAATTAGCGCTGGGCACTGGTGGCTCACACCTGTAATCCTAGCTACTCAGGAGACTGAGATCTGAGGATCTCAGTTTGAAGTTAGCAGAAATGTCCTTGAGACTCTTATCTCCCAATTAATTACAGAAAAAGCTAGTGGTACTGTGGCTCCAGTAGGTCAGGCACTAGCCTTGAGCAAAAGGAGCTCAGAGACAGCATCCAGGCCTACCGTTTAAGCCCCAGGACTGGCAAAAATAGTAAATAATGTTTTTATAATTGCAATAAAATTAATAGGAGGTCTCTTTTGCATATCATAATCCAATTTAACTAATATCCTTATAAGAAGAGCAGTCAACACACAGAGAGACATTAATAGAGAAAGTCGTGTGAGGAAACGGAGCCAGAAATTAGAGTAATGTACCTACAAACCAAAGATGTCAATGGTCTTCTGCAGTCCCCAGAAGCTCAGAAGAGCCTAGAGCTTAGGACATAAGGTGGAGGACATAAGACAATATTGCTTCAGGGCTTAGTAGATAAACTAAGCAAAAATCAATTCATATTTAAGTGACAAAAGATAAAAATAGACATAGAAAGAAAAGGAAATTATAGTTTATATGAATTAAAATACTGTTATTTGACAGCATGACTTCCACAGCTCTTGATTATGTATAATTTGGGCAGGTATTTTGGACTTCTCTACTTGTCACTGAGCCATGCTTTGAAGGTCATTAAACTGTTAGGTGAAAGTAAATAGACCTTGCCTGTGGGATATTTGTGTCAAGTTTGTTACTTTCAATGATTCAATGAAAATTGTTACTTATCAAAGACAGAAGTCCAAGTAATTCCAGTCAAAAGCAATGGGACTCTTGGGACTTAAGAAACAAAGCTTGTTGGGCTGTATTACTTGCATACCAGCAATTTGAATCAAGTGACGGTTTACACACAGAGATAGCTAACGATACCCATGCCAAAAGTGGGCACAACCAAGCACAAAAGAATTGCTCAGGAAATGTCCCACAACTAACTGATTCATGTCTCAGAAGACTTCCAGGAGTGTAGCTCAAGCATAGAACTTGCTTTATTTGTGTGAGAACGGGGTTTGATTTCCTGCACTGGAAAATAAAAGAACAGGAGGATTTTAATCATAGACTAATGGTCCACAAGTTAAGGGAATCCCAGTAAGGCTGCAGATTCTCACAAAATAAAGTCTTAGCCCTATTCCTGAATCTTCATTCTCAGGAGGACAAAGCAAGGACATGAAGTAAACAGGCTTCAACATCACCTGTACATATATTCTCTGATATAACCTCCTGGATCTTCTTCTTTGTGTATGTGTGTGTGTACACCCATTTATTGATGGACGTGTAAATTGATTCCACATTTGGCTATTATAAGCATGAGTACGTAGACAGATATTGCTACCACAGTAAACTGATTTTTATCTTTCTGAATATATACAGAGCAGTTAAAGCTGGGTCATATGGGAGTTCTATTTTTTTAGTTATGTTTTAGGACCCTCCATCTTGATTTCTTTTGTAAGTGGACACTGGTTTACATTGATAGTATCAATGAATGAAAGTCACTCTCCCGTGCCTGCCCTCCCCTACCAGACCTCCCCAGCATTTGTTGTTTTGTTTTTTGATGCCAGCTGTTCTGACTGGGGTGAGATTAAATCTCAGTGTTGTTTTGATTTACATTTTCCCCGATGGCTAAAGATGTTGAGCATTTTTCATGTATTTATTGCCGGGTGTGTTTTGAAAAGCATATACTCCATTCATTTTCCCGTTTACTTTTGATGTGGAATCTTGAGGTAAACTTTTGAAAGTAAAAGCAAATACTATCCGTCAATTATTCCTTTGCACATCTTTCATTTGATATTTTGCCACGATGTAGTGCAGGATATTGCAGAAAACATAACATGACCCTAACTGAGACAAACCTCCCAGTGCAGACAGCCTGTCTCCAATGAGTGGTCAGTACAATGCTAGCAAGGCTCCAAACTCTGCTCTAGCTACATAGGACTCTGATAGTTACAAAATCCCAGCTTTGGAGCTCCTTGTTGGATTGACCAAGGCTTTATTCTGCCTAACCCACAACACTTACTCTATCCTGTTTTCTTCCCTGCTACCCCCATAGGTCAATCTCAAGAACATTCCTAAGAAACTAATATCCATCTTAGAGTGTGCTTCCTAAGGACTCAACATAAGACAATAGGAATGTAATAGACTTATTACATCCTGTAAGAGTATTGCCTCATGCCTCTTAAAACACACACACACACACACACACACACACTCTCTCTCTCACACACACACACACACACACACACACACACACACACACACACACACACACACACACCCCTGTTACCATTTCCCAAGTTTTGTTTCTTGAGCTCACATCTTTTAGAAGAAATACATTGAAAGAGTAAAAACTGGAACTTGTCAGCGAATAAAGGTATTATAACAATAATTCAACATGAGATACTGTGGCTTTTACAGTTGTATGTATTGTGAGATCCATTTCTGTTTGGAATTTCTTCTCCTGGAAAATAAGCAGAGCAAAAGCTCTCTCTCTGCCTTCAAGAATAAGATGCAGAAAGACATAAGGGGTGACATCGATCAAGATGCATTGTATTCATATCCTGATTTGCTGAAGGGTAACTCTTTTCTACAACTACTTAAAGATAATGAAAAAAATATAATTTTTAAATAGAGTAATATGCAACCAATGAGTAACAGTTCAAATCTGGGCTAAGGGCATCCAAAGAAGAACTTATATGGAAACTGCCCAACAGAAAGTGTATTAAAAGAAGAATCTGATGGAAGTGAATAGACAAAGACTGTACACGTAAATGACCTTTGAATAATAATCACATGGACAGAGCCCAAGAATTTCCTGTCAATGTAATCATAACCTTGATGCAAAGAAGCAGACCCAGGGTAAGAGAAAGGACAGAATGAACAAGACAGTGACTTGCACATTTGGGAAAAAAAATCTAGATAAACCAGAAGCAGTTGGTTGCTCAGACCCATAGCTAAATGTTTCAATAGTCCTTAATGACTTGAGAATTTATATCAAACTCTGCTTGTAACTGTTTATAACTGCTATGTAGCCACATGCTTCAGTTAAATGTTTACAGTTCTAATTACATGCAATGAGTTCAATCATTTATAAATAACATTTTTGTTGTAATGTTCCAAACTAATAAATCATTCCTGATAGAGGGATATTTAATCATCATTGGGTCCTAAATGGCTAGGAAGAGGGGGGTTTGCTGCCAAGAATTGAGGGAATAAGTGAAACAGAAATTTTTAACAGACAGGTGTCAAACTTTAAGTGCAGCCTTTGCTACTTAATACTTTCATACCTTTATATAATAAAGATTTATAGATTCCATTAATCTATTTAGTTATAATAGTAACACTTTCAGCTCTAGAAATCTGTTACCAACACCAGTGGACCTCAGCATAAATGGAAAGGTCTTGGATATATCCAGTTAAGGTTGAAATACTGGCATTGTGCCGGACAAGTTAGATGACTTAGCCAGATCTTTCAGCCTCTATGAGTCTCACGTTTCCCCTTCATACATCTTATATGAAATAAATACTATAAGATGGTTCCAAGGATTAAATGAAATCATGTATACTAAGTACTCATAAAGTACCTATTTTCTTCCTAAGGGATTCTTTCTCTTATGTTCTTTGTATTTTTGGCTTTATGACAGCTTTCTTGGATATATTTAAATAGCATTAAACATTTGGTCTTGTGACCTTTGTTAAAGAATAAACTGTTAGGAAAAAAATAACTGTAGGAGAAGTGGTGGAAAGATGGGTTTTTCTAAGCTCCTCTTTCAGAGCAGACAAGTCCATTTACCTTGGTTTCCTTGAGGCCAGACAGACAGTCTGGCACATGGCAGATAAACACTTTCTGTTGTTGTTTTGGAGTATTTATTATGGCAGAAGAGCACACAAAATAAAAATGGGCTTTGGCGATGATATACTAAATCCCAGCCTCTTTATGGCTTTCTAAGCCCAAGTGAGCTTAAAATCTAATGTTCAATTTCTTCCTCCCTTGTAAAGTTGTTACAGAAATTAAGTGAGATTGTATTTAAAGCACCTTGTTGTAACACTGAGCACACAGTAAAAAAAATCAAAAAAAACCAGTGGTAGTAGTGTTCTAGAGATAGTGGAGGCAAGGCAAGGTACAGCACAGACTAAACTACAAGGCCAGTAGCTTTATGGGTCTCCCAATAATTTCTCTGACTTTCACAGGCAATGGTAGACATCTTCCATCCTATGAAAATGTTAATTTGACTTTCAATAATACTGCTATTTAAACACAGCTAAAGACAGAAAAAAAAAACAGTGGATGGGACTGGAGACTGGCCTCTGGGACACCTGATCCATTGTGTCAACAACAAAAAAATAAAATACAGCCTATTCCAAACATGATAGAACATTACTAGCATTGATACAAAAGACTCATAGTGGCATTATTCAAAACACCTCCTCTAGTCAGTCAGTCATAAAAATACATTGTTTTACCTATTTTAAAACATCATGAAAACAATTTACCTTTGGCCTTATCCATCAGAAGCTTCCAATATGATGAAAACCAATCTGATAACATGTTCAAAACTAAGCACGAGAGTAAGACATGGCAACATTCTGCTGGTTGTACAATAGGTCTTTATGTCACCAAGACACTTGAGAAACAATATGTTGAAACCCCACTGTGGAATCTGGATTTTCTTCAGGAAGTCAACATTGAATGCTGGTAATAACTATATTTGCCAATTCAAGGCCATTCTGAGTAATATAACAAGATGTAATGAAAGAATTTGAGAGTGAGCCTTCTTTGATTTTTTGTTAGTTTGTTTTGTTTTGAGACAGTTTTGTTCTGTATCCTCTCTGGCTTTGAATTTACTATGTAGCCTAGGGTGGACCCTCTATTCAACAATCCTCCTACCTCAGCCTATCAATTACTATGAGTACTGGTGTGTGCCACCTTATCTGTCAAGAAAACTTATTAAAATAAGGGAAATCCAAATGTAGCCTTTATCCTGTGCTTCGCTGTTATAACAAAATGTGATAGACACACAGGTAAATAACCTATTTTAATAAAATGGTTAAGTAAAATAGTTAAGAATATTATGAATAACTATACTGAAGAGCATCTTGATTATTTAACTCATTTTACTGCATAATCTTAATAATTATTTTAGTAATTTTGTTGGGTCCAAATAGCCAAGTATCCTTATCTTGAAGGCCCTAAACCATTGCCTTAATATATGACCACTCCCACCCTTCCCTCTCTTCTTGACCCACTGAACGCATGCATCCAGTGTCATAGAAAAAATCACTGCTTTCCTGGGCACTGGTGGATCATGTCTACAATCCTGTCTACTCAAGAGGCTGAGATCTGAGGATCGCAGTTCAAAGTTAGCCCAAGCAGGAAAATCTATGGGATTCTAATCCCCAATAAACAACTCAGAAAAAGCCAGAATTGGTGCCATGGTTCAAGCAGTAGAATATTAGCCTTGAGCAAGAGAAGATTTAGGACAGCACCCAGGCCCTGAGTTCAAGCCCCAAGTTCAGTTTCTCTCTCTCTCTCTCTCTCTCTCTCTCTCTCTCTCTCTCTCTCTCTCTCTCTCTCTCTCTCTCTCTCTCTCTCTCTCTCTCTCTCTCTCTCTCTTCTCTCTGTCACACACACACACACACACACACACACACACACACACACACACACACACACACTTCACTGCTGCTATAAACAGATTAGGGCCTTGAGCGGATAACTCTGCCCAGCTTCCTCCCTGTTAGCCTTTTCTGCATCATGATTTCTGTGTCTCTTTTTCAGTTACTCTCCTACCAGTCCTCACCAGGCAGTTCTAGTCTTACACAACCCACCATATAAGCGCTAGCCCCCAAAACAGAGGCAAGTCTCCAGCCTGCCTAAAAGGTCCCCTCTGAGGCTTTTTCTCCCCAATAAACATGGCTGGTGATGAGCCATTTCTTTGTCTTCTCTCCACACCTTTTTGGTGTTTAACAAATCTGTCTCATCCATTTGAATAAATTTTATACTTTACAAAAAGATTTTGATGTTTAGTAATTGACTTTCTAAATTTCAAAGTCATTGATATAGAAATTATATGTATGTCTAAGACCATTTCATAATGACATAAGACAATGCCTAAGATGGAGCACAAATTTAATTCATATCATGCCTAATTTTGTGGGAGATCAAATGCAAGTGTCATATGAATATACATTTGATTAGTAAATAGAAAAATGATCAAAATTCCACTCCAACTGCTCCTTTCCATAAGGAATCCAGCCATTGTCATTGCTGATGAGAAAATGTTATTATTTCAGTAACATAAAATCAATTTGTCCATCAAATTTTCTGAGTAAAACCCACTAATGCCAGAGTGAGAGATTAAATATCATAACTCACTGGTTTTGTGGAAATTGTTCCCTAATTTTAGCTTTGAAACATACCTTATTTCTGGACTCTTCCTGTCTCAGTAGACAGGTATTAGCAAGGATTAGAATGTATTTAGTTATATACAAAAGACAAACACAAAATTGCATCCAAAGCACAGCCAGAGAGCTCAGGGATTGAATTTTCATTAAAAAAATGAAAATGTCAACATTTTCTTTAGATATTTGCAAGACTCGCCATCCTTTAGTCATTATTAGCAGAGCAAGCTCTCAAAACTTGAGATCATTTCCTGAATATCTTATGTCTGTAGGAATCATAGGATTAGCTATATGTGCTGTTTTCTCTTCATATATAATATATTTTTTTCTTTTGCAAGTGCTTTTAGACATCTGTTTAAAAGCACTTGCTAACCAGGAGCCAGTAGCTCACACTGATCTAGCTACTTGGGAAGCTGAGATTTGGAGGATCTAGCTTCCAGTCTAGCTCACAGAGGAAAAGTTTGTGAAAAACCTTCTTCTTATCAATGGGCTTAGTCTGAGCACCTGTCACCGATGTCCTATGAGAGGATAAAATTATGAGGATGAGGTTCCAGGCCAGAACCAGCAGAAAAATCTGAGAGATGGACTTCTGTCCAGGTATGAGCCATCAGGGATGCATACCTAGCAAAGAAACAGTGCTGGAGGCATGGCTCCAGTTTAGCAAGGACAAAGCCTTGAATTCAAATCTCAATATTACTGTGTATCTATATGCATATATGCATGCATATGTGTGTATGGTGTATATAAAATCTTCACTAAGCAGCATGCATCTCACTGCCTTGCAACAATGCATTCAATTTCTGCATTTCATTTTGGTTTCTCACCCTTGAATTACAGAACTCTAGTGACCTGTCACTCCTGTCCATATGTCCTACCCTTGGCCCCTGAGACCACACAGGATGACTAACCTGCTTTCACATAGTAGGACTTCTGATAATGATGATTATTACTTCTTTCTTGTCCTTTATCATTTCTGTATCATAACCCATTTGTTCTCTGCTTTTGCTGTCCAACATTCCTTCTACTTCCTCCTGCCTATAAAACTACTTTGGGAATTTTATTCCATGTAGATGAGGAATAATGGACCCTGACTGTCCACTGGACAGACCAAGCCCAAGAGAATGAGATAATAAATATCCTCCTTTGCCATATAGTCATTTTGGTGACATTATCTTCCTTACATGAATGGGTAGTATGATGAGAATACACTCTACAATACCTTATGCTCTGAATACTATCTTTGTTTAACTGGCACTTAATTAATCCAAAAGACAAGTATTTTCAGTTTCTAAGTTAGGAAACAGAAGCACAAAGAAGCTAAGGAAGTTGTCCAGAAAGTAACAGCATCACAATTTGGACCAATGGCAGGCTGGCTACAGAAACTATACTCTAACCCTAGCCAGACCTACCTGGTGTAGTTAATGACTTTTAGACATAGTGTAGCTGTAAGGTCTGCTCCTCGATGGCCAGCAGACTCCACCCTCCTCACAGCAAAGTCTCCACCTAGTACCTGCGTTACCTAGGCAACTGGCACACCTGGAAGAGGTCACATTTGCATCTGCTGAGGTCACATCTGAATTTGATGCGGCTACACCCTTCTCTGCCCATACCCTAGATAAGGCCTAGCCCAGGCCCAGATTCCCTCTTTTCTAGCTCTTTTCTAGCTCTTTTCTCTCTCTTTCCCAGCCCTCTCTCTTTCCCAGCTATCTCTTTTCCAGCTATCTCTTTCCCAGCTATCTCTTTCCCAGCTCTCTCTCTTTCCCAGCTCTCTCTTCTCTCTCCCAGACATTCTTTCTCAGCTCTTTCCTTCTCAGCTCTTTCCCAGCTCTCTTAGCTCTTTTTCCCAGCTCTCTCTCTCTCTTACCCAAACTCTCTTTCCCAGCTCTCTTTCCCAGGTCTTTCCCAGGTCTTTGCCAGCCACATGGAGTACCAACCTGGCCTGGTCCCAGCAGGTCCACTGAATAAACCTTCCCCTTACCTGAATACCACGTGCATGATGCTGTTCTTACTCAGCCTCCTCTTTTTAAAAACCTAACAGTAGCTAATTCTGAATGTGGTTCACACGTGGCCTGAGCCCATGCCAGGAGAAACCATTACACTTTCCTCCAAAATCAACACTAAAAATTAATAGAGAATCCAATGATAGAGAACAGTTTGGTGTTTCTTACAAGGTTTACATTGCACAACTACTTAAAGATAATTTTTTAAAGTTTCTCATCTCCATTTAAGGAATTATTGGAAGATCAAGAAAGAGTTCCAAACTAAAATATGCTTTTCCAGAAGATACTGGCTTAAAGAGTGGGGTGGTATTTTTCCCCTAATGTTATGAAAGTTTTGTAAGAAAATTAGAAGAAAAATGTAAATTAAACCAAAATTAATGGGGGGCGAGGGGGAGCAGGGAGTATTGGGTGGGAGGCAGGGGGAGGATGGGAAGGGATGGGATGGGGAAACGAAGGAGGAGGCTACAATGCTTGTAAGAAATGTACTCATTATCTTGCCCATGTAATTGTAACCATGCTGTACAGTATTTTCACAATAAAAAAAAAATTAACTGGGCACTGGTGACTCATGCTTGTAATCCTAGCTACTGAGGAGACTGAGATCTGAGGATCACAGTTTGAAGGCCACTGGGGCAAGAAAGACCATGAAACTCTTATCTCCAGATAACCACCGAAAAACTGGAAGTAGAGCTGTAGCTCAGAGTGTTAGAGCACTCGCCTTAAGCAAAAAGAAAAAAGAAAAGCACCATGACCAACAAACAGGGGGAAAATGTTACAAGGATATTAAGGTTTCTAGCAAGGCAAGCATCTTTTTTTTAATTAATGTTTTTTTATTGTGAAAGTACCGTACAGAGGGGTTACAATTACATGAGCAAGGTAATGAGTACATTTCTTATCAAGCATTGTTGCCTCCTCCTTTGTGTCCACTTACCATCCCTGCCCTCCTATATCTACCACCCGCCCCCCTCCCCACCCAGCCAAAGTTGTAAAGTTCGTTTTTCTATATGTCTTGTTGCAAGAGGTCCACCTGTATCCCTATTAAAACAATTTGTTTTTTCCCTTCCCCTCCACAAAAAACAGGGGTTATATCGTGGGGGAGGGACATACAAAGTAACAAAGAAATCATCTTATAAATATGTTAGAAACAATAGCAAGAAAGAAAAACCATTTGAGTCCTTATCTTGGGGTTCATTTCACCTAACATCAACTTATCTGACCATTTCTTCTTGTCTCAGACACACAGATGCTGGAGGGGATGTGGACAGAAGGGAACCCTACTTGCATTGTTGATGAGAGTGTAAACTTGTTCAACCACTTTTGAAAGCAGTATGGAGGTTCCTCAAAAGACTCTCCTATGACCCAGCAATCCCACTTTTAGGCATTTACCTGAATGATCACAAACAAGACCACACTAAAGCTACCAGCACAGCTATGTTTACTGCAGCATTATTTACCAAAGCTAAGATTCCCCTCAGTAGATGAATGGATCAAGAAAATGTGGTATGTATACACAATGGAATCTATGCCACCATCAGAAAGAATGACATTGCCCCATTTGTTAGGAAATGGAAAGGCTTGGAAAAAATTATATTAAGTGAAGTAAGCCAGGCCCAAAGAAACATAGGTCCCATAGTTTCCCTTAAGGCAATCATCTTTTATAAGAAAACCCATGCAAAGATTGCCATGCAGTAGTTAGACAGTGATGGTTTGTTAAATATTAAGACTTAATAGTAAGATGAAACTTTGTTATTATTAGCATCGATGAATATTCATCATGAATAAGGAACTAGAACTGATACTAAATACTAAGAATCAGGAAAAGCATCACAAAATTGTGGTATAAATAATAGTAATCCAAATGGACACAAATGTCATATGTGTTCTAAAAATGGAGTTAGTACAGAATTTCAGGGTTTCGTGCTGATTCTCACATTGCTGAATGTATCTATTGACCAAAGTGCTCTGTTTTGGACTACATAACCCATAAAAATAGCCTTTAAAGAATTAGTATGAAAACCATGTAATAACTCCATCAGTCAACTTAACACAGTAGGGAAAACACAGCGTTAATTCCCATGTTATTCACACCTTCCAGATATTCTGACAAACCTGCATGTGTGCACTCAGATACCCGCATACTCATCATTCTAGGGCTTTTTACAGACAGTTGGAAAAGATGCACTAATTCTTGCCTATTTAATTTATATATATTTTTTCATTTGAAGAGTTGTTTTACATTCTAGATTCTGGAGTGTTATGTTCCTTTTTCTTATTTAGTTATTTATTTATATATTTGTCTTCTTGTTTTTTATAGGAGTCAGGGTTATGAACCAACTAGCTACTCTGGGCAATTAGTATGTGTTTGGAGAGCTAAGCTAATTTGCATATAAATTTAGGTGAGCTTGTAATTATGCAAATATGAAGCAAGGAAATAGTCCTAATGCATATGAATCCAAAATAATACGTAAATAGGTTCTGGGTTGCTTTGTAATTCTGTGGCATTGCACCTCTTAATTGGCATAGATAATAGGTTGACTGTACTTGAGTGTGCAATATATTTAAATACCATTAACTCCTCGCCCATTAATGCAGGGTTTACTGTGATTGCAGTGTGGCAGGTCTGACTGCCCTTGACCTCAGTAGCAGAATTACAATAAGGGTCCATCATATTGGCCATGATAAAATGTATTCTGTGAGCTATGATGGTTGTTGTGCTGAAACAGAAGGCTAAATTACAGTTTCCAAAACAGAAATGCCTTTCTCCTGTGTGGGGGACTCAATATACAAAAATATGATAAAGGTAGAAAGCCAGACAAAATTCAGCAGGTTCTTTTTTCTTTCCAGCGTTGAAACTGAGTAGTGTTACATAAGCAACAACAAACAGAATGAAAGCAAAAGAAAGGTCTTTTCCTTAAGCCCACATAAAAATGTCAAAGAAAATGTCTTTGTTGAGAAGAAAATTCCTAATAAGTTTGGAAACCAACTAACACAATGGAAATGATCTTCTAGAATGCGACTCTCAGGGCAAGAAGGCTGAATTAGAAAGTCGTTTGCATCACAATCAGAGGAAGACAGGTTACTCATTTCACAAACAAATTTTTTCCTTTAATTCCAAACAGTCCTTTAACAGCAGAAAGAATAGACTAAATATGGGATGTGATTGTTCTGTCTGTACTTTGCCCTGGAAAATATGGCTTGTGGCTTAAAATCATCCAGCCCTCTGATCTCAGATCTGCAAGAGAAGGTCGCTGGCAGAGGAGCAGACAATGGTGCCTATCAGGAATCTGGGCAGCTGTTGGTCGCCTTGGGTTATCTGACCTGGTCAGACTTAGCTTCACTCAAAGAAAGTGAAGGAAAAATAGCCTGGATCCAGGATAGAACAAAGGAAAAATCTCTCAGAAGGCAATAGAGGTGAAGTGAGCCTCAAAAATAGTTTTTTGAAGAGATGTAAGACAAGTTTAGAAAATACCTATATATTTGATGTTTTAAAATGTGGCTGATAAAAAGATACAATATCTATTAAACAAAAATAGACTGAAGGTAAGCAAGCAGGCCAGGACAAGAACAGCTCATAATCAAATTTTAAAAATTGAGAAACATGCCCCAAATAAAATCACCTTGGATGAAGCAAATCAGGAATTCCAGAAAATTAAATTGGCAGGACAGCGAACAAACTTAAATAAAGGGCCCAAAATAAAAAGGATGGAAATGTAAAACACCAAAGTTAAAAGGCATGCACAGAACAGAATACAGGGTAACAACCTCTGTCACCAACAAAGATGACACCCTGGAGCTATCACACCAATCACAAACAAAAGCAAAACCAAGAACCGAATGACTTGGAAACTGAGAGGATGATTCACAGTTACACACAAATGAAAAAAAAAAGTGAATAAATAAAAATGTTGATCACCAGATACATACTTGTAAGCTTTCCTTTTTAAAGCTACAGTAAATGAAGACAGGTATCATCTTCATTTGAAAGAGTTAAGGGGCAAGGCTTGTGATGTACACCTACAATTCCAATTACTTGGGAGACAGAGATAAGATCACAGTCTGGTGCTGCCCGGCAAAAGCTTGAGGTGCAATCTGAACAATAAAAGTAAAAGTAGAATGAGCTGGGGGTGTGGCTTGCGAGAGCCTGGCCCCGCCCATCCTGCTTCCTGGCCTTAAGTAAGAGGTCAGCTCTAGGCACAAAGTCCCAACACTGGACACTGGCACCTCTACCAGAAGCCCAAAGTAACAGCCACCCAGTCATGAACCAACACCTGGGAAACTGTGAGGCAAAATAGTGCCTGTCTCTTTCTAAGTTAATTCTCTGTGTTATTTTGTGACAGTGATGGAAAGAGGACTCACATACCATGTGCTCTGTTCATTTTCTTCTCATGAAAACAGTATAGAACAGGGTTTCCGTTATTTGCAATAACTAGTATATGCCTGAATCAAGCAGAAAAGGTCAGATAAGTTGATGTTAGGGGAATGAACCCCAAGATAAGTATTCAAATGTTTTTTTCCCTTTCATGCGATTGTTTCTATCATATTTATAAGATGATTTCTGTGTTGCTTTGTATGTCCCTCCCCCACAGTATAACCCACACTTTCACTGTTTTTTTTTATGTTGGTATAATTTGTGGAGGGGAAGGGAAAAAAAACAAATCGTTTAACTAGGGATACAGGTGGACCCATTGAAACAATGAGAAGTACAAGTCGTTATGTTGAAAAACGAACTTAGCAACTTTGGTGGGGGGGTGGGGGGAGGATCGGGTGGGGGGAGGGGAGGAGTATGGGAAAGCATGGGAAGGGGAAACAAAGAGGAGGCAACAATGCTTGATAAGAAATATACTCGTGCCGGGCGCTGGTGGCTCACGCCTGTAATCCTAGCTACTCAGGAGGCTGAGATCTGAGGATCGCGGTTCAAAGCCAGCCCGGGCAGGAAAGACTGTGAGACTCCTATCTCCAATAAACCACTAGAAAACCGGAAGTGGCGCTGTAGCTCAAGTGGTAGAGTGCTCGCCTTGAGCTGAAGAGCTGAGGGACAGCGCCCAGGCCCAGAGTTCAAGCCCCACGACCGACAAAAAAAAAAAAAAATGTACTCGTTATCTTACCCATGTAATTGTAACTCCTCTGTATGGTATTTTCACAATTAAAAAATAAAAGAACATTGTCAATGTATACAGTGTGTACATATATGAGCATTTCCTGCATGAAAACACGTTGGGTGAAACATTCAATGTGGTTTACAAACAATAATAGGTTGAAAAAGAAGCAAAACGTAGAGCAGCTTCTTTACCAGGCTTACTAAGATGTTCGGTGTAGTGTTGGGTAGGAATGCGCATGCTCTGGTGATTCCAACCCCAGGAGATTCCAGGGAGATCTCTTCATTCCCATTCCATAAAATCAACTTGAAATCGGCCATGGAGAGAAGAATTTAAACCATGGACATGAGTCAATGCTGCAAATGATGATTTATTTCATCTTTTTCTCCTTTCTTTCTGCAACAGGAGCTGATATACATTATTGAGTATATTTCAGGTAAAACAAACAAATCAACAATCTGGAATGTTTAACCTCAGAGGAATTTTAGTGAAGCCAGGTTCCAAATATCCTGCTGCCACTTTAAGTCATAAATAGGAAACCAGGTAGATACGGAGGAGGGTGATTGTTAGAAGAAGTAGAAATTGCTAGTGAAAAATGGTAAGGCATCATGGTTTTGTCTGAGACTGGGACTGCAACTCAGAATCTGATGCTTTTGCTCATTGGCTGCTGTTCTACTACCTGAGCCACACCTCCAGCCTGATAACACATTTTCTACATACTTCTATACATGGCATACTTCTATACAGTATACTTCTATACTGAAGTCCTCAGTACTAAAACTGACATAGAAACAGTAAGAGAACTTCAGAAAGGGGGGAAAATGGAAATCAAACACAATTCTTTTTAATGAAAAAATCCAAGAAAATATTTTGAACAGCCTTCAGTAAACATCCAAAATCCCTTTTTGCTAACATTCTGAGGTTGATTCCCTGTGCCCAGGGACATAAATAAAATAAGCTGCTGAGGAGGAAAGCTATGGTTTAAAATGGGTGAAGTAGAAATGTAAGAGTACAAGATCCAAATCCCAGAGAATGCCAGCTGCAGTGTACCCCCTCCAACAAGCAGCTTTATTCCATATGTACTTCCATCCTTAACATTTCAATGAAGCAGGTGATGGAGTCACATGGTCTCTCACTGACATAACAGTGCTTTATGTTTAACGAAGCGTTTTCACATCTAATCGCTTTCTTCTGATACAAGAACATTTTTTTTTTGTTTATGAGCAACGTTTTTATACATGGTGAATGGAAATTCAGAAAGGTATGCAGTTCTCAAGGTTAGCTCTCTAGTGGAGCGGCAAAGACAGAGGCATTTGAATGGAATGCCTGTGTTGCTCCATTTCACTGGGGATAGTTTCTTATTTTCTGCCTAAGATATTGTAGATGGATATTTGTTTCAAAGACGAAAGCACCTACAATATTTCACTGATCAGCAGTTCACATGGGAAAGTGAGTACAAAGCCAATATATTATTCTTATTTCTGACTCCAAGGAATTATGGAATAGAATAAAAGAAGTTGTGTGATAAACTAAGAAGAAGAAAAACATGTCCACGCCTTTGTGCATCTTTTTTGTGACTTGGGTTGCATAGATTGAAAGTCCTGGGCGCAGTGAATTGTTCCCCCTGCCTTCATAAGCTGTGATGTGGTAATCCAAAAAGAGATCTTGTTTACTAGGCTACCACAAGCAAGTCTTGTCCCACTAGGAGAGACAGACAAGTAAATGTGACAAGGACACTGTGTTTTCAAGGGCTGCATCTGTTCACAGTTCTTCTGGTGAGAGCTTATTAATATGTTTACTACAGCGGGAGATCGCCAAGTACTGCAAACTCTGCTAACAATTTACTTAGGCCCAGAGACAAGTTGACAGTATTTTCTCTGGTCAGTTTCAACAAATGTTCATAAACAACTCTGGAAGAGGCCAATAGTCGGCAGATTTCAAATTGTTGAGGGAACTCACATAGTTCACAGTGAGGAGGAGAATGTTAATGAATGTGAAGACCATATAAAAATCAGAGATGTTATCAAGGTGGAAAAAAATCATGTGGTATTGCACTCAAATTCCTAATGTCAAAAAATGATCCGATTGACAAGGGTCTCATACCTAAAATATACTTGGAACTCAAAAAATTATACCCCCCAACAACAAATCCTCAAAGAAACAACTGCCCAATAAATAAGTGGGCAAAAGACTTAAAGAGAAACTTCTCTGAAGAAGAAAGAAGGATGGCCAATAGACACATGAAGAAATGTTCAACATCCCTAGCCATAAAAGAAATGCAAATCAAAACAACATTGAGATATCACCTCACCCCAGTTAGAACGGCAAAAATCAAGAACTCTAACAACAACAGATGCTGGAGGAGATGTGGACAGAAAGGAACCTTACTTCATTGTTGGTGGGAATGTAAACTTGTTCAACCACTTTGGAAAGCAGTATGGAGGTTCCTCAAAAGACTTCACATAGAACTCCCCTATGACCCAGCAATCCCACTTTTGGGCACTTACCCAAATGTTTACAAACAAGACCACACTAAAGCTACCAGCACAACAATGTTTATTGCAGCATTATTTACCATAGCTAAGATATGGAACCAACCCAGATGCCCCTCAGTAGATGAATGGATCAAGAAAATGTGGTATATATACACAATGGAATTCTATGCCTCCATCAGAAAGAATGACATTGCCCCATTTGTTAAGAAATGGAAAAACTTGGAAAAAATTATATTAAGTGAAGTAAGCCAGGCCCAAAGAAACATAGGTCCCATGGTTTCCCTTATTTGCAATATCTAGTATATGCATGAGTCAAGCGGAAAAGGTCAGATAATGTGATGTCAGGAAAATGAACCCTTAGATATGTATTTTAATGTTTTTTTTCTTTCATGCATGTGTTTCTAACGCATTTATAAGATTATCTCTTTGTTGCTTTGTATGTCCCTCCCCCACAGTATAACCCCTGCTTTCACTATATTTGATGTCAGTATAACTTGAGGAGGAGATGGGGAAAAACCAGTTGTTTAAGGATACAGGTGGACCTGTTGCAACAATGAGAAGTACAAGTTGTCATGTCCAAAACGAGCTTTACAACGTCGGTGCGGGGGGGAGGGGGGGGGAATGGGGGGGAAGGAGAAGGATCGGGATTGGGGGGGAGGGGGGAGGCTGGGAAGGGACGTGAAGGGTAAACAAAAGGAGGAGGCTGCAATGCTTGGTAAGAAATGTACGCATTATCCTGCCCATTTAATTGTAACCCCTCTGTACAGTATGTTCACAAATAAAATAAAATAAAATAAAAAGATCCGATTATAGATCAGAGTGACTTAGGCCATTAAGAACCTTCCGCATTCAGTGTGGGCTACCTGGCCTGAAGGGTTACCCATACCCTCACCATACCTGATTACCTGAGACAGTAATGGCAAACCAGCAGCCAGAGCACAAGTAAGCTATGCCTTAAAAAAAAATCATTGAATAGAAAATCTAGGTAAGGGGGCTTGCCTGTGATCCTAGTACTTTAGGAGGCTGAGACAGGAAGATTCTATGTTCAAGTACAGCTGGGCTACACTGTGAGTTCAAGACAGCATGGGCCAAATAACAAGACCTTCCCTCAATGAAGACATACACATAGTCGTACATACTGAGTTGCTGAAATTTAAGGGTAGAAACTTAACTTTGTTTTGCATGAAATTTTTCTATTTCTTCCTTTTCTTGCTATGAGAGGCTTGACAATAGCATGCCAATATCTCCCCGCCACCACCGCACCCCCACTGGTGGTGCGGTGCTTGGTTTACTGGGATTTTCTGTGGTCAGCTTCACTTGCCTGACTCTGGTAACTTTGAGCCTGTGCTCCCTGCAGCCTTGCTTGTCCCATACAGAATAGATTTAGAAAGATAACTATTTACAAAGAGCTAAGTATATGGAAAGTTATAACATTGCAAACCTAACAACTTTCTCATTATGCTTCAATGGTGAGAAACAGAAGTTCGAATCTGACTACAGTCTGAAAGAAATTGTGTACTAAGAGACACTGAGTTCTGATGAAGTATGAAAATGCTAATGCAAAACTCCTGAATTGATGGCAGAGTTTTTCTCACTGATTAGCATCTAACTCCTTTCCTTGAAACCACTTTAGTGATTGACTAAATTCAATTATTTTACTTTTTCATTTAATGAACGGCTGTGTATAAATAAATACAAGTCATGAACACGCACTAAAAAGAGTGGGTATGCACTTCTCTGCCAATCCAGCTTCTATTTCCTCAAATTATTTTATTGAAGTCATGTTGGATTTTCATTGGCAATCATTTCTATTTCAGTTTATTTACCAATGCAAAACCCAAAGATTTCCAATTCTTCCAGCTGCTGAGGGGAATGATTTATTGCCATACATTCTGCCCACGTCCTTTCAGAAAATAAGTACACCTTCCATCTCTCAAATTTGGTCCCCATGAACCTACCACACACCACTCACGGATATAGTCATTATATTTGCACCAAAATTTTAACCAAAGAAGAAAAAAATTAACTTAATTAATATGCTAACAACTACAAATCATTAAACTAGGTTTAAATTTCCATAGTCACTTCTCTTGCTTTAGGAAAAAAAATTTCCAGCTTGTCTCCAATCTTTTCCCATACACTTTTGTATAAAAGCAATTAAAATCTTTGTGACACCTCAAACTCACATTACAGTCTAGATCCTTATGTGTCAATTATGTGTCAATTATGTGCAAGGCATTGTGCTGTCAAGAAACTCACTCAAACATCACGAATCCTATTTATCAAGCTTAATCTTCCTCAGAAGCCCTTTCTGCATGATTCTGTAAATAACTATTCAGATAGACATTCATTTAACACAGTTAGGGAAATATCAAATATGAGGGCTGGACTAATGATGCCTACCTGTAATCTCAGCTACTCAGGAGGTGCAGGTAGGATGATCTCAGTCTGAAGCTGCCTCTTAGTAGAAGCAATAGATCCTATCTTAACTAAACTTAAAAAACCAGCTTAAACTTAACTAAAACAGAAAAAAGGCTAGTGCAGGGCTTAAATAGAGAATGCTTGTCTTGCAAGTATGAAGTAAGTTCAAACGTGAACACCAACAAACACGAAATATAAAATAAAATAAATAGCTGTACTAGTTAAAGTGCTGTAGTAGTCACTAGAATACAGCATGGATAACACAATCAAATTCCTGCCTCTGCTGGAAGATTAGCCAAGCCCAAGACAGATCTGTTCCTACTGACACTTATCACCTCACTTAACGAGTACTGGGTCCTCCCCTCAAATCCCCACACCCACGATCACTGCCGATCACTCACCTCTACCTTGCCATGACAGCCGAGAAAGACAACTAGCAAGAAAGCTAACACGAACCATGAGCCAGACATTCCCTTCTGGAAATCATTAAACATGGAATTAAAAACCATGGAAAGAATAGGAGAGGAAAGACCACAGGTGCCAACTTGATGAAGATTCAATTAATGGTACTTTTGGCCTTAGGATCATGTGAACACAATGCATATGTCATGGAAACTCTTGTTTGAATTTTGATCTTTTCTAAACTGGCCATTGGGGGCACAGCCCTCTCTGGAGGTGGCGGGCAGTGGCAGAGAGCTGTATGGCCACGTGATCATGGAAGGAAGCAATGTCAAGAATGTGCTGCATGGCTACACTAAGTCTCTTGGAAGAACAGGTGAATTCAATGCACTCAACTCATGTAGGAGATTTTGGATTTACCATGGGTTTGCTGAGACATAATCTCATGTGAGTTGAGGGTCATCTATATTTTTCACTTCTGGGTGCACCAAGCCAGCATTAGTGAACACCAACCCTCCATCTCCAAAGCCAGTCCTTAAAGTCTTTCTTTCTTTCTCTTATATGAATAAGACATAAATTTCTATGATTTTTGAAATGAGTCAGATCCAACATTCTGTAGAAAGCACATAGGAAATGGCTACGGAGTCCAATTTTTTTTTCCTAAAAAATTCTCCTATGGTGGACAAACACCACAAGACAAAATGCAAGGAACAGAAAGTGATAACTGGTTAGAAAGAGAAGAACTTTCTATGGAAAGAGCTTATGAACATGAACTTTATGGATTACATTTGTTATATAATTATGTCTATTATGTCATTAAGTCTATTACTGCTCAGTCTGAAAAGACGGGCAGAATAAAGTATGTTTCCTCCCATTCCTACCCAACAGCATCATCCATAGAACATAAATAATGAAAGAATCACCTGGTGGTGATTCCACAATAGTTGAAGAAAATGCTGATGTCCTCATTTAACAGCTAGTCACCCTAATGTACCTTACTAGGTACAAGACAGATTGCCAGCAGCCTGACAAATCATGATTACCTAAAATGCAGGAGGATATCAGAATTCTGCAACATCTTTCCTCCATTTAAACAGGATTTAAAGCGTCTATATTAAGAAGCATATCCTACTCATTTTTTATCCCTCACATTCAATAACTGTTGAATTTAATTAAATGTCAGAAGCAAGTCTTCAGTTTATTGAGATTTAGCTCAAAGACTTATACTGTGCAGCTCAGCAAAAACTAAAGGCTTTTTATTTTGAAAGTCCTATAAAAGGTACTCTCTCTATCTTAGATAGAACATCCTCATCTCTGCATTTCAAGTGAGGAAAACTCACGTATTAATAACACAAGCTATTCAGTGATTTCCCAAACTAACTTTGCAGTAGAATTAACTGGGGGAGAGTACAAACATTTCAGTGCCACAATGCCATGTCTAGCCTATGTAGAAATATTTCAGATGGTTGCAATCATATATATTTGGAATGCTGGTGGGGGTGAAAGAACCTTTCTAATATCTGTGATACCTAAAGTAATCACACGATCTCAAACACTATTCAAGTTTCCAGTCCTACAAGCATTCATGGAAGATAAACTACTGTCTTCTCTGGTTTTTCAATGTCCTCACCTGCAAGATGAGGTCACTATATGGATAACTTGAAATCCATCAGCCTCTAATTCTTACTTATTATCTACACTAAAAGCTTTACACCTTCAGTTGTTAAATATCACTTTATATAAAGTAATTTGTATACTTTCTAAGTTTTCTATTGGACCACTTTCAGCAAATATACATTGAAAAAAACATACATGACTAAGTAATTTACAAGATCCAAGTTCTGGGGACATATGTAAACCTGAGTCTTTTAAGTCTTCAAAATTTTCAGGTGAATGAACAAAAAACAAGTGGAAAGACGGAATTTGCTTAACCTATTTCAGCCTCAACTTTCTCAACTAAAAAAAAAAAGATATGTACAGAAATTTACTTATAAAACTAGAGATAGACAAAAGGCTTTTTCTTGAGCCTAAGGATTGAGAACTGTCTTACCAGGCCTATGCTACAGAATCCAGAAAAAAAGAGATCACAGTTCTGCTACCAGTGCAAGGTTCACGCTTGCTATCTTGGTTGTAATACAAAACATTGAGTTTATTCTTTCAAATAGCATCTAGCATACAAGATGCTATGTCGGTAAATGAACTTTACAACTTTGGTGGGGGGGAGGGGGAGTGTAGTCGTGGAGATGGGAGGGCAGGGATGGTAGGGGAAGAACAAAGGAGGAGGCAACAATGCTTGATAAGAAATGTACTCATTACTTTGCTCATGTAATTGTAACCCTTCTGTATGGTATTTTCACAATAAAAAACTTATTAAAAATAATATCTAGCATAAGTCCTTTAGGTGCCAGTGGAAATGCTATAGTATTCTAACAAGTGGACTAACAACAGCTATGTAGAGAATTGCATCATTGAGGTAATATTGATAGGAGTAAATGACATAAAGTAAGCGAGACAACAAAACAGGATAGGAAGTGAGAGGGAAAGGGTGACATTTTGACACAGAAGGACTTCCTAAGGAAATGACATTTTAACGAAGGCCTGAGTGAACAGAAGCAGCTGACCACAAAAAGACCTGAAGGAAATGGATTCCGGCCAAAGAGCAACCAGTGAATCCCAAGACCAAATGAGAGCGTTCTCAAGGCCAGCAAGGAGACCCTCTACCAATCAGTGAGGACAGGTAGGGTGGGTGACACCGGAGGATACCACTGCAGACTCACCCTTTACATTTGCAACACCAGATTTGCTTCCCATTCTCTGTCTCTTTCCAACAACTTTTCTCCATGAGAGGACTACATCAAACTAACTCCCACTTTTGAGGCCAGGCATCTATAGATTCTAAACCTCTCTGGATGATTCTAATGTCCAGCCAGAAGTGAAACTTTTAAGCAGAGGATGAAAACTTAAGGTATAAACTAAAGAAAGGATGAATTTGTGACCCAGGAAAGTCTAAGGAAGGGGAAATGCAGTAAACCAATATAATGTTGATAGACGTTCAGATATAAGAGGCAGTCCCAAATCCCTCACTCCTTTCCTATGACAGAATATCTTTCTGTGCCAGTATCACAACTCTGAAAAGCAATCTCTCCTTTATGATGATCAATTCATCTCACCTAATCTTTTCAGTCTCTTTATAAAGAGATGTGGCAGATGCTTCAGGAATTGAGTAAAAGATATATCCTGCCCTCAAGGAATTTACACCAGGACTACAAACAGCTAGCTTACATCTAATGATCTTACTGACATAACTCCAGCCCACGCATGCCCCATGCTATGCAACTATGTCAAGTGGCAACCTTGTACAGAATAGAAGCCACTGCTTTCTATAAACCAAGATGGTTACATAAGGGTGCTTAGAAACAGTGATGATGATTAAAGATGATCTTCTCAGACCTTCAGGAAATGTTATACACATGCTCGTTGCTAAAACCAAATAACCTTAAATGTCCTTCAACTGGTCTGTGCAAGCCTGCTCTTCCCTGAAGGAAGCACCCTAAATGTTTATCTGATCACCCTGACATAACTAATAATAGCTTTCAGTGCTGCACTTCCCAAAGACATTACCTTTACGAGAGAGCATATGCAATGCACAAACATTTCCCTCCTAATGAAAAACAGTATGGAAGACAATTTTATACGAAGAGGAGCATTTAAATGTCTGTAAGGTTCTATAAGCATTCCTCCAGATGTGCCTTTATCTCCTTCTGCCAATGACTTCTGCACCAAGTGTAGAAGGTCTCGGCCAAAAGTTTGGGGTAAGCGTAGAAACATGGAAAGCCAGTCATAATTACATCTAACCAAAGTAGAATATGCCACACCAGGCATACCTTTTTATTACCAACTTTGTCAGTCTATATGTGCCTGTGTGTATATATTTCTGAGTTCTCAACACATTTTTACTTCTGTCCTGCTTTATCATGAGAAACAAGTGCAATTGAAATTCCCAATTTACAGATTAAGTGCAGGAATGCTAAATAGTCACACAGATCATATATGACAGCGATCAGATAAGAACACAGGTCTGTCTGATTCCAGAGTCTGATTTCAGAGGCCTTCCTTTTAGTCACTGACCCCCTCCTTCATTCCTCTCCAGGTCTTCTTTTGTATCTACTTGAACTATAACTACAAATGGAGGAACCAGAATTTAAAAGGCTGTGAACCAGTTGTTGGTAGAACCTTCTAGAAGAGATTCAGTCAGCATTACCCTGTTATAAAACCACAGACTCTGTCTCTTGACTCGGAACCATGCGTTTTCAGATCTTTGGGCTTATTTGACTCCTCTTAAAGAAAGCAAGACTCCCACAACCCTGTGCCTAATAAGAGCATGCAGAAACACTTAAGAGATGCTGCCTTGTACCTGACCATTGGAAAAAATCAATCCGCAGCGTGTACATCCTACTTTTGAGAATGAGTCAGTCAAGTGCACTGTTTAGCTGCAAAATGTGAAAAAGTCTCCAGTCTGAAAGGTCTACAAGTTGTCAAGGAGAAAATAAAGCTTTCCTTTTCTCCCCCTACTAAAAAACCCTTATTTTAGAAAGATGAGTGTATTTGTTTCTTGGTTTTTACTACAGAACTATCTTGGATAAATACTACTTGGTTTTTAATCATCAATTTCTAGTTTCCAAGAAGGATCAGGTGCATCTGAAAACAAATCAGTTTGCAGCCATATCTTGCCCTCTGACCGTGCTTTGCCTCCCTTCGCTTCTTGCTCTGAAGGGGAGTGAGCTTTGGAGAGGAACTGCCTTTTCTGAAACGATGTTTCAGAACATGAAGAAAATTGAATAGAAAGATGAGGAATCCATTCATCTTGTCCTTTTTGAAGCAGTGATAGGCTGGGATATGTGATCTTCCAAGCTGACATGAGCAAGTGAGTTGAATGCAATGTGACTCCAAGATCTGATATGAAAAATAAACACTTTGCCTGATTTTCAGCAATATGGTCTTTGCACTCACTGTTTACATTTCCTTGTTCATTTAAATAGATAACCAAAATGCTGATAGTATTCACCTTAAAAGACATATGCCTGTTAATTTTCTGTTAAGTACAGCAAATTAGGTGAGGTTTAGAATGGAACTAATTGGGTTTGAACCCTGGATCTCTTTTCTTTTTATATGAATTGAGAATCACTTTGATTTGTTTTCAAAACAGTATTCATATTTATATGTCACAGCCCTATTAAGAGGAGCAAATTGTCATGTCCAAAATACAATCACCACAGTGCCTGGACCACAGTAAGTGTTAACTCGTGACACCTTCATCAGTATTATTATTTAAAGAATAACAATTAGTCTAGCTTTCCCAGAAACAGAAACAAAAGGAGATAGAGAAACAGATATAGATAGATAGATACCTACATACATACATACATACATACTTGCATGATAGACAGATACAGATAGATGGATAGATAGATAGATAGATAGATAGATAGATAGATAGATAGATAGATAGATAGATAGACAGACAGACAGACAGATAGATAGGTAATTATTTCACATCATCATGATTGTGGAGGCTAAGAAGTACAAAAATGATCTATCTGGAAGCTGGAGAGCCTGAGAAGTGGGTAGTGTACTCAGACCAAGTACAAAAACCTCAGAACCAGAGAAAATGATAGCGTAAATTTCACACTGAGGTCAAAGGCCTGGGAACCTAAGAGGATGGTATGAGTGTTAGAGTCAAAGGCTGGGAAATCTCTATGATACTGAAGAGCAAGTGAAGGGTACTCTAGCCACAGAAGACAGGGAAAGCAATTCCCCTGCTTTTTTGTTCTCCTGGGGCCCTAGGTGGATTGGATAAATCCTGCAATCTTCCTCATTCTGTCCACTGATCAAATACCGATCTCTTTGTGATACACTCGGGAACATCCTAGCAACTCCCACTTTACTAGTTTTCTGGGTATCATTCCACCCTGTTGAGTTGACATCTAAAATTAACCATCTGTAAGAGGCTTCTCAGTTAAGTCATCCTGTATGAGTTGAAGAGTGTTTTGGTGGGGAAAGGGTTGAGGGTAAGTAGCTAACAGTCCACAGGCGATGAACATCAATTGCATCAGAAAGTCTGTTCTATGTTTTCATGTGCAGGGAGTTCCTAAAACTGACTAGCTCTCACAATGCAATAACTGCAAATCTGTATTAGTTTCCTCCGGCTGATATAACAAAATACAGTGCTTTCTGCCAAATAGAAACGTGTCGCCTGATGGACCCGTTGCAACAATAAGAAGTATAAGTTGTCATGTCGAAAACGAACTTTACAACTTTGGTTGGGGGTGGGGGGGGGAGAATTGGGTGGGAGGCGGGGGGGAGGCTGGGAAGGGATGTGAAGGATAAACAAAGGAGGAGGCTGCAATGCTTGATAAGAAATGTACTCATTATCTTGCCCATGTAATTGTAACCCCTCTGTACAGTATGTTCACAAAAAATAAAAATAAAAAATAAAATTAAAAAATTAAAAAAGCAAACGTGTCGCCTGATAGTTCTGCAGGCTAAAAATTAAAAATGAAGATGTCAACAGAACTGATTTCATCTGAGGGCTGTGAGGGAAGATATGTTCCAGCCTATCTCTTAGTAGCTCATGATTTGCTAGCAATGTCTGGCATTCAATTTCTGTTATGGATACATCATCCCAATGTCTGTCTTCATCTTTGGTGGCTTTCTTCTGTGTGTGTGTGTGTGTGTGTGTGTGTGTGTGTGTGTGTGCGCGCACGTGCACGCATGCACACATGTGCATGGTCCTACATCCAAATTTCCCCTTTTTCTAAGGCCACCACTAATGTTGGATTAGTGCCCAAGCTAATGAGTTTGTTTTAATCTGACTCCCCCGCCCCCCCCCCCCGCACCTTTTTTCTCCAAACATTCTGAGATACACTTGGCATTAGAAGCACAATGCACCTTTTCTAAGGGACCAAGTTTAACCCATAAAAGAAAGAGGGCAAAAAAGAGTTATAGTTGAAATATGTTGTGAAAAGATATACTTCAATGCAGCTTTTTCCACAAACTACCTCAAACTGCAAAGGCAATGCTTTGTAAACTCTTATGCACCACACTTCTTGTGTCATGGCACCATTATTACATCAGTAAGAACCTACATCTCTACCCCCGACCCTGCCCCGTATCTTTAAGTAAGTACATCTTAGAGAAACAGTATGCCTGACAATTCAAACACCCTGGCCAAAGCAAATGCCTATGAGATTACTTAGAACCAGAATTTGATTATTCATTCAATGAGTATTAACCAAGCACTTTGTGATTTAACACCAGTCAGACCTTACAAAGCAATGGGGAAACCTCATACCAGTACACGTTGTGCAGGGTGTTTTACCATGCTTGTTTGTTTTTTGTTTAGTATTCCATAAAAGTTGATAAGGCATGGTCTCTACTGGATGCACCATGTATGTCTTCAGACTTATTTCCAGGAATCTGTGCATGCTACAAAAGAGTGGCATAAGGTGAGACTTTGCCATGTCACCTAGAGTGGCACCATGGCTTGGTGTTGGATGGAATTATGCCTGTCGTACATCACCTTTCACATGAAAAAAAATCCCATTTGTGCCTCAGTGTGATTCCTGGATTTATGACCATATTTCTGGATTAAGATATGACCCTGCTTGAGTACAGGCAATAATCTTCAATTCAATGATTATCGGACAAAATTCTACCCTTGATAAATACCCACAGAGAAAGACACTGCACTAGGCAGTGAACACACCTCCTCACGTACAGAAATGAGGCAGAGTTCCCATGCACGAGGCAGAGGGGACGGCAGCTTTGGGTGACAGGTGGCAGGCCTCTCCGCCAAGGAGAAGGCGTTGCTCCTGGCAGGTTTTTTATCTAAAGCATGTGACCTAAGTAGTGGCATTTCACAGCTGAGAAACCAGCTTGTGATATGCCTTTTGCTTCACTGAGAGGCGGGCCACGTGTCCATAGAGGCTGCAGCTTGAGCTACAGAGCATTGCAATAGATTCATCGGCATCCTTCTTACAGTCAAATATGGGTGAGACACTGGATATGTAGACAGATTGTATGATTAATGGCATTTGTCAAGGTAAACTAAGAAGGTAGCTTCCTTGAAAAGGTGTCAGGTGTCCAGCACATGGAGGAAAAAGTGGACCAAGAAAAAAAAGAGTGGCAGGAAAGGTTAAAAATTAGTCTCTATTTTTTAGTCTGGTAAAATTGCAAAAGAAAGTCTTCTCTATTTTGATGAACACAGCAAATGAAAGGCCAATCCAAAGTCTGACATCCTTAACACTCAGCTGTTGAGGTCCACTTGTCTATTCAATTCTTCTGCTAAGTCCTTTTAGGTACTTCTTACTCCAGAAAAAGGAAAGAGTGCTCCATGCCCTGTACACCTGTTAGCGCTTTGCTCTAAGCATTTGTTCACATGATTTCACTCGAGAGATTCCAGTCATCTATAGCATTGCATCTGCAAGCTTCACTAACATCTAGGACCTAGTTCTAATGCCATTTATTTGGAGAGGCCTCCCAGGGAAAGGATCAGAGTAATGAGCCTCTCTCTTTGGGCTCCTTCACCCTCTCACATTAATGATCTTTCTCTCCCCTCTCTTGGTTGACTATAAGCAACAGTATTTATGAACTAATAGAACTAAATGGACTATACAACTTGTGAGTGGGGACAGCAGGGAAAAACTGGGAGAGAGCAAGGTGATGTTGTCCAAACATAAATGTACTCATTACCTGACTTATGGGACTGTACATCACCTTTTATAGTAACAATTTAAAAATGTAAAAATAGTATTAATGGGTACTATTCATATAGAATGGTATTTATAAGCCTAGAAACAGATGATATCACTCTATTATAACAAAATGTATACATAATTGATTACAGATACTTTCCTATGTTACTCAAAATTACTGACAATGGCACTCCCGAATTCATTTTTAATGCCTGGTGCCTAACAAACTGCCTAAGGTTTAGTAGGAACCATACTTGTGGAATAAATTGATGAGCTCGTTGGATGATTGGTATGAATCAGAGGCTTGTCCTTCAGCTAACATGCAAAGACTAAGTGCAGAAGAAAATCAGAGAGTAGGGAGAACAAGAGAAGAGAGGAAGACAAATTATCAAAATCAGCAGAAGCTCTAGAAGATGCAAGTGGCAGAAAGTGGCCACACAGAAGAACTAAATCTTATGAACTAGCTATGTGCAACCTCAGGGATGTCTCCCCAATATTAAAGCTTCCTTTTCACATCAAAGACTTAGAAATGACTTCTTCCACACAGACGTCTATCATATTTCCATAAGTGCTGAATAGTACTGCTTGCTTGTAACTTTCTGGGAAATAATTAATGCAGGAGACAATTATTAATGAAAATGAGAAACTCCTCATATAAATACTATAGTACAATAGACTGCCCCTAACTGTATTTATTTTTTAAAGTACACAGTTTCAAAAAGACTTCCCTATTGCTCATCTGGTCTTCATAGGAACCTGGAAGAGAGGCATGACTGACAGAACACTTGTCCAGATTCATGAGGTAACTGAATGAGGAGATGAGATTAAACCCAGTTGTGGGCTAGGACAGGGCGCAAGTAGTAATGCACTTGCCTACTTTGTATGAGCCTGTGAGTTAAGTTCAATCTCTAATACCCGTAAATAAATACACACATAAATAAATACTTCCTGCACCGAATATCTTCACTACATAGAACACTAACATTCATACAAAGAGAGAAAATGACAATGACAAAATATCTGATGGCTTCATTGACAGTCAATGTCATGAAGTTTCCCTAATTGTTAGAAAGGTAAAAGGCAAACAGATTTATTAAGAAGAACCTGTCCCCCCAAAACATACAACTGCTTGGATATTTTTCCTCACTATATTTTACTGTTATGAGAAAGAAACCAATAAGTGAACATAATTTGGGAAGAATATAATAAAAGCAAATAGTTCCGAGGCTGTTGGCTCTTGGAATAATTGCATTTTACATTTATATAATGTGAGGCAATGAGCACTGAAGTGTAGCCAAATTCTTCAATTTTTCTAACCCCTCTGGAAAGCAGAAAAGGCGTTTGAAACAAAAGCTTTCCCTAATTCCCTTGAACACATGTCGATTCAGTGTCTCCGATGTGGGCAGCCCTGCTCCAGTGTAGGACATATCTCAGTGAAGCTGAGGTCTCACTTTTCAACAGGTCATACTTGACCAAGAACGATATCTAATCGATTCCTTCAATGCAACATAGAGCAATTATTCAAGTTAGCTAATGCATAGTTTTTTTTTATAAAGGAGTGTAAAGAATGAATAGATCCATGTCTTTAATATGATTTTCTAGGTATGCACATTTAAAACCATTTCCTGACTAGTTCAAGAGAACAATTGTCTTTAGACATACAAATGACTGAAGAAAATGATTCAGAGTTGTGTGGAAGTATATACAATGCACTACCATAAGAAACACATGACCAGAAGCCACTTCCAGAGGTACTGTGGTGTGTTGTCTGCGGGCCAGCAGCATTGCTATCATCAGAGAGCCTGACAGAGATACACCTCAGGCCCACTCCAGGCCTACCAAGTCACAACCTTCAACCTAACAACAGATTCCCTGGTGGTTTCTTTGCACACAGAGGTTTGAGAAGATTCTGCTAGTGCATCCTCCTGTAGCTAGAGAGCCTAAAAATAACCCTCTGAAAGGGAATATCTCAGCACTTCAAAAATTAATCACTCCCTCATATTTTTTTCAAGTTTTAAGAAGTAATTTCTTTACAAGTAAGATTTTCCTTGTAAAATGGCAGATCAAGGATATTACATGCTGAGCTTTCCATCAGCATTTATTGACATAGAAGAAAAGACTTTTTCCTCTTCAGGTTGGCATCTACCATTACCTAACACATATCCAAGAGATAATTCACCTTCACATGTCAAGGCACAGTGTCTCTTTCTACACCTTGTAATTTAATGGGCACCTATTAACAGAACCAGCAGACATGGGGTCTCTTTTTGGTGTTTCACCCTATACAATATTAAGACCTCTCATCCTTGGTTTAGAGTAGAACCATGCAAGGGGTGGAGCCATGGTTTAAATAGTAAAGCCTTTAACCAGAGAGTATAAGATCCTCAGTTCAAACCCCAGTGCCACATCACCCAAAGCAAGAGAATCACTGAGAAGTTGACACCATAGGCACTATGTAAAATCCTCAGCAAAACCATATGTTCACTAATAAGCAGTTATGTTCTAGAAAGTAAATGAAAATACCAGAAAAGTCAGGATAAGAGTATTAGCAAGTGCCGTCTTCCCAGTCTTTTTGCAGATTGGTTTTCACTTAAGGATGAGTAGAGAGTTTGGGGAGAAGTCTGCTATAAGATCACATAGTGGCTCATATTAAGCTATGGGTGTGATATGACCCTGCTTCTAGAAATTATAAAAAAAGTATCTCAAGTGGACATTACTCTCTGCTTAAAAACATGCAAAATTTTCCTGTACCAACAGAGAGTCACCTTCATTTAATTAAATATTAATATTCTACCTTCTCCAAAAATGGAGTTGCGATACTTTAAATTTATGAACTGAGTATGAATAATGTTTGCAAAGTAAAGCAGAAGTTAATATCTACATGTGCTACCTAGAACATTTGCTGTGGTAAGAATTAGATATATTTTTAGGCTTCCTGACAGGCAAGAAAAAAATATAAAACACAACATTCTCAATTCCAATTAAGAAAACCAAATAGCACTAAAGTCCAAAGAGAATTTGTTTACCATCCACTTTATACAAGGGAGGTGAAGCAGTGTACTAAGCAATGTCTTCAACAAAAAATATGAAAAGTTATAAGGTGTCATTTAAATTTCCAACTATCCTTTTATAAATAAAGTGAAAAACTATTAATATGCAATTTAGAAGAAGCAATTCTTCAGTAAAAGTAAAGTAAGTCAGGCATGTAATATTCTGGAAATCTGAATTTAAGAAGAGGGGCTGATAATAACCCCTAATAATATGAAACATAAGAAATATTAATACCCTTGTTTGTCTTTCTGATAGGAGCTGAATGAGGGATAATTCTAGGTTATCTTCTCTGGTGATAACCTGGTAGCCTATATAATTAACTGGAGAGAGAGTCTGGTGTTTGGGCCATTGGACCAGCAGGTGGCCAAGTTGATAAACTGCTATGAAATCTGAGACTCCTGTGTTTTATCTGGAGAATGTATCCTACTCAAGAGGGTAGTCTAAACAGTCTAAACATACACTACTAGAAACACTTGGTTTGCAATCTTAGTCAAGCTCTCTTAACATCTATTTGCATTTAACCTGCCTCTTTTTCCTTTCCATCCCCCTCATTGAATCATTGAGGAAACAATCTTTCAACCTTTTACTCTTCTATTCCCAATCTTCCCCTCAGATGTAAGGCATTTATGCAAGTCTGGCCATGTCATGTGTCCTTCTGGATTTTTCAGCAGCTTTGCTATGTCAAGTTTCTTTGACTTTCCTTTTCCATTCAACCTTCTCCACCAGCCTTTGAGAATATTCTCACCTCTTCTCTACTCTCTTTCCAGGAGCATGTACTTAGGAATTAGCAATGCCTATAGTGCCTCAAGCTCACATTGTTTCTACATCATTACTTCTCATATTCATAATGGAGTGGGACTCAGAGTGAGAGAGAGAGAAACAAAGAGAGAGAGAAACAGACAGAGACAGAGAGACTCCCAGTGCTCTGTTATTCTCTGTCTCAGAGTAACTACATGCAACTCCTACAGCTGCATTCAGAAAATAGAATGGTAACCACTATATGAACATTTTTTTTGGTCAGTCATGGATCCTGAACTCTGGGCCTGAGCACTGTCCCTCAGCTCTTTAGCTCAAGGTTAGTGCTCTACCATTTGAACCGGAGCATCACTTCCGGCTTTTTCTGCTTATGTGGTGTTGAGGACTCAAACCCATGTATGCTAGGCAAACATTCTACCACTGAGCCACCTTCCCAGCCCAACTTTTTAGCAGAGGACTAACACTTAGATATCTTTGCTCTTTGATTACTATAGCAGAGGTCTGGCCCAGAGAAAATTCTCATTAAATATTTATTTAACTTAGAGATGTAATCATGACTTCTTTGTTGTATTTGTTGACCAAAAAGCAGAAGTAATAGATAGCATGCTTATTGATTCAGGAAAATAATATAAACAATACTTTATTATGATATTACTAAATAATATAAACAATTTGTTCATTGTAAATTTTCTCCATTATTTCAATATCCCTGTAGCACTTTTTTGCGGGGAGAACGGGGGAGGTCAGTTGTGGGGCTTGAACTCTGGGCCTGAGCACTGTCCCTCAGCTATTCAGCTCAAAGCTAACACTCTGCCTTGAGCCACAGCCCCACTTACGATTTTCTGAGTGGTTTATTGGAAATAAGACTCTCACAGACTTTCCTGCCCAGGTTGGCTTTGGACCACGATCCTCAGATCTCAGCCTCCTGAGTAGCTAAGATTACAGGTGTGAGCCACTGGTACCCAGCTCCTTGTAGCACTTTTAAAGTCTATTGCAAACACTTTCTAATCTTCAATTTACAATCAGCAAGTTGCTTACTAATCTTTCATTTCTGTACTTTATAACATGCAAATTATAAAATGTAGCCAGGCATGGTATCATATTCCTATAGGCACATACTCAGGAGGCTGAGGCAGAGTAATTTGAGCCCGGGAGATTAAGGCCAGCCTGGCCAACAAAGCAAGACCCTGAGTCAAAAATAAACAAACAAACAAACAAACACAAAAGAGACTACAGGTAAAAGTGACTCAGATTATCCAGGAATAACTTTGGAACATGCTATGCAACCAAAAGACTTGCACTTGCAGCCATATGCTGTGAGAGCATGTTTTATAAAGGAAAAGAATATGAACCCATAAATGTGCTGCTTGATGTTAGAAAATCAGCAAGATAGCCAGGCACTGGTGGCTCATGCCTGTAATCCTAGCTACTCAGGAGGCTGAGATCTGAGGATCACAATTCAAAGCCAGCCCCAGCAAGAAAGTCTGTGAGACTCTTATCTCCAATAAACCACTCAGAAAACCAGAAATGGAGCTGTGGCAAGTGATTCCTCATACTTGCCCAGAGTTCATCAGCTGAGAAGAAGCTATCTTTTGATCGCAGTTTAACAAAAGCCAGTGAAAAGTAGGTACCATCTTGTTTTTGCGTGAAGAAGGTGATGTAACTGTAAGCATCATTGTTGTTTTGCAAATAAAACCAATATGCTTATAGTATTTCCCACAGTTCTCTGTGTACTTCTTTTCAAAATGTGATTAAATATGGGGTTCTTGAGGCTAATAGCAGCAGTAGTAATGGTAATAGTTGTTATTATTAGTAATACTGTTCTTATTTTAATTTGCATGTTCCTGGTATCCCAAAAAAGTGTGGAATTTGTAGTATGAACATGTGTTCACATTCATTAGTGAATTTTTAAGTGTTCAAATTCACTAATGAACTTCTTCATTAGAAAGTAATTAAGTTACTTGGTAACTAAAGAATTTCTTTTCTCTAAAATCTCAAAAGAATCTCATACTTCATTTGTCAATTAATGCTTTTATCTAAATTATTTAGATAATTTGTATGTAGTTATTCATATTGCCTTGGCTATGAAGTGAATAATGAGAAAAGCCTTAAGATTGGTAAGTGGGTATTGTGACCCCCTCAAGTTTCTGTTTGAATCAATAAATTATCTACATTAAATACTAGTTTTATATGTGACACTTAGTGTCATCAGGTTAAGAAATTAGTTTTCCTGTAAAATGGAAAAACCACAAGAATTACCATTTTTCATGTAAGTTGAGATTTAAAATGTAGACATTCCCAGAGAATTATTAGGTATTAGAGAGAAGTAAATATTTCTACACAAATTCAGACTAATAATGACTCTTCTTTTGATGGATAAGACAGTGATCCTCCTGACAAGGTTTTATATCTTTCCTTGAATATGATTTTCAATTACAGTTTCTGTGAAAAACTGACAACCTTCTCTGACTGTGATGTTGCTCTTAACCTAATATCAGAACAGCATGTGCTGCTAGTTGTTTTTCTGTGGTTGCAGACGCTCATTAAACTAGTGTGTCCTCAAGTCTGGTTCCTCAACCCTCTGCAGTCTTCATGACTGCAGCCAAATACTAGTGTACATGGCTCTTACGATTATCATTACAGTCACTTCCCAGCGGGTAATCAAAACTCTGTAAAGCAGTTGTTGTATATATGAGGTACAGATAGCACTCAAAGAAAAGCATCATGTCTTAAGAAGAATGGCAATGCCAACAACAAGATAAGAACACAAAATAAAAGTTGCAGCCACCACCAGGAAAAGGAAACACAGATGTTTTTAGTTGCGGTTGTTGCTATTTCTGTTTACTTTTCCTTGTGTCTTGTTTGTTAGTTTGTTTGTATTTGAGAGAGTAAGGAGGGGCACAGAAAAAAGTGGAACAAAGGGTGAACAGATACAATAGTGGTACTAGACACCATGTGCAAAATGAATTGTGCATCTTGTGGGTGAGGATGGGAGGGAAAAACTATGAGACAGAAAGGGAAGTGGAGAAATGGTTCAACAAGAATTGTTCTCATTACCCGACTCATGTAACTTTAACCCCTCTGTATATCACTTCTACAATAGCAATAAAAAATAAAATAAGTTAAATTCAAGACAACAAATACAAGCACAAATAATGGTATGTCAGGAGAATCATAAAGAGTGCAAGTCTTTTTAGAAAATCACAAATTGAGTACCTCATAACTATCCTTCACTTTTTACTTTTCCCACTCCCTCTATTTCGGTGACAAATTTTGTCTAGAGCAAAGTTCATATCAAATTTCACGTATTAAATCTAAGTGTGTTCTGTTTAAACTGAAAGAATCATTGGCTTCAAATACTTATCACAAGATTTTGTTGATTATTTTTTAATACACTGTGTGCCTTACATTATAAAACTGAAGAAATCTCTGAGTTCTCTCTCCATGTCTCTAACTCTTCACTGTAATAAATCTCCCAAATAGTATTCATCAGCACATATTTTATATTACTTGTCAATTATCTTTACAGTTAAGTAAATAGCATTACACAATAACTAAATTTTCACTGTTGGTCCCTCTACCTTCATATCCAGTGGATCTCCAATTATATTTGAGAAAATAATTCTCTCTATCTTTGACATGACAAGCTGTGCTTTAATATACATTTTTGAAACCATAGCTGTTTTGTCATGCTTCAAGATTATGGATTATGAGCTGGGTGCAGGTGGTTCATGCTTGAAATCCTAGGTACTCAAGAAACTAAGATCTGAGGATCACAGCTCTAAGCCAACCCAGGCAGGAAAGTCTGTGAGACTCTTATTTTCAATAAAGTATTCAGGAAAAGCTGGAAGTGGAGCTATGGCTCAAGTAGTAGAGCATTAGCCTTCAGCAAAAGCAGCTCAAGGATAGCACCTAGGACTAGAGTTCAAACTCTAATGACTGGCAAAAAAAATCACATATTACTTGTCTTTCATGTCCACAAAAACTCATGGACTCACAAGTCTGAAACACACACACACACACACACACACACACACACACACACACACACACACACACACAGAGTCCTTATTTTTTCATGGTCCAGACTCTATTCCAGCTAACTTGATGAGCTTATGTTTCTTGTCATGAAGACACTTTTAGTACTACTTCTTCTTTTACAAATTTTGTAGTTCCAAATAAAATAATAACCATAATTCTCTTTTTAACTTTTCTCTAAATAATATATTACCAACAATTTATTTTAGAGTGTCATAAACATGCATCAATCCATGTTTGCAAATGTCTGTAGAGTGGTGACTCATTTTAACTTATTTACTTATTTTACATGTATTCAAATTAAACTCTCTCTTTAGAGTGTCAAACAGTAACTAAGGTTCAGTCTTTGAGTTTCATATATGCAGTTTCTATGCAGTTGATATTCCATTAAAGTTGAATGCCTTTTGCAATGGCTTTTCATCTAAACTCCTTCAGTTGTTTATATATCTACAGGGTGGGATAATTGGCAATGGAAAGCCTACTGTCAAGAGAATTGCTAACAGGCTTAGTGTGAGCTGAAGGTCACCAGGAAATAGTTTACTGTTGGAAAAGTATAGAACTTTATATCTGTCCCTGTTTTACTCAGATCCTACTGTATACAAAGTGAAAGCACAAAAACATGATGCTGACAGGCTAAGATAAATTCATAGATAAGAAAAGCAAGGTTAAGCAAATAATTTTGTATTCAAAATAAAAATGTAAAATTTCTGTTCCTGGCTGTAATACTATAAATGATAATCCCAATATTTTTAGGTACCCAAGGTTAAAAAGAAGCAACTGTGACGTAATGGTAGTATATAATTTTAAAGACTTGGAGATATTAATTATTCTAATGTTTACTTAAAATCAGCTATGGCTGTGAGGGAAGCAAAAAGCAGAACATTTGAGCAAAGGAACTGACAAGGGATGGTATAAAAAGGACAGGATTCCTTGATGTCAAATGTCTCCTGTAGCAGAGGAATCAGAACTGTTTTGATGGCTCCCGGGAGTTGAGCGAGAACTGATGGAAACTTGAGAGACAGTTTGAGCTACACAGAAGACTCACTAAGAGTCATGTGAAATTTTACCTCGAAATTTAACTGGACATGATCAGAACACTTAGATCAACCTTATGAAATGATCAGCTTGAGTTTTGATGGGGAACCTGCATCTTATCAGAAAAAAATGAAATTAATGCCCTTGGAAAAGATAATCTTCCCAACGTGCCTAGATTTGTCCCTTATACTTAGCATATTGAAAGTCACATATTGCAGGTTAGCAACTTATTTCAAAGCACAGGCAAATTTCATTTGTAGATGAAGCTCTATTGCTTCCATAGCCTTCTCCCTTGTCAGATCCCCTCAACCTTTATTTCAGAAAACAACTATGAACTGTTTCTAGAATCTTCTGCAGAAACTTTATGTGCAATCATTCTCTTATGTCAGGCAAACTGCGAGGCATGTGGTCAAAGAAGAGACAGGAGTGGCACAAATAATGAGACAGAGGACCGATAATTCAAAAGAATATAATGATAAAATTTTGTTGGTTTATAAAAGCAGAAACTATCTCAAAGCTTACTTCGATGTAAAAGAGAATGATAAGACCATATAAAATGATTAAGATGTTCAAAGAATAGATGCTCATCTATGACTTTAAAGTCACCAAAATTAACAACAGAAATGAGGGTACAATAACTCATTTTTAATATCAACTTCAATAGGTTGGTTTCTATATAAAGAAATGGTGGTGGCAAATAGACCAGGGAGTGGCTGCTTTGGAAAGGTGAGGTGAAGGTCACTGGAGGTGGCAGAGTTCTTATGCTTCAAATTGCCAATTTTCAGACAAACTGTCTTCCTGTCTGAGGAGGGCCCAGATGGTAGTGACAACATTGATATGTGCTCTGAGCTGCTATTTGACAGGAAACTGTCAACAGTAGGTGACCCCATCAGTTTGAAGGCAGGAAAATTACTAAGTGATCCAAGAGAGGGCCTGTAGGCCACTATACCAGGGTTCCCTGAGAAGCAGAGAGCAGAGATTTCAAAAAAAATAAATAAATTTTTGGTTGGAACTTACACAAAATTCCTTTGCAGATAGAAAAAAGGAAAAGCAACTTATTTTCACAGATAATGTGTTAACTAAGAGTAGGAACTAATTGACTTTAAAAAAAGAAACAAGATAACAGATATAAATGGCAGAGTGAATGATGCAATCTCCTGTGATAAGATAAAACCAAGAATAGCTAGGATGCTATTCTATAAACACAATCCAATCTGGGATTCATTGATGGAGTAGTATAGGGACACTGTCTCTGCTATACACCAGTTAGAAGACAGAAAAGAAAGTAATCCAAGTATTTACACACACACACACACACACACACACACACACACACACACATACACACGCATGCATGTGTGTGTGTGCTTCTGTAGTATAATCAGTAAGCCCAAGCATAATTAAACTTTCAAATATACTATTCTATTGTCAGAAAACCATCCCTATTATCAATTGTGGTTAGCACGGGGATACAATTGACAAACAGATTTGAGAGAAGACTCTTCTATTCCTTCCATTCCTGCAAATAAAATGCCCTACAATAGAACATGGATGATGAGTATTATATTAAAATAAAGAATGTATACATCCAATATCAATAATACCTAGATAAATAAGGGAAGAAATATGACATAGTTAAGTAAGCTATATTAAACCCAGATCTTTCCAATTCCATTTCAAGATCTCTGTTGAGTGTTGGTTTTTCATACACTTTGACTTGTGCTTTCAGAGTGTTTCAGCCAAGTACTAGAAGAAACTATATTAAATATTAAAATGTAGCAAATTAACATTAAACATTAAAATGTAAAGAACTATATTTGTGTCTTAAAAATAATGAGTTTGTTTTTAGAAAGAAGTATCCAAATCATAACTGAAATTCAAGATTCAGAAACAAGAGTCTGGTGGTGAAAGTCACAATATTACATTAAAAGGATTTTTGTTACTCAAAAGCAAAGACTTGAATTATAATGTATAATTCTATATTGCTTGTGTTCATTTTGAAAACTCTGTTCTCTTTATATGTGAAATAATGATAACCATCTAATCACTTCAGTAAAAATGTTTCTTAATTTTTTTTATAATCAGGCTTCGCAGAATACTGTTTAAACAGTTTTAAATGACCCCATGTCTATGACCTTTCAATAAGTCGATTTTAAAAAAAAAACATGAATGTAGCAATACCCCCAGGATTGTCTTCCACATGTAAGTGTGCATTATCCAAGATGTTCATTTGCAACCAAGATCCCGGTTTCCTTAAAAACCTGCTAGGGAAGTTAAAAATAAATGAACTCAAATATCTCATTTATCTAAAAATACATATAGGCTAAGGTGAAGAGATAAAGCAAACCCTTATGTAAGAAATTCTTTGAGAATTCACATCTGTAATAATCTTGAGGGGGAAAAAAACCAAAGCTTTTAATCTTGGGTCAATCTGCTAGTTCTTTTTTTTAAAGCCATTTTAAACTTGACATTTGATATCTTCTATTGGTCATTTATAATTGGTCTCACTTGGAATTCTGGACAGTCAACACACACACACATACACACACACACACACACACACACACACACACACACACACACACACACACACTCAAATCCAAGAGGTCCTCAGTGCCATTTCCATAAAGCAAGATAATTTGGGAAGAACTGAGAAAATCTGGATAATCTTAGCATATAAACTGAGAAAAAATAGGGTAAATTATTTCCTTTGTTTCTAAGGCACCCTAAAATTAAAAGTAAGTGTCTGTCCTTCTGCTGGAGATGACACCAATCCCACATTCCTAGGGAAGTTTACATGTCAACAAGGGGCACTAGAGGGCAAAAAACACACCTCCCATGTTCAGGACAAAGTAAAGCTTTCAAGTTCACATTTCACGTACATATTAGGACCAGTTATTTTTTTTGTTTCTTCTTTTAATAACTCAACCTGGATTAGCAAGTTAAACTTGGATCTTCCTGACCAGTCCCTGAGGTGAAATATAATAGTTTGAGCCAATGAACCTACAAACACAAACTCAGAATATGAGGGAAAGCATTATGTCAGTTCAATCTACAGCTGGACACCAGGCAAGGAGATTTTCGGCTCCTCCGCCTCCCAGAAATACCAGATTTCCTAACCAACCATTATAAGGGAATGAGCATTAAAAAGGCAATGCCTGGGGTGGGTATGTAAGGACAAGGACAGAAAGACTTGTACCCCACGAGGCTAGGAATGAACAGAAACTCTATTACTATGATCCCAGAAGTACACCATGCAACGCCCTGGCTTCCTGGGTACTTTTCTTTCCCCAATTACAATGCCTACCTTCCGTGTGGACTGCAGAGACATAGGTCCAATTGTAACGCTTGACTATGTCAAGCATCGCCCTGGCCTGTAAAGTGTCGGAAGGGACAACCCTCAGGAAGTATTTGTACAAAGTTTTGTCACTCAGGTCGATGCTAGTGGCGGAATACGCGATCTGGGGGATGTCAAACAGCTGGAGAAGGTTCTGGACTTGGATGGCTACGGAGCTGGAGCCTGGGCCGATCACTCCTGCAATAGGTTTCTTAGTCCTGCCCGGGGGGAGGGTCTGACCATCAGGCAGGCAGCGATTGAGCCCATCCTTCTCATCCCTAATGGAAATCAGAGAATCTCTGATGAACTCAATGCTCTGCTCCAGAGCCACTGAAGAGTGCCAGCAGGAGTCCCGGATCTCACTCCCCAGGGTGATGTTGGGCAGGAGGACAGGGTCCGCGTTGATCTTATCCAACGTGTGGAACATAGCCTCCACCCGCTGAATGCCATATTGCTCCCTGATCTCTCCACACTTCCTTTCAGGCACCTTGTCTGCAGGAGGCTGGTGATGGACAGAGAAGAGGGCTCCGATGATGACATCTCCATCCATCCTGGCCACAGAGCGCTGAGAGGAGGCACCGGCCAGCAACACTTTCTTCTCGGGGCTTCTGGGGAAAAGAGTCATCTCTAACAGGATAGCTGGGAAGAAAAGCAGGAGGAGCCGGACCATTGTGGTGAGGACGAGTTCGCAGCCTGCGCTGGTCTCACACCACCAAGATGCACAAGGATGCTGCCTCTTGAAGTTTGATCTCCTTCCCTCCTCTTTTCCCTCCTCCACCTCCTCCTCCTGGTCCTCCACCACGGTTCTCAAGCCCTGGGTGGGGAGGGGCAGTTTTTTTTCTTTTAAGAGGAATTCAAGCCCTGGTTCTTCAAGGATGCATCAAGGTAGATTGACCAAGTGTACCATGGAAGTCGAATGTTGGCTGCAGGGAGCTGGATGTTGTTGATTAAAAAAAAAAAAAAAGAGTGAGAAAAACAAACCTGGTTATCATACAACCTGTGCTTAAACTATGCTAAGTGTTGCTTTGTGCATTTCACTTCAATACATCAGCGATCAGGAAGGAAACAGGGGAACTACCGCTCTGGTCAGTGAGGAAAGTAGGGGTGAGCCATTCATGTGGCCAGCGCTCTCTTGGGTTTTGCCTTGCGGGGCAAAGCCAGGCAGCGACCCGCTCCCTCCTCCACCCTCCAATCTCTCTCCAGTCTTGCCAAGCTCTCTGATTTGGGGGGAGGGGGAGGAAGGAAGAACAGAGTTGAGGAGGAGCCAAGTCCTTCAACCTTAAGACAACTTTCCGGATCAACTCCCCCTCTCTCCCCTCTCCCCCAGAAGACAACTTGGAAACTCGTTGTAATGGTTGTGAGGAAGCGGCACTTTAAAAATGAACAAAGACAAAAGACATGCACCATTTACTTTAACTTTGAGAGGCTAAGGAGACCCTGACATGCAAGTAGTAAATATAAATCTTCCAGCTTGTGAAAAATCCATATTAGTTACTAAGGCAACGCCTGTTTTTGTTTTTTGTTGTTGTTGTTTTAATCTCCGTGTGCTGGAGTTTGTTCTATTTGCCCCTCTAAGAAGTCAGATGACTTGCTGTAAGGGTTCAAGGAGAAGAGGTGAAAATAAGAAAACTTGTTCCTGAGGGGGCGGAGGTGAAGGAGATGGGGTTTCTCCCAAATTCGTCTGTATTAGGGGGAAGTCTTTCCGTCTTGTCCAGTTGCTGGGAAGGGAACAGAGGGTAGCTCTGGGGTAGCTGTCACCGATTGCAGCCTGGGGCACGCGGCGCTCAGGACCCTGGACAGCGCTCCGTCCAGGCGGTCAAGACACCCCACGGGGCCTGCCCATGATGCTTTCACCAGAGTATTGCAATTCCCAGACCACCTCCTCCCCTCCACTTCTTCACCATTTTCTCTTTCAACCTTCCTCATTCTCGTTCTTTACACGCACACACACACACACGTGGAAATGCATTACACACACACACTTACACACACACACACACACACACACACACACACACACACACACAGCCTCCCCTCCCCTTCCCACCTCTTTCTCTCCCCACTTACTCTCTCTGCCTTGCAGCTCATCTGCAGGAATGTATTCCAACACAATCGCTTCTAGAGCACGGGCGCTAAGTGTTAGCCTCCCCCCTGGGCTGAAGTTGCCTCCTTCTCCCGTCCCTCCCCAGATTCCTTTCTCAAGGTGAGAATCAAGGCAAGGAAGAGGTTCCCCGGGAGCAGGCAGCCAGTCAGAACCCCAGAGTCCAGGAAAGAAAGACAAGGAAGTCAGCTCGGGCAACCCACCGCTCCTCAGGCTTCCTAGGCATGCAGGTTTAAATTAATAAATAAAGGAATAAATAAGCAAAGATGCACCCGGGTCCAGGAGAGAAAAAATATTCCCAGAGATTAGCACCGTGCGCTATGGAGAGTAGGTTTTGTAGCGGGAAGGTGTCGGCTCACCTGAGTTGGGAGGGATGGAGCTGAGACATACCTGAGTCCGGGGGAGACGGAGCTGTGGTTCCCAGGTCAGAGGACTGCAGCCGCCTTCAGTTCGCAGGCAGACAGTGCAAGGATGCGATCTGGGCTGTGCACTAGTGCCCTCTTTCTTCAGCACTTTTCTACCGCAAGGGAAAAAGAAGGGGGGAGGGAGGCATGGAAGGGGGGAAAAATTATAAAACAGGTCACCCCAGGCTCGTCTTATTATTTCATGCAGAAAAATTAGTTGTTTGATAGAGAGAGAGGAGAGAGAAAAGCAGAAGGATATGGGGACTGTTCTTTCCTATATTGCTTGCTGGAGAATTCTTTAAAATGTAAAGCTTTGAATAATCAATCCTCTCAGGCCAAGAGACTGAAAGGTCGCTTAGGCTGCTTTGGAGTGCATATCTTTCTATTTATTTCAAGCACTCAAAGACATTTTCCTCCCTGGAAGTAAAGTCCATATCCCAGAAATCAGGATGTGAATAGACATCTAGTGAAAGTCTCTATTAGGCTGCAAGGAAGAGGAAGCTGAGGCTGCATGGGTAGGAGCAGAGGACGGAGAGAAGAGCTCATGAACAAGGTAAACTCAAGAAAGAGAGACAACCCACGGCAGCCAGTTTCCAGGTCAAGATGTAACTAAACAGAGAATGCAAGTCAGGTCACATGAGAACACTGGAATGAGAATCACATATCCAAATTCCTCCCAGGCTGCCAGCACCTTCACCACAGTTCTTGCCTACAGTGTTGCTTCTTACTACAAGGGAAGTAGAAGATAAATCACATTCTTTTAGAAGCTTCGTGGCCAAACAGCCTGTCACTTGGTTTTCTCACAGGGGACAGACAGATGACAGCATTCCTTTCCACTCTTGCTTAAAGCTCTCCAGTCATATCATCTGTGGAGCAGACATTGGCCTGTGTAAAGCCCATGGTCATTGGCTGTTCGGGTCCTTGTGACTCCATGGAATGGTGTGGGGATCGGCCATATAGGGTAGTTTCACACATCTTTCAGTGTGTTCTGTGAAACTTGGAGAGGGAAACTATGCCAAGTAATCTAGTTCTTATCTTCTCTCAAATGACAAATATTTATGAATTTAGCGACCTAAAGAGCGTAGGCTTGTTTTATTTTTTCCACACACACACAAAAAAATGCTCTGAACCAGGTAAGTTTGTATCTGGATATACAGGGAAATCCATCATCTCTTTTGCCCTAGAAAAATGTTTGTTGTAAGAAGAACAAACCACCAAGTATTCATATGTATATGCTAGATGTAAAAAGACCGTTACCTTCAGTCTAAGAAAGATGTCTGCCTCCTTAAACGTAGCCATCTTTTATGTCTATCATCCACATATAAAAGAAAACACATGATCTTTGTCTTCCAGACCTAATTTTCCTTAATATGAAGATTTTAGATCCATCCATTTCCCTGTAAATTCCATAATTTCACTCTTCTTTAAGGCTTTAAGGGCTGTGTAACAGAGGGGGGGGAGAGAGAGAGAGAGAGAGAGAGAGAGAGAGGGAGAGAAAGCTCACATTTGCTTGCTCCAGCCATCATTTGTAGGCATCCAGGCTGTTTCCAAGGCTTAGCTGTTTCCAAGACTTAGCTGTTGTGAATAGCACTGCAATAAACATGAGTATATAAATGCCTTTATTGTATTCTGGTTTACATTTCTTCAAATGTGTGCTTAAGAATGGTATCACTGGATATATTATGGTTCTTGTTTTAGTTTTAAGGGACCTTCATACTGATTTCATCTAAGTCTATGCAGCATGTTTATTATTGTGGACTAAATGTAGAAAATAAAAGAGAATGTTAGTGAGTGAACAAGGATGAAACACACTGCATCTGGGAAGGAAGACAGAGAAATGAAACTCACTGAGAGCTGTTGATTAATTGGGAGTAGTGGTACTGGAGAACATGCGAGTGAAGACAGAGGTCAATCTTTTGGAAGTACTGCATATGCGTGTGTGAAATACCACGGTGAAATCCCCTTGGAAAATTAACAGACACTACAAATATAACAAACGACAAGAATGTCAAACAGACCCTGTTAGGATATGGGTACTAGTGGAAAGTGTAGGATAAACAGAGAGGGTAAAGAAAAGTGAATGTTTTCAAAATACTTTATGTGCATGTACATGTATGAAAGTGAAATGATAACACTTATTGATATTGGTTTGGAAAGGGAAGGACATTGTATTTCAAAATGACATCCCCTCATCCAACTGATTACTGATTAATGGTAATAACAATGTAGGGGGAAGAAAGCCAGCAAGTTTTAATGTATCACATTGTTATAATTTAAAAACAACTATACTACTTAAGGAATAATTAACATTCACATTCTTAAATTCATGTTATAATCTAAGTAAAAGTTCAACATTCAAGCTACCAAAATCAATTATTTTAAAGACAATTAATTTAGGGATCTAAACATGCTAGAGGTATGCAGATGCACAAATCATATTACAGGGGTTAAAGACAAATTATTTTCAAATGTATAAACTTGAAATTAATATTAAAATTGTGTTCAATTATTTATGACTGAACTTCAGAAGGCACTAAATGAAAAGAAGAAAACACTCAAAACAAGATAAGAAGAGATCAATAAAATATCCATTGTCTTTCGGTAAAATATCCTTTCTCTCTCTGTAAAATACCCTTTCTTTCTCTGTAAAATAAAAATCCTTTTTCTTTCCTTACAGACACCCAAGGGATTGAACTATTGGGTAGATTATTAGAAGGACTATTAGAGTGAAAGAATGACTTATATATTAACAAAGCCAAGTTAAAGCACTGAGTTCAGGAAATGTTGAAGAGGTATGCATTCAGAAGTACTGTCAGCATAGTTTTTCAGAACTGATAGGATAGGACATTACACTCATATGTGATTTTTAGTAGGGTACCAAGTATTATCAGTATTTTCATTTAAGAAGCCTATTTATTATAAAATGTAGTGAAAATTAAGCAAAAGAATATCTGATATGCTATCTCTATACAAAACCTTCATATGATATTTTCACAGTAAGTGCAACATAATGCTCATCATGTGGGTGTGGTAATGAAGCATTTGTTGTCCATAAGCAAAATTACTATCTATATTTTTATGCATATGTACACAAATTTTTCTTATTTGCTCTCCATCTTAAAGAATGACATAGAGGAATGAGTCCTGGATATGAATGAGGAAAGAATATCATTTTCTACATAAAACAAACCGGAATTTCAAATCCTTTCAACAAGAAAGGTAGGCATAAGAAAAAGAAAAAGTGGATGAATTAAGCATGTATTTCAAATTATAGTGTACTCTAGTGGGTATTTTGAAAATTAAAGTTTACACAGCCATTGAAATATGGAAGTGAAGTATCCACAAGAGATAATAAACTCATTACTAAAGAGGTAGCATGGACTGAAAATAGAAATGGGATCAAGGAAGGTCTTTGTAGAAAATTGATTTGTGAAAATTGATATGTAAAGTATTACTTAAGGGAATATAATTGATCTTCAAGGTAGATCAATGTCGCCTAGAGTGAATATCATACTTGCCTATGAACTACCATGCTTCACAGACAGTAGACTTAATCAGGTACAACATTTCTTACATTCCTGCACTTATTTCATGTGTTGAGCAAGATAATCCAACACCCAGTAAAATTTTTCAGCTTATTTATCTGTTAGCTATCTACATTGCTTAAATCAAGAGGGAAAGTATAATATCATCACTGGACTTCATGCTCTGAACCAAAAGCAATAAGAGTACAAGATGAGATTGTGATAGTGTAGCTCCTTTGAACAACTAACTTACAGCTTAACAAAATGAATCCCAGGAAGCCAAAACCTGCGCTATATGGGAGGTCGAAGTGATGAAAGTGGGGAGCCGACGAATGAAGAGAAGAGTGGGTGAGTGTAGTAATGATATTGAATGTACATATGTGAAAATGGAACTGGTTAATTTGCATCATATGTACTTTCATATATATTATCATATATATATGTATATATGATAAAACCCCATACATTCAGCATCTGAAAATATTCTTATAAATCCTAGCTGATTAACAAGGTAATATTTTTACAAATAAATTTGAAGATAAGAGCTAATAAAAAGCCCCATTTCTATAGATGAATATATATATAGTCTACTGTCATTGTTTTATTGATGTGATTAATTAGACAAGGAAAAGAGCTAAAGACAGGACCAAAAGCATCAGCTTCTCTGAACAACTAGGATTAACAGCACTGCAGACTCATGCAAGTGGGCTGGCATGTGGTCATATATTGCTCTTCTGAAACACTCCAAATACTTACTTTCTAAGCATCACAGTATAATTGAGACAAATAAGGGAAACACAATTATTCCAGAAGCAAATGAAAAAGACTGCAATTACTGTCTGTTTCATTCCCTGCTATAGTCTATAGTCCCATGGCCTCCAACAATGTGACTCATGATGGGTGCCCAAATAATAATTGAATACATAAAGGGATATATTCTCAAAAATCTCAAAATACCATCTGTGTTAGTGCCTTTCCTGAAGAAGATCACGGCCAGCATAGGAAGAGGAATTTTTGCCTGTTTTTTGAGTGTAAATAGCTAGTTCAATAAACTATGTTGATGTATGATTGTAGTACAAAGTTTTATTACATTTGAATACTGAAATGTGTATCAAATTCAATGAAAACATTTTGTTTGTACTGCATATGTTAACCTTTAACAAGTGAAGTTTAGAAACTCCATAAAGGTAAAAAAGAAAGAAAAGAAAAGAAAAAGAAAAAACCACTGAAAAGCAATAAATAAATGGAAAGTAGCCCTAATCTAATGTAAAATCTAATTGAAAGTGGCCATTTGAAATCTTTGTGTAGCCCTGGAAATGGGAAACTTGAAATACCATGGATCTGTTCCTTATGTGAGCTCAAAGAGCAAATTAGAAGCAGCACCACATGGTTCTACTTTCATTCCAGATTCATAAGTAGAAAGTAATAAAAACCAGCCATAAGTATTGCCTGTTTTCATATTTTCCTGAAGCTTGGAACTGATTATCTTTTCTCAGACAAAGCTTAAGTAATAAAGAAAATGAATTTAAATTTCTTTCCTTTGGGCCTTCCATGTGTTGAGGGCACAAACATTACAGGTGATTGTTCCATTTGCTTAAAATAGCCATCTTTTATAACAGTTCTAATAAAGGCAGTAACCTACTTGCACAGTCTCACAACCACTTTTGAACAATTAAGCAAGAAATGTCTACATTTCAAATCTAATTCTTGAAAAAGCCTTCATTATAAAAGGATTTACCTTACTATAACTTAATCTACACAACCATTTAAATTGTTGTGCCTACTTAAATCACAATATATTGTATTGCTACTATATTGTAATAAAACATATACAATGTAGTTGTTATTCATCCCACACATCACTAAAATATTGAGCTACCTAAAATAGGGTATTTTTCTCTTCAATTAAATCCCTCCAAACCTGCAATAGACCCCAGTTGTCCATTTCTCTTCTTCTCTAAAATATATATCATAAATATATATATATATATTAATTTGTTAAAATGTTACAGTATAGGAGAAAGAAACATCTCCTATTAGCAGTGATAGATTCAAGAAATCAAAGATTACCAGGTCATAGATGCTACCCTATCCACCATCTACATATGTCATCCATTACACTTTTTTATGGACAAAACTCTGCTCAGTATTAGTGACAACATAGCAACTACCATTTTGTTCTTGTCTTGGAATCAGGTAAGACTTGGAAAGTTGGAATCCAGTAAGACACCTTGGTTCACAGCCCATTACAGAAAGGTTCACAACCATTGAACCACATTACTGGCGCACAACTACTATAGAATAGTGTGGTAACTGCCACAGTAGGGGAAAGCCCGGAGCGCAGTAGGACCATTTAGGAGGGGTCAACTTTCTTCAAATGCCTGGAATAGCTTCCTAGGAAAAGTGCCAATAAAACCAAAACTGAGAGGCAAGGGTTGCCTAGAGAAAGAGGGAAACAAGTAGATGAACAGATAGTCTAGTTTCTGCCAGAATCTGTATTCATTCACAAGTTTTTTTTAAAAAATGTGATGCACTATGAGTAATTTGGCAATGAGTCTCCAGAGACTAGCCCTGGATGGAGGTAGACATGAGGAAATTCCTTTCAGAAAGATGAATTGAGGAAGGGCCTTGTAAACCACATGAAGGCATATAAAAAGTTAGTAGCAATCACTAAGAAAGCTGAATTTGGTGGTAGGAAAATAATTGACATTGTTATTTTTCAGATTTTCAAAAATGAGCTGACAACATTGAGAGGTAAGAACTAGTTAATAAGCACTTGGACTATAAAGCTTTTAAGGAGAAAAAAAAACAGAAAAGTAGCATTGTGTCCTTGAAATATGAAAAGATATAAGGACAAAAAAATAATAACCACAAAAGAAAAAAGGGGAGATCAAGTGGACTTTGTAGAAATTAAAAGCTTCTGTCCTTCAAAAAGGTATCACTGAGAAAATGAAAATGTGAACAGCACACATTGTCAATGTGTGACAGATATTGTCCTAAGGTTGTACATGATAAAGGGCTGTACGGAGACTCCTTGTGACTCTACCACAAATTAAAGATAAACTAACTCATAGCCCAGTTCTTCTCCATGTTAAAAGGCTTAAACAGCCACTTTATTAAAAAGGAGATACACAGAGAGTCCATATATGAAATGATGTTCAAGAAGACTGAGTATCAATGAAACACAAAGCAAAACAACAATGAAATGTCACTTGACACACACTGAACATGGTAAAATTATGAAGATTTCAAAGATTGAAAACTCTAGGTAGTGATAAGGATACGAGGAAAACGTCATAAATTACTGAAAGAAGTATTAAATGGCCCAAAAACTGAAGAAAAATCTCTGGCCATTTCTCATAAATTGAAATATATACGTGTGCTACAATCAAACAATTTCCGTCTTACTGAAAGGAAAACATATGTCCATACAAAAGCATTTTCTTAGAAAATTCATAGCTAATTCATAATTAACAATTGAAAACAACTCCAATATTTATCACCATAAGAATGAGTACACAAATTGCAGTGTCTCCATAGAGTAGACCAATACTTCACAGTAAACTTTACAAATAAAAATAACCTAAATAAATGACATAAACATTCTTTTGAGTGCTCGATTTCATTTATATAAATCACGCCTGTCTGCACAAATAGAAACTGGAAGAATGATTGCTTTTGGGTGAAATTGGGAAGATCAACTGCAAAGATTTTTTTTTCCAGTGATAGAAATCTTCCCCACTTTGCTTGAAGTATTACCCATGTATGTCCATTTTTTTTTCAAAATTCTGGGAATTGTATGCTTAAGTTTGTATATTTTACAACATGCAAATTACAACTTTAAAAATTAATTGAAAACAAATTGAAAGCAACCAAAGAATAGACAATGAACTAAAGTGAAGCATTCCCAGTGAGAACAGATCATCATGTAAAAGCTGGGGGGACAACAAGGACAACTAGAGGTGGTGAAAATCAAACCAGAAAAGGCAGTTTAAGGGGGCTGGGAAGGTGGCTCAGTGGTAGAGTGCTTGCCTGCATGCATGAGGCCCTGGGTTCGATTCCTCAGCACCACATAAGCAGAAAAAGCCAGAAGTGGAGCTGTGGCTCAAGTGATAGAGCGCTAGCCTTGAGCTGAAGAGCTGAGGGATAGCACCCTGGCTCAGAGTTCAGGCCCATGACTGACAAAAGAAAAAGAAAAAAAAAAAGAAAAGGCAGTTTAAAATGCAGTCCCACTTTGGAATGTTTGACAATTTATCAGAGATTGGTGCTGCTTACTGAAATACAAAACATGGGCAGAGGAAGAGTTTCAAGGTAGGGGAAAATAATGAATTTCACTTGAGATTTATTAAAATATCTTTGAGAGAGTCCACATGCAGTTTGTATGCACATTGGGGATTACAAATAAGATGTCTACATATCAAAGAAATCACTGTGAGGAACTTGAGAACAAATTATATTACAAAAGCTGATGAGACCTAGGGAATATTCTGAGTAAGAAAAAAATCCCACATATGATAAAAGCAGGGAGTAACAGAAATAAAAATGAAAATTAATAAGTGCAAGGCCAAAGAACAAATGGGAAAGAGTTCCTCAAGAGGGCGAAGTGACTAAGTATAGCCAGAGTTGAAAAGAGCAGTAAGAAAGCAAGGGATTAAAAATAGTTTATTGGTTTTATTAAAAAATAAATAAAAACTAAGCTGGGCACTGGTGGCTCAATCCTGTAATCCTAGCTACTCAGGAGGCTGAGATTTGAGGATCACAGTACAAAGCCAGCCCGGGCAGGAAAGTCCTTGAGACTCTTATCTCCAATTAACCACCAGAAAACCAGAACTGGCACTGTGGCTCAAGTGGTAGAGCACTAGGTTTGAGCTGAAGAGATGAGGGACAGCACCCAGGCCCAGAGTTCAAGCTCCATGACCCACTAAATAAATAAATAAATACTAAACTAGCTCAGTAGTGACATTATCAAAGAAGTTGTAGATGATTTGCTAAATAAGACACATCACAAGGAATAAGAAAATAGGTTTCTGAAAGTCTGAGTACCTGTATGCTTATTTACCAATCTAGGTACTATCACAAGATTACTTCACATACATACAGAACCACATGCACAAACTTGAGTACACATGAACACCTCATGCAAATGGGTCAAGATTTAGAATTCTTTTTTTTTTTGGGGGGGGGAAGGGTTCCGGTTGTGGGGCCTGAACTCTGGGCCTGGGCACTGTCTCTCAGCTCTTCAGCTCAAGGTTAGCACTCTACCACTTGAGCCACAGCGCCACTTCCGGCTTTTTTCTTTTTGCTTATGTGGTGCTGAGGAATTGAACCCAGAGGCCTCATGCATGCAAGGCAAGCACTCTACCACTGAGCCACCTTCCCAGCCCCAAGATTTAGAATTCTTTTAAATAAAGAATTTTATTCTCAGAAAAAATGTACTAGTATTATTTATAGCATGAAAAATGTAGATCTTCTTCAAACTGCAAAATTAAGGACAAACTACAAATATGAAATTCAGAAAGGGAAACAAACAAGCAAACAACTTGTTTGTTATATGAGTACAGATATATTTCACATACCTTTATGACAGAAATACTTAGCCAAGTAAGTCTGATAGATTTTGTTTTGTTTTATTTTGTTTCAGTTTGGTTTTTTGTTTTTGTTTTTGTTTTGTGGTGCTAGGGGTAGTTTTGTGCTCATTGTGTTCATTTGTTTTGATCCAGAGTTTTCTACATAATACCAAAGTACATAAGTATAATATATAGGTCTGTCTTTGGAGCAGAGTAACAGGTCATTAGAGAATATGGCCCACTTCCTCTGCCCAATTTCTATTTCTATTAATTGACTCAAGATCTCAAATATCACAGGATATTCATTTTAAGTTTGGGTATAATTACCTTAAACTGACCTTACTTTTCTTGAAGTCTGTTGCTGTTTCCCCTCAATTTTCCCTGGCAGTTTTTCCCCTGTGAAAAAGATCAACTCTTCTCACACAGCAGACCACTTCTTCCCACAAGCCTTAGATAAAAATTCCTTAAATCATAACAAATGTCATTTCTCTAATATCCTGGGATTTATATAAATGTGTGATAATGAGATTTGAAAGTTTTGGTAGGCCATGACTTCTAACTCATTCCCTGCAAATCCCAGGATTTCTTTAACTACCATTAGATATTATGGAATGTATAGGAAATTCCTCAATCCATAGATTAATCTATCAATTGATAGTCCCACAAAGAGACAATTATTGGATAAAAATTAAACATTAGGTAAGTAAATAATCTGTGTTAGGAGATTGACTTCACATTTACTAAAGTATATTCCAACTTGTAAAATGAAGCTGGGCCTGGCACGCATGGCTTATGCCTGTAATCCTAGGTACTCAGGAGCCTGAGATCTGAGGGTTTCAGTTTGAAGCCAGCCTGGGCAGGAAAGTCCATGAGACTCTTATCTCCAATTAATCACCAGAAAACAAGAAGTAGAGCTGATGTTCAAAGTGGTAGACTGCTAGCCTTGAGCAAAAAGGCTCAGGGAGAGTACCCAGGGCCCGAAATCAAGTCCTATTACCAAAACAAAAAGCTGAACAGGGTGCCATAGGCCTATAATCCCAGCTATCCAAGAAGTAAAGGCATGAAGATTAAGAGTTTGAAGCCAGGCCAAGCAAAGTTAGTGAAAACTTGTCTCAGAAACAAAATTTAACAAATGGGATCAAAGGTAGGCAATACTTCAAGTAATAGAATGCTTTCAATGTGTGTGCAAAGCCTTGGGTTCAATACTTCAAACACACACACACACACACACACACACACACACACACACACACACACACACACACACACACAAATGAGATTTCCAGTCCAATGTAGTATGTGATTATCTTATTCCTACCTGCAAGGTAGACTTTCCATAGAATGAATCCATGCACAAATATAAGTAGACCTAATAATTTCTTCCCCAAATCATATAAACCTAGGGCTTAGATTTCATAAGGAGATTTTGCATTTCAAAGAACCATGAAGTTCTTTCAAATAATAAAGGGTTTAATCTTTCTATAACCAATGGTACAAATCCCAAAACCTAATAGAATCTTAACAAAAATGTGCTGTACTGCAAAAGGTAAAAGAACACTCTGAGAACAGCATAAAAAGTTTCCTTGCATTTCAAAGAAATTATGGTCGTTGTTTTTTAAGAGCTTCCCAATTTAAGGGGTTTTTGCAGCCTTTTTTTTTTTCTAGGGCTGAGGACCTAACCCAGGGCCTTGTGCATGCTGGGCGGGCGCCCTTCCGCTGGGCTAAACCCCCAACCCCCTTAAGGGGTTTTTTATAAAGATTCTTAATTCCTTACACAGCAACACTCTCTATTTCTGCCTCCATTTCTACTGATGGTTTTTCTTTTATCCTTGATTCTATAACTGTACCATTTCTATTTTCTTATCTCCTTATGGGGAGAATTACCTTGCAAGTGATTTGATGAGTCAGTTTTAATAACACTTGGACAAATGGCCTATATAAAGGTGCATCTTCATTGATACAAATAATCCATAAATAATGTTTCGTTTGCTTATAACTTGCTTTCCTAACATGGATACACAGGTGCCAGTAATTTCAGTTCACTGCATTTCATCACAACAGGTATATTAAAAGCAGACAAAAATATTAAAACATGAAAACACATGTTAATTTCAACTCTGTATAAAAGGAAACTAATTTCAGACTCAATAACAAAATAGATCATTTAGGCACATTACAGTTGAGCTTGCTTTGTTTCTAATAAGTTATAAGTATTTGATATGCATCTTTTTTTGTCATTTGTAAGGTTTGAACTCTGAGCCTGGGATCTGTCCCTCAGCTCTTCAACTGAAGGAGAGTGCTCTACCACTTGAGTCACAGTGCCACTTCTGGTTTTCTGGTGGTTAATTGGAGATGAGTCCTACAAACTTTCCTGCCCGAGCTGGCTTTGAACTGTGATCCTCATATCTCAGCTTCCTGAGTAGCTATGATTACAGGCATGAGCCACCAGTGCCTGCCTAACATCTATTTTTGAAGTATCAATATGGATGCTTCAAATGACTAATAACTACTAGATTCATTATCAAGGAATAAGAGCTAAACAGTAAACCCACAAAATGTGTTTACTGTAGACAAGTATCAATAAAAATTCATTCACACATCTCAGTGGTATTGCTTCTAGTCTTGCATAACAATAAAGGAAAGGAAAGAAATACTTAAAGCCTTGAGAAACATATGCAGAAGTAGAAGGGTAATTGATTTCCCTGAAAACTCTACAAGATATTATTCCCCATATGCAATCTCAAAAAAAAAAAAAACAGACATTGATGTGAAAGAAGTCATTCAGACAAAATAATATATCTTAATGTTTTGTAGTTGGGAAAGTTCTACAGTAAGCATGGGACTAAGTTAAAGTATGTTGTATAGCAAAGATGAGCCAGAAAAAGGTCAAAGCAAAATGCACTCTAGCTTATAAGTGGAGAAATCCAGTAAAGAATGCTAACACACTGACTCTAGACAATGCTTGCTAGATCACCTCATCCTGTGCTGTCATTCGTTCATTCAATATACAAAAATAACCTCCTGTGCTCAAGATACCATGCTACATGGGAAGGGAAAATTAAATACTGGACAAGTGGAAAGCTTTTAGAGAAGGTAAACGTTTGATGAAGATTAAAATAATACCAAATAAGAATGAGCAAGCAATTTAATATAATCTGTCATATATTGACATTTAAGCTGGACTTTTTAGAAGGTTCTTTTCCTAGAGCCACCATAACAAATTACTATGAGCTCAGTATTGAAAACAATAGAAATTTTTCTCTCACCATTCTAAAGGCAAGTCTATTCTCTGTCTGACTCTTCGTTTCTGATAGGTGCAGCTTGTAGATGCATCATTTCAATCTCTACCTCTGTTTTACATCATCCTCTCTCCTGACCACTGAATTCAGGGACTAACTAAACTAATATTTCACCTCAGGTTCCTTACTTTGGGGAAAGGCTCTTTCCCCAAACACCACCATACCCACTGCTTCTAAGCAGGTCTATCTTTCAGATAGAGGAACCCGCATCATTCAACCCACTCTTAAGACAAACGTGATTTCATGGATAGTCAAAAAGAAAATTCTAACAAATAGCAAACACCAACACATAAACTTTCCTGAAAGAATATACCACTTAAAAACTAACACTAGCAAGAGGAAGATGGTGGAGGAGAAGCTGGAGGCCAAATAAGCTCTTGCATAGAAAGCAGTTTTAGTGTTCCAGTGAACAGTCCTAGGCTAGAGAATCACACCAAGTGTGCCATTACAGTGCAGGGAGTTTGGCCAGAAAGGAAAAATCCAGGCAGCTTAGTCAAGGAGACAGATCTGAGCACTTGCTGGTGTCTGCAGCAAGAGTGGCGGCTGCTGTCACGGCTGCCATGTCAACATAGAGCGCCCAGGACAAAGGCGCCAGACGCAGTGTGCAAGCGGATTCTACTCACCACCAGCAAGAACTGACAAGGAGCAGAAATCTTCATCTTGCTGATCACAGACCAGGGACGGCCCAGAAACCAAGAGGCTAGCATGAGTACACCCAAGACATCCTCACTCCTTCTCACCCTCCCCCACCACAGGAGAAGAACTCCATCTTTGATACTAACAAAGGCCGGTCAGAGCAGCTAGCTCCAACTCAGGCCTTGGAAGAAAACAATAAGAGTCATTCCACAGGTCACAGGAACCTGACCTGACCTGCTGGCTCAGCTCCACCCAGGGAAAACTGGCCTTTCCCAGGCAGAGGTACCTCCACCCCTGGAGGAGTGACTTTCTTCACTGGGTAAACAGAGCCAGATGCTGCCCCTCTCCACTGCAGCCTAGACAGCAGGAGGGGCAAAAGACAAACAATTGAAACTCAGTAAACAAAAATCCTGAGAATGGCTCCAAGCTGGGCTCTGTGAGTATGTCAGGAGCTAGCCCCTCAGGGAAAAGCTAAAGAGTGCTGATAGGCCTCAACCCTACCCAGAACCTAGCCTCATCACAGCAACTCAAAGCTAGAGGAAACAACTATCCCCCTCTTTCATGATACTCAAAGCAGATCTCCCTCCCACTGAGCTAGCCTGGGAGGAGGATCACAAAGTCCTGGGTAAAGCAGGAGCATTTTTCTGCCTGCTCAAACAATCTGACTTAAGAAGCCAATTGAGCCACAGGAACACCAAACACCACAAACAAACCAGAGATTCCACCAAGAGACTAATTATGGAGACAGGGGAAATAAAAGATCTCCCTCCCCCCAAGAAAAAAATCAAATAAATCTTTTTTCTACATATTTTTTAAAAATTTTTAATTGTTTTCTATTTTTTCCTTTCATAATTTCTATTTTGGGTGTGTATGTGTGTGTGTGTGTGTGTGTGTGTGTGTGTGTGTGTATGTATTTATCTCTTTTAACCTTTTGATCTTTTTTGGCATAACTTAATTGCTATTGTGCTGTTGTCAATTATTAGACCTTACCTTCATTGTGTACATACACATCCCTCTAATCCTATTTTGCCTTGCAATTCTCCCTAAACCTATTAATTTCTGGTCTGCTGAATCCTTCTTTGATGATCTTAGCCCATTAATCCATAGCTGTTTGATGTTGAATAGATTGTACCTGTTGAATAAGATTGTATCTGCAGCCATTTTGACTATGCAATTACAGGACTCTGGTTGATACTTGCCTTAAAAATAGTGTTCTAGAGCAAAATTGGTGTTACTTTCATACCAAATGGGCAGAACAAGCTGGAGAAACACAAGAAAAATGGCAAGTCCAGGTATCTCAACTCCCACTCATGACAATCAGGTGACAGACAATTAATGAATAATCCAGATGAGAGTTCCAAAAAGCTCTACAAACACTACTGGTAAATATGGTGAATAAAGAGATCAAAAGCCTGCAAAGGACTCAGTGTGAGCATGATAGGGAGCGAGACCAGGCTAACCAAAGATTAATACAGGAACTTCACAGGCATGATGAGGCTAACCAAAAATTAATACAGGAGTCTCATGAGCATGAGGAAGCTAATCAAAGATTAATACAGGAATTGTATGAGCAGGCTGAGAATAGTCAAAGAGAAATACAGGAATTGCATGAGCATGAGGAAGCTAATCAAAGAATAATACAGGAATTTCATGAACAGTATGAGAATAGAAAAGATCAATAGAGGTATTCATGGAATCCATAAACAGGCAGCTGAAGGAACCCAGGGAGACTACAAAGGGAATGCTGAATGGAGCCTGTCAGAAGGAAAGGGAGTCCAAGGAAACCACAACCAATCAACTAAGTGATTGGTGAACAACAAGTGAAACAGTGAACAACAATTAAGGAAGTAAGGAAGTCCATACAAGACCTAAAATAAAGCTCCAACAAAAATTTGAAGCCATCAAAGCCAACCAATTAGAAGGAAAGGAAATAAAAAAACAAAGTAGAAAGTTTCAACAGTAGGTTAGATGTGCAGAAGATCGAATCTCTGGGATTTGAAGATAGCCTATATATTAAAGAAAAAGAACATACAACTACCCAAGACAAATCCAAGAAATATGATAGATCTATTCAACATTTACAAGACACCATCAGAAGGCCTAATCTGAGGATAATTGGTTTAGAGGAGCACCTAGAGACAGAAGATAATAGTCTAGGAAATTTATTTAACAGCATCCTAGGAGAGAACTTCCCAAACATGCAAAAAGATGGGCCTATTCAGATACAAGAAGCTTTTAGAACCCCAAATAGAGAAGACCAAAACAGGACATCCCACCCTCACATTATAATCCACACAGGTTTAATTCAGACCAAGGAAGGGATCCTTAAAGTTGTCAAGGAGAAAAGATGAATCACACATAAAGGGAAAACAATTAGAATAACTTCAGTTCTCAGGAGAGACAATTAAAGCAAGAAGAGGCTGGAATAATGTATGCCACACCCTAAAGACAAACAACTGTCAACCAAGAATACTGTACCCAACTAAACGCTTCTTCACAACGGAAGGCCAAATAAAAACCTTCCATAGCAAAGAAAAACTGAAACAATATATCTCCACCAAACCAGCCATACAAAAGATACTTAAAGATGTCCTATGCATAGAAAACCAACAAGAGCAAAAAAAAAGGCCAGGAAACTGCACCCAAACTGAGGATCCAAGAATCATAGAAAGAACCCTGGGGCTGGGAAGGTGGCTCAGTGGTAGAGCGCTTGCCTTGCATGCATGAGGCCCTGGGTTCGATTCCTCAGCACCACATAAGCAAAAAGAAAAAAAGCTGGAAGTAGCACTGTAGCTCAAGTGGTAGAGCGCAAGCCTTGAGCTGAAGAGTGGAGGGACAGTGCCCAGGCCCAGAGTTCAGGCCCCATGACTGGACCCAAAAACAAAAAACAAACAAACAAACAAACAAAAAAAGAACCCAGTTGTCACAACCCCAAGAAGGTGGATAACATGGTGGGAACTACCAAACACCCCTCATTCCACCCATCATGAAGAGTGTTTGGTAGTTCCTCAACATTAGTGGACTTAACTCTCCAATTAAGCAACATAGACTGTTTAGTTGGATTAAACAGCAAGATCCTTCTATCTGCTGCCTTCAAGAGTCACACCTTGTCAATAAAAACAAACATGTTCTGAAAGTGAAAGGCTGGAATAAAATCCACCAAGCAAACAGCCCCCATAAACAGGGAGGAGTTACAATCCTAATATCAGATAAAATAGACTTCAAATTAAAATTAGTGAGAAGACATAAAGAAGATTGCTTCATACTAAGTAAGGGATCTCTCCTTCAGGAGGATATTACAATTCTAAATATCTATTCACCAAACTACAGAGCACCCAAATTTATTCAAGAAACACTACTTTCCCTCAAATCTCACATCAAGCTAAAGACATTAATTCTTGGGCACTTTAACACACAATTATCCCCACTAGATAGATCAACTTGGCAAAAACTCAACAGAGATACCACAGATCTAAACAACTGTATAGTCAACTAGATTTAACAGATATCTACTGAATATTTTACCCGGAAGCATCAGAATACACGTTCTTCTCAGCAGCACATGGAACATTTTCCAAAACAGACCACATTTTAGGTCACAAACCAAACTTGTCCAAATTCATAAATATTGAAGTTATGCCCTGCATTCTCTCAGACCACAAGGGAATAAAATTAGACCAAACACCAAAAACCACCAAAGAAAGACCTGTAACACATGGAGGCTGAACAACACACTGTTGAATCACCAGTGGATCATGGAAGAGATTAGAAATGAAATTCAAATGTTCATGATATTCAACAAAAATGAATACACAAATTACCAGTTCCTCTGGGACACAGCAAAGGCAGTACTCAGAGGCAAGTTTATAGCTCTGAGCTCCTACATCAACAAATTGGAGAGATCTGAAACCAACAATTTAATGAGGCATCTGAACCTCCTTGAAAAAGAGCAGCAAGCTAAACCCCAATCCAGTTGATAGAAATAATTAAAATTAAATCAGAATTAAACAAATTAAAATTTAAAAAAGAATAGAAATAATCAACAAAAAAAGAGTTGGTTCTTCAAAAAAATTAACAAAATTGACAGACTCTTAGCAAATCTTATCAGAAAAAGACGAGAACACACCCAATAAACAAACTCAGAGATGAGAATAGAAACATCACCACAGAAACAACCAAGATTTAGAACATTATAAGAGAATACTTCTCAAACCTTATACTAATACATTTGAGAATCTGGAAGAAATGGACGATTTCCTAGCAAATATTGACATGCTGAAACTAAATCAAGATGAGTTAAATGAACTTAACAGACCATATCAAGCATCGAAATAGAAACAGCAATAAGAGACCTCCCATCTAATACATTTGAGAATCTGGAAGAAATGGACGATTTCCTAGCAAATATTGACATGCCAAAACTAAACCAAGATGAGTTAAATGAACTTAACAGACCATATCAAGCATCAAAATAGAAACAACAATAAGAGACCTCCCAGCTAAGAAAAGCCCAAGACCAGATAGATTTACAGCAGAATTCTACAGGGTCATCAAAGCAGAACTCACACCAATACTCCTCCAACTCTTCAATGAAATTGAAAGAGAAAGTTCATTACTGTACTCATTCTTTGAAGCCATCATAACCATCCCAAAACCAGGAAGGGACTCATCAAACAAAGAGAACTATAGACCCATCTCTTTGATGAATATCGGTGCAAAACTTCTCAACAAAATTTTGACCAATCGACTTCAACAATTCATCCAAAAAAATCATACACCACCATCAAACAGGATTCATTTCAGGGATGCAAAGCTGGTTCAATATACACAAATCAATTAATATAATTCATCACATCAACGAGAGCAAAGATAAGAACCATAAGGTTATCTCAATAGATGCAGAAAAGCATTTGACAAGATCCAACACCCCTTTATAATGAACGCTCTGGAAAACTAGGAATCCAGGGAACATTCCTCAATACAATAAAAGCTGTATATGACAAAGCTATAGCCAGCATTATACTTAATGGTAAAAAAAAAAAAAACTAAAGCCATTTCCTCTTAACTCAGGAATGAGACAAGGATGTCCACTCTCTCCACTTCTCTTCAATTTAGTATTAGAATGCCTTGCTACAAAAATAAGACAAGATGTAAACATAAAAGGGATACAAATAGGGAAAGATGAAGGAAAACTCTCCCTCTTTGCAGATGACATGATTTTGTATTTAAAGAATCCCCCGGACTCCACTCCCAAATTACTCTATCTGATTTGAAACTGGCAAAGTAGCAAGGTATAAAATTAACCCTCAAGAATCAATGGCTTCTCTGTATGCCAACAATGAGAAAAATGTGGCTGGAATCAGGAAAGCAACTCCACTTGTAATAGCCCCACAAAAAATAAAATACCTAGGAATTAACTTAACCAAAGAAGTGAAGGACTTCTACGATGAAAACTTTAAAACCCTGAAAATGGAAATCAAAGAGAACTTAGGAAGTGGGAAAACCTCCCATGCTCCTGGGATTGAAAGGATCAACTTCTTGAAAATGGCTATACTTCCCAAGGCTATCTACAAATTCAATGCGATACCTATCAATATTCTAACCGCATTATTCAAGGAAATAGAAGAAGCAATCCAAAAATTCATATGGAACAATAAAAGACCCCGAATAGTAAAAATGATCCTTAACAGAAAGAATAGTGCTGGAGGAATGTCAATACCAAATTTCAAACTCTACTACAAAGCCATAGTAATCAAAACAGCTTGTTACTGGCACAAGAACAGACCTGAGGACCAATAGAATAGAATTGAAAACCCAGAAATGAACCCACAGACCTATAGCCACCTAATCTTCGAAAAGGGAGCTAAAATAATAGAATGGAAGAAAGACAGCCTCTTCAGTAAATGGTGCTGGCAAAATTGGTTAATCACCTGCAGAAAACTAAAGCTAGATCCTTATATATCACCCTGCACCAGAATCAACTCCAAATGGATCAAAGACCTTGGAGTCAAACCAGACACCCTGAAAACATTACAGGACGGAAGAGGAGAAACCCTAGGTCTGCTTAGCACAGGCCGGAATTTTCTTAATACAAATCCAGAAACACAACAAATCAAAGAAAGGTTGGACAAATGGGATTGCATGAAGTTGCAGAGCTTCTGCATGGCAAAGGACATAGCTAGCAAGATCAATAGAAAGCCCATGGATTGGGAGAAGATCTTCACTGGCCATACAACGGACAAGGGTCTCATATCTAAAATATACCTAGAACTCAAAAAATAAAATCCCCCAACAACAAATCCTCAAAGAAACAACTGCCCAACAAATAAGTGGGCTAAAGACTTAAAGAGAAACTTCTTTGAAGAGAAAACAAGAATGGCCAATGGGCATGAAGAAATGCTCAACCTCTCTAGCCATAGAAGAAATGTAAATCAAAACAACATTGAGATACCACTTCACCCCAGTTAGAATGGCTATAATCAAGAACTCTAATAACAACAGATGCTGGAGGGGATGTGGCCAGAAGGTAACCTTACTGCATTGTTGGTGGGAGTGTAAACTTGCTCAAGCACTTTGGAAAGCAGTATGGAGATTTCTCAAAAGACTCCACATAGACCTCCTCTATGACCCAGCAATCCCACTTTTGGGCATTTATCCAAATGATCACACACAAGACCATACTAAATCTACCAGCACAACTATGTTTATTGCAGCATTATTTACCATAGATAAGATATGTAACCAACCCAGATGCCCCTCAGTAGATGAGTGGATCAAGAAAATGTGATTGATATATATACCTCTGATGGAGGTAGATAGATAGGGAAGTGGCACTGTATCGCAAGTGGCAGAGTGCTCGCTTTGAGCTGAAGAGCTGAGGGACAGCGCTCAGGCCCACAGTTCAAGCCCCATGACCGACAAAATAATAAAACAAAACAAAAACAAAAAACTGTCACCTTAGTTAGATAGACAGATAGATAGATATAGATATTCCATTATGTAGATATTCCATTATATATATAGACATATAATGGAATTCTATACCTCCATCAGAAAGAATGACATCGCCCCATTTGTTAGGAAATGGAAAGATGGAAAAAATTAGACTAAGTGAAGTAAGCCAGGCCCAAAGAAACATAGGTCCCATGGGTTCCCTTATTTGTAATAATTAGTATATGTCTGGGACAAGCAGAAAATCAAAAACTATGTACATATGACCAGATAAGATGATGTTAAGCAAAATGAACCCCAACATAGGGACACAAGTGTTTTTTTTTCTTGCTATTGTTTCTAACATATTTATAATGTAGCATGTGATCTTTTTTGTTTCTTTGTATGTTCCTCCCCCATGGTATAACCCCTGTTTTCACTGTATTTGATGTCGGTACCCTGAATCTTGTATATACATTTCTCTAATTTGGGGAGGGGAAAGGAAAAAACAAAATGCTTAAATAGGGATACAGGTTGACCCATTGTAACAATGAAATGTACAAGACACTGTTGAAAAATGAACTTTACAATTTAGGCTGTTGAGGATGGGAGGGGGATGTAGTTGTGGAGGTGGGAGGGAAGGGATGGTTAAGAGAAAAACAAAGGAGGAGATAACAATGCTTGATAGAAAATGTACTCATTACCTTGCTCATGTACTCATGTAACTGTAACCCCTCTGTACAGTCTTTTTACAATAAAAAAGTATTAAAGAATAAAATAAACTAATACTAGAAAACATAGGAATTAATCTTTATAACTTGAGATTTGACAATGGATTCTTAGAACTGACACTAAAGACATGAACAAAAGCATAAAAATAAGTAAATCAAGTTTTATTAAATCACAACCTACAGAACAGAAAACACTGGCAAAATCATGTATCATTGAGCACCTAATATCAAAAAAAATTTTTAACTAAAGAATTTTGTAACGCAGCAACAAAAGAAACAGGTAACCAACTTAAATGTGTGCAATAATCTTTTAAAAAATCCCCAAAGATACACAAAAGGTCACATCTCATGAAAAGATGCTGAAAACAATTAGTCATTAGTGAAATCCAAAATCTACACTGCAAGCGACCACTTCACACCCAGGAAAATGATATTTTAAAAATAGAAAACAACAAATGTGGGTGAAGGTAGGGCAAAATTCCTCCATTTCTAGTAGTAACATAAAATGATAACAGCAGCTATGAAAAACACCCTGGCAGTTACTCAAGAAACTGAATATAATATTACCATGTCACCCAACAATTCCACTACTAGGAATATTTCCAAAGGAATTGAAAAATAGGAACTCAAACAAAAACAAGTACACGAGTATTTATAGTAGCACCATTTGCAATAGCAGTTTCTCTTCCCTCCTATCTTCACCTTGCAAACTTCATCCAGAGCTAAAAATAACCCTAATGTCCATCAATAGGGGGATAGGCAAGTAAAATGGGATGTATGAATAAAATGAAGTAATATTCTGTCATAAAAAGAAGTGGAGAGAGTGCAGTATGTTTGAACCTCCAAAAGCAATGCGAGCTGAAACCACCAGACATAAAAGGTCATGTAGTATTCTATTTATATGAAATAGTCAGAGTACGTAAATCCATAGAGAGAAAACATAGTGATGGTTGCCAAGTGGTAGAGAGAAGGTGGTTAGGAGTGAACGCTTCAGTGGACAAGCAATTTTCTTTAGAAAATGTTAGAAAATTATATAGGTGCTGACTCCACTACATTTCAGCAACTGAAATGTATACCTTAAAATTCTTTGTTTTTGTTGAAACAAGGTTTCACCCTGCAGCCTAGCCTTGATTTAAAATAAATTCGGGCATTATTTTAGTTCATCACCACACATTAACAGGCAGCTGGTTGTGTTTCAACCCTGTGCTGTAGGTTATTGACCCATATTTTAAGAGGTCTCTGAAATATGATATATAATAGTGACATTATAATTGTTTATAGCTGGTTTGCAAATTTCATGAGCCCTATCAAGATAAGATTCACATTTGTTTTTATTATATATTCATTATATTTCTTTATATGAGCTAATGATTATTTACCCGAGAAACAAGTTAGAAGGTCTTTACCACCATGCATAACATAGAAAGCAGTGTAGAGTCCTTGGAGAAATAAGTGATTAATTCTCTGGAAAACGTTTTAAAAAATTGTGTGTGTGTAGCAAAATACAGGTCTGCACATTAAAGAAAGGTCTTGGTTAGATACATGGGTATGGACTAAAATTAGTTAATATATGTGAAATTAATTAATGCTACTAAGTATCAGTCTCCAACTTCAGCCAGTCCCTTGATAGTGATCAATATTATTTTTGTTTGGCTCCAAATGGTCTCCTACTTTCAAAACTAAAAACTAAGATTTACAACTATGTGTGGAATCATTTATAATCCATAGCATGCTTTCAATCTCAGTTGACTTTGGTCCACAATGATATAAATATTACCAAAGAGGAAAATGATCATATCACTCATTCACTTATAAATTTGTTTGTTTACCCTTTTTATTTTTCTCAAAGGTATATTATGTCACTCTTCTACTTAAAGATGACTTTTCCCCTATATCCTAGATTGTGACTCCTTTTCCTCCAAAATTCTTGTACAAATTGTGCCTTCTCTCATCTTGACAGATAGTTCCTTAGCACATGCATGCTTTGGTGTTCTCTCTTTCTCTGTCTCTCTCCTCCAATCTAAATTCCAGAACTGACAACAGCCAACATTTTATCCTATTCTTTTTGTTACCACATATTAACTGTACAAAATGATGGGTCTCATTATTTTTCACACATGTATATAACAGACTTTGATCATAGTCACCCCCATTGCTCTCTATCACCCTTATTTTGACATAGAGGAGGATAAGGGAAGAGAATAAAATGTCAGAGGACAAAAACTGATGGGAGAGTGGACAAGAAGATATGGGATCAGGGAGAAGAATATGATATAGTATTCTGAAACCAAGGATGGCAAATAAAAGGCGCTTGTCCTAGTTCTGATCAACTAGCATTAAGCCAGCATTAAGCTTAAAATATTGTGAGGTTAAAGCCTTAATTCCTAACAGAATGTTTGGGAGGTACTGGCAAAGTAGGGCACAAGTAAGTCAAAATATTAGTGAGAAAGAAAGGCAGCTGGATAGGGAAACTTTGAAGCATGATGAAAATTCAGTTGAGCGTGGAATTTATAAAATTTGTGACACTAATCCATCTGTTTTTTCATCATTTGTCTACAATCCAAGTTAAGGTACTGAAAAGAAAATGTTAAGAAAGGCCGCTGGAACCAGACAAAATATAAAACAGGTGCAGGAATAGGCTGAGTCGGGTACTTTTGAAGCCATCCAGGGTAACTGAGATCTCACAGAAAAATAGAAATGAATGCTTAGCAAAGATGAAAAGGTTAAGCACATGCAAATCATTATGTAATATGATTACTTATACACCTAAAGCTTAAAAATTAGGAGAAAAGACCTTAAAAAGAAATCAAACTCTGTTAAAAATTTGATATGGAAAAGATATCACTTCTACAGCTTAGATATACATATCGCACCTATCTAAGTCTAAGGCTAATCCAGGAGAATTGAAATGACATGTTACTAGCATGAGCCTTATGTCATGTAACAAGAAACAATAGAGTGACCATGGAGAGAGAAGCATCTCTAGTGAGATTAGTATAGTGTGCCTGAAAGCTTAGTGTGTAGCAGAAACAGAGGAAAAGGCTCCCTTACTTCAAGCTTTACATTAATCACAGGCAATCACAATAATTAATCAATTAATTAGATAACAGTTAATCACATTCAATACAAGCGATCCTCATTAACTAATGGGAAGGCTAGAGAGGATGCCCTACTAACTGGAGTGACAATGAAACCCAAATTTGCTTCAATGTTGAATATACTACTGCAGCTTCTGTTGGTAGAAAAATAAGTAGTCAATGTTGTCAGACATCTTGTATTCATATACTGTTTTGTAGAATGGGAACTTCTTTGTATAACTACTTAAAGATAATAATAATAAAAATGTTTAAAAAATAAAAATAAGTACTCCTACTTCTGGGTACTTCAGTCTATCAGTGTTTTATACATAGTATCATATATTCAATTAAAAAAATTCTAAGCATACACAAAATGCAAAGAAAACAATTATTCAATGTCTAGTGAAAAGGCAGATAGCATCTTAAGATTCAGAGGTATCTCATATGTAAAAACAAGTACACAAATAATTTATTGTAACAATGATTAGCATATAAAAGGATCTTGTCAAAAGATTGGAAAAATACATATGGAAAGATAGGAAAGTTCAGCAGAGAGAAAGGAATATTCAGTTTTTAGTGAAAAATCCAGAAAGGAAAATATTCAAAGTTCCTTTCTGTGTTTACCAAAGACTGGACAAAACAACACAAAATCTAACAACAATCTTGAAAGTGAATCAATGAAAGTAGCCAAAGTACTAACTGAAACACAGGAAAAAATGGAGAAAAATATAACATAGCATCCTAATGCTCTGAGACAATATCAAAATATCCTGCACAGATGCAACTTAAGAAAAAGTGAGAGAATGGAGCCAGAAATATACTTGAAGTAATACTGACCCAGTATTATAAATTAATTAAAATCAACAAATAGTCCCCCAAAGCTCAAGAATAAACACAAATAATAGTATATTTATGCACATTGAAACCAGAGGTAAACAGAAAAATCTTAATGGTAACCAAAGGAAAAAATACAACATTATAGAGAAACAGACAAATGATAACGTTTTCCAAAAAATATGGAAGCCAAAAGTTAGTGAACATCTCTGAAGCAAAAGAAATAAATAAATAAGATAATGTCAAACTAAAATTCTTGACAAGGAAAAATATCTTGCAAAATGAAGGCAGAGATCAAGATTTTTCACATAAAAAAGCTGAGATAATTCACCTCAACAGACATTCATGACAAATGGGGTTTACAAAAACTCTTCAGGTAGACAATATGACACTAGATCGAAATGCGGATCAATGCTAAGTAATAAAAGCTTTCATAAATGGTAAAAGACTACACAAGTCAAAAGACATTTATTCATGTTTTGATATCTTTAAAAGAAAATTTCTGATAAATAGGACTGTAAACATCTACACAGAGAGACTAAAGGAGGATATTCTTTTTTAATACGTTTTTTATTGTGACTAAAAACTGTACAGAGGGGTTACAATTACATGAGCAAGGTAATTAGTACATTTCTTACCAAGCATTGTTGCGTCCTCCTTTGTTTTTCCCCTACCTCTCTTCCCTCCCATCTCCACAACTACACTTCCTCCCTCCCCCCACCTAAATTGTAAAGTTCATCTTTCAATATAGCATCTTGTACATCTCATTGTTGCAATGGGTCCACCTGTATCCCTATTTAAACAATTTATTTTTCCTTTCCCCTCCCCAAATTATACCAACATCATATACAGTGAAAACAGGAGTTATACTACGGGGGAGGAACATACAAAGAAACAAAAAATCACGTGGTACATTATAAATGCGTTAGAAATGATAGCAAGATAGAAAAAACCACTTGTATCCTTATCTTGGGGTTCATTTCACTTAAGATTATCTTTTCTGACCTTTTCTGTTTGTCTCAGACATATACTAATTATTGCAAATAAGGGAAACCATGAGACCTATGTTTCTTTGGGCCTGGCTTACTTCACTTAATATAATTTTTTCCAAGTCTTTCCATTTCCTAACAAATGGGGTGATGTCATTCTTTCTGATGGAGGCATGGAATTCCATTGTGTATATATATCATTTTGTATATCATTGTGTATGTAGATCATTTTCTTGATCTATTCATCTACTGAGGGGCATCTGGGTTGGTTCCATATCATAGCTATGGTAAATAATGCTGCAATAAACATAGTTGTGCTGGTAGGTTTAGTATGGTTTGTTTGTGATAATTTGGGTAAATGCCTAAAACTGGAATTGCTAGGTCATAGGGAAGCTCTATGTGGAGTCTTTTAAGGAAACTTAAAGGAGGATATTCTTAGGAGAGGATCAGAAGGGCTCAATAGCTATTGGCATATGATCTAATAAATTGATGCTTATCAACATAAACTCCAGGAAATGGAAACAAGAGTTTTTTATTGTACTGTTGGTGGGTTTTTTTATTTTTATTTTACCCCTTTGGTCAGTGTGCTTTATTTCTGTACCCTTTGTCTTGGATGTAAGTTTATCTGATTTGGGGAGAGGAAGGGGAAGCACAGAAACAGTGGGACAAAGGATGAACTAAATCAGCAGTGATACTCACTAGACACTATATTGTATACAACTCAGGGTGGGGATGGTAGGTCAGGAGGAGAGAAGATGGGATAAAATAGGAGAGAGGGGGACACTGTTCAAAAAGAAATGGACTCATTACCTGACTTATGTAACTGTAATTCCTCTGTACATCACCTTTGCAATAAAAAAAATTGTTAAGATAATTTCTGAAATACAAAGAGTCATGTACTGTGTAATTTAAAACAAATGTACAACAATGAATTATATAAATTCTTGGTAGTTATTTTAGTTTCTATTCTGGAGGGAGGAAGATAAATTAGATAGTTTCCAGTAATGAAACCATACAAATACAATTAAGGTTTTGTATTCTCAAGACTTGAAACAAAACTAAAGGAGGGAGAAAAGAGCAAGTAATTCTCAAATATATAAGGAAAATAAGAAAAACTTCACTTGCATATGTAAGCATAAACCATACTAGTGCAAATACTCTTTTTCTTGTTTTTTTTTGTTAATAAAAATGTGAAATAAAAATGGTTAATATGCTGGCATCAGAAAAAAAAAAAAATAAAACAAATGTACAAGTTAAATATATGACAACAAGATAAAAAATGGGAGTGAGGAAAATGGAAATCAACATGAGAGAATGTTTTTGTGAAGTCCTTATACTCTATCTGTAGAGCTCCAAACATAATCTAAAGGTAGATTGGTATGTTATATACATGCTCTATAAAAGTTATAGCAATTATCAACAAATATAAAAAGAACAATTAATATGCCAAAAATGAATCCTTTTTTAAAATCACACACAAAAATTAATCCAAAGGAAAACATTAAAAATAACTCCATATACCAAACACAGTTGAATTATACAAGAGCTGGAAAAGTTCATTTTTAAATAAAGACCCACTTCTGAATAATAATCATTTGATAGAACCCGATAACTTGAGAGTAAGTGTGGTCAGAATAGATGGGAGGGAGAATAATGGAAGGAGTGATTTTGATCAAGATGCATTGTACTAATGAATTGACATGATGAATTGAAACCTCATTGTACAACTATTTAAGGATAGTTAAAAAAATGCCTGGATGAGAGAAATAAATGCAAAGGCAGCATAACAAGTGAGCACTAGTTATTGGTAGAGTAAAGAGATATGTTCTTGTGTTGTTAGTTCTTTTTTTATTTTTTGTATTTTATTTTATTTTTTATTTTTTGTGAACATACTGTACAGAGGGGTTACAATTACATGGGCAAGATAATGAGTAAATTTCTTATCAAGCATTGTAGCCTCCTCCTTTGTTTACCCTTCACATCCCTTCCCAGCCCCCCCCCCCTGCAAAGTTCGTTTTTGACATGACAACTTGTACTTCTCATTGTTGCAGCAGGTCCACCTGTATCCTTAAACGACTTGTTTTTCCCCATCTCCTCCAAAAATTATATCAACATCAAATATAGTGAAAGCAGGGGTTATACTGTGGGGGAGGGACATACTAAGCATAATAATAATCTTATAAATGCGTTAGAAACAACTGCAAAAAAGAAAAAAACATTAAAATACATATCTAAGGGTTCATTTTCCTAATATCACATTATCTGACCTTTTCTGCTTCACTCATACATATACTAGATATTGCAAATAAGGGAAACCATGGGACCTATGTTTCTTTGAGCTTGGCTTACTTCACTTAACATAATTTTTTCCAAGTCTTTCCATTTCCTAACAAATGGGGCAATGTCATTCTTTCTGATGGAGGCATATTGTTGGTGGGAGTGTAAACTTGTTCAACCACTTTGGAAAGCAGTATGGAGGTTCCTCAAAAGACTTCACATAGAGCTCCCCTATGACCCAGCAATCCCACTTTTGGGCATTTACCCAAATGTTTACAAACAAGACCACACTAAAGCTACCAACACAACTATGCTTATTGCAGCATTATTTACCATAGCTAAGATATGGAACCAACCCAGATGCCCCTCAGTAGATGAATGGATGAAGAAAATGTGGTATATATACACAATGGAATTGTGTTGTTAGTTCTAAAACCAGGAACTTATTGCAGAACCAAACTGCAGTGCTTCTAAAATTATAGACTGGAATCTCCAAAATCATAAGTCAACATGAACCTTTTCTATTTCAATATCTCTTTCTCTTATCTATTATTTTACTAGTAATGGGAAGTGAATATAGAAGTTTCCTGTTAAAAAATGAGTAACATTTTCTGGGGTTTTTTTTTGTCGGTTGTGGGGCTTCAACTCTGGGTTTGGGCGCTATCCCTGCGCTCTTCAGCTCAAGGTGAGCGCTCTACCGCTTGAGCCAAGTGCCATTTCCAACATTTTCTATTTCAAACATAAAATTTCAGAAAGTTTTTTTTGTCAGTCATGGGGCTTGAACTCTGGGCCTGGGTGCTGTACCTCAGCTCTTCAGCTCATGACAAGTGCTTTACCACTTGAGCCACAGCACCACTTCTGGTTTTCTGGTGATTAAGTGGAGATTAGAGTCTCATAGTCATTCCTGACAGGCTGGCTTTGAACTGCGATCCTCAGATTTCAGCCTCCTGAGTAGCTAGGATTACAGGCATCAGCCACCAACATTCAGCTAGAAAAAACTTTTTAAAACTGAAAAATAACATCGCCACAAATAATGTTTCATGAAACTCCTAAGAACTGAGCGAAAAAAGTCAATTAGAGACTATTTGGGAATGAAGGAAAAAGGAATATGAATTAGCAAAAAAAATATGAGAAAGATTATAAACAGGGAAATTTTATAGATGAGGGCAAAACAGGCCTCAGAGGGGTGAGAAATATGATGATCTTGGAAGGAAAGGACTCACATTGAGACTATCTAGAGTTGACATGTAACCTGGGATCCTCATTTGTAATGTTTACTGTTTACCCAAACATCCATCTCTAAAACAGCATGATCATGCTTTGTCTGTTCCTTGTTTGATTGCTTATTTTTATGATTTTGAAGTCAGAAATTTTACCAAGACCTGATATCTTGCTTCAAGATCTGTAAAGCAAACAAAGGGAGTAAAAGTCTTTAAGAGAAAGGAATTCAGACTGGCTGACTATTTTCTTTGTGCTATAATTTTGTTCTGCTTTGTTTTTGCCAATTACAGATTTCAACATAGAAACAACTTGCTAAAGAAATGAGCCTCTGGATAAATATTCTTCTTAATGACTAGCTACTAAGTATTTTTAGGTCTTAATTTGGGGTCAGGTCCTTATTTAATTGTTGATTTCACGATGAAGCTTAAACGTAAGAGTTGCTATTCACTCACATCTCTCTGCTGCATCTACGTTAATGAAAATGTGCTATTTGATAAAACACTTTAAGCAGTGTTTTAATATTAGTCTGTTTTAATCAGAAGATCTCAAATTCTGTGTCAGACATAATAAGGTATAATAAGAGAAAATTAAGGCATCAGTTCATTGAATGAGTAAAGTTATATTCTCTCCCATATGTTTATTCATCAAATATTTATTCATGGGACTGGGAAGGTGGCTCAGTGGTAGAGCATTTGCCTTGCATGCATGAGGCCCTGGGTTCAATTCCTGAGCACCACATAAGCAAAAAGAAAAAAGCCGGCAGTGGTGCTGTGGCTCAAGTGGTAGAGCACTAGCCTTGAGCTGAAGAGCTGAGGGACAGCGCCCAGGCCCAGAGTTCAGGCCCCACGACTGGACCCCCCCAAAAAATTTATTCATTAAAGGCCCCCATTTTATGTATATAATACGTGATGTAATACATATAATATGTTGTATTTAACATATATATACATACATAAAATCAGTGGCTACCAAGCCATATGTTTTCTCTTTTAGTCAGTTGAACTTTAAGAACTAGAAATAACAAAAAAGTTAGCCTTTAACTTTAAATAAATGCCACTTAATCTGTATTCCTTTTTAAATTAGATTACACAATATTTAAACAGTACACATTATTTCCCTTCAAGAGAAGAAATTGTAATGGAAAGATGTCAGTTCACTTGTGATTTCATTAATTTCAAATGATCCTGACATTCAAATACAGAATTACAAGCCATAAAAAATAATCACATAGGATTCCTTTGCCTCCAACCAAATAGCACAGTATTTGACTTAGCCAGCACATTTGTTTTGTAGTCTAAAAAGTTGTCATTATTACATTTCATAAAATTTTTTATTTCATTATTCTGCCTTAGGAAACTCATTGCTAGCTCCTCACCAAAAGAATAATGATGAGAGTATTGTTGTTTATAATATGCAATTTATTTGGAGACACTCGGGGGACATCTCTTTCTAGTCATGTTACTAGCAATGAACACAATTTCTTTTAGCCTATGCATTGACACTTGGAATCCCATCTCAAAGCTATGCTTCTATTTTGTATTAACTGATAGAGAACTCAAATCAAAGCTGTGATTAACGCATAACAAAGATAATGAATAACAGTTATTCTAGGAGTAATTATCTTGGAGTTTTTCATATCTATTGACAACTACTAACAGCACCAGTTATTACCACATGTATATTTTCTTGCTACCCGACTTTTACTATTAGCATCCCCTTATTTTACTAAGGTGCTGTCTTTTAATATCAATTTTTCATTTTAGATTTTGAATGTATAATCAATAATTAATTTATACATACCTGTTATTGGTATAAACATACATATTCATGACAGATATGACAACCATTTCCTTGACATAGAATTAACACAATAATCACACCTATGATGATGACTTATTGGGAATTCATTGAGTTACAAACATAAAATAGATTTTTTTCCCATAAACTGTACTAAATTTCTTCCATTTACCATTTCCCTTTGAGGAACTACTATTTTTCTATCACATATATAGTAATATATATGTAATAATATTACATATTATACATGTAATAATATATAATGCTAGGCCATTTTTTAGCTACTCTAATAGATTGTTTCCATTTTGTTAAACACTTACTAATTTAAATTTTTTCTTTTTTCTTTTTTTTTTTAGTCCGGTCGTGGGGCCTGAACTCTGGGCCTGGGCACTGTCCCTCAGCTCTTCAGCTCAAGGCTAGTGCTCTATCGTTTGAGCCACAGCACCACTTGTGGCTTTTTTTTTTCTTTTTGCTTATGTGTGCTGAGGAATTGAACCCTGGGCCTCATGCATGCAAGGCAAGTGCTCTACCACTAAGCCGCCTTCCCAGCCCCTAAATTTTTTATTTCTTTGATGGGTTCAAAGGCCTTCTTATATCCTCATTCTAACTGAAACTAAGGGTGTAGGTGTAGAGTCAGAGATAATTCATTATGATATTCATTCTTCTCTTGGATTCCTCTCTTTATTGATTCTTGCATTATTCGGAATGTTTGGAAAAAGCTGAATAATAAAAGCAGATCTCTGTTTAGGTTCTCTATTTAGGACTTGAGTCTAACAGGCATGACCCAAGTCTATGTTACCAGCAGGTTATTGGAATCTTACATGAGAATTGATAATGTAGTTCTTACATTCCTATTCAGGCATTGTTAATTAGATGCATGATTTGTGTAGAAACCTTACAAAGAGGAAAAGATATTTCTATATTCCTTTATCCTGACTGAAAAAATATCAAAATAATACCAAAAGATTAATAAAATGGTATCATAATGTATCACTACTAACATGCCTCACATAACTATTTGAAATTATTGGGCACAAGAAACAGTAGAACCTTACCATATCAAAAGTATCTATGCTGATGCCAGTCATCAGTGGCTCATGCCTCTAATCCTATTTATTCAGGAAGCTGAGGTCTTACAATCTCAGTTCAAAGCCAACTTTGTTAAGAAAAAGTTTGTGAAACTCTTATCTCCAATTAACAACCAAAATTCCTGAAGTAGAACTGTGGCTCAAGTGGTAACATGTTAGCCTTAAGCAAAACAAAAACTCAAGAAAGTGCCTAGGCTCTGAGTTCAAATGCCAGGACAAGCACAAAAAAAAAAAAAACAACAACAGAAAGAGAGAGAGACAGAGACAGAGATCTATTCTGAAAAAGCAGAGAAGTTTAGCATATAAAAGTCATTTCTATGCAATCAAAACAACATTTAGATTCCACCTCACCACATTTAGCCATTATCAAGAAAACAAACAACAACAGATAATGGCAGGAATGTGCCCAGAAGGGAACTCTACTACACTGTTGGTGAGAATGGAAACTTGTTCAACCACTCTGGAAAGCAGTACAGATGTTCCTCAAAAGACTAAACATAGAGCTTCCCTATGACCCAGAAATTCCACTCCTGGATATTTATCCAATAGCCTACAAACAAGGCCACACTAAAGCTACCAGCACAGCCATGTTGATTGAAGCATTGTTTACTAGAGCCAAGAGATGGAATCAACCAGATGCCTCTCAGCAGTCAAATAGATCAAGAAAAATGCGGTATATATACATTTGTATATATACAAAATGCTTCCATCAGAAAGAATGCTATTGTAGTATTCATAAGGAAATGAAAAGATTTGGAAAAAATTATATTAAGCAAAGTAAGCCAGACCTAGAGAAAAATAAGTTGCATGGTTTCCCTCATTTGCTGTAACTAGAAAGTACCTATAAATTTAGAAGTAAACACACTGGATGGTAAAAGGCAAAAAAAAAAAATATGCTTGGGCATGATAAATTATACAGGACTCTAGACATTCACACTGTGAAACCCAAGGAAGATATTCTTAGGAGAGGATCACAAAGGCTCAATAGCTATGGGCATATGTTTATATAAAATGATGTTTGTTGAAATAAACTCCAAGAAATGGAAGCAGGAAGTTTTATGTTTCTTTGTTTTTTTAATTCTATCACTGTTTTTGCTTCTGTACCTTTTGTATGTAAATTTATCTGTTTGGGGGAGGGTAAGGGAACACAGAAATGGTAAGACAAAGAGTGAACAAATGCCATAGTGATACTCACTAGACACTATGTTGAAAATAAACCTCACAACTTGGGGTGGGGGAATTGGGAGGGAAAAATTGGGGGAAAATCAGGGAGGGGTGACACTGTTCAATAAGAAATGTACTCATTGCCTTATGTTACTGTAATCCCTCTGTAAATAACCTTTACAATAACAATTTTAAAAAGTCATTTCTATGAGTTCAACATATCATTTGCATTTGCATCTTTGGTAGGACAAAGAACCCAAGAACTCAAAGACTGTAAGTAGTTAGAAAAAACTAATTGCCAATCCTCAAACAGTACAATCTTCAAGTTCTTCTCTGAGGAGTTCCTCTAGCATTGAACTTGAGGATAGGAAGGAGCAACATTTCCTCAAAAATTCTAAATCCCTTTTCCTACCCAAATAATGACCATGCGTGAGTAGGAAGTGATATTAGAGTTTCTTCTCTAAATGGTATCCCTCAGCGAGCCCTACGGGACAATGGTCAGCCCCAACTGTGGGTGAGTATTCCAATATAATACATGAAATGCAATTTGTTTTGACTGATATCTTTGGGTCTTACCCATAATTCTAGGACAAGAAAACCATATTGTTTTATCAAGCCTCTAATCAAGATTCTCTAACGAATCTCCATTGTACTGTGTAACTACCTAAGAGTCTACTAGCACTAGAGAATGACTCAGAATTGATAAATATGAATCCAAGAAATCTCAGTTAGTCAATCAACATCTAACAATCAATGAGACTTAAGGCAAAAAGCAGTTTTAATTTTGTTTTAAGTTTGTTCCATGATAACATGCAAGGAAAACAAATTGTGGTTTACCCATTCTTTTCTTCTTGGAATAATGTTGTGTGGTCTTTCTGTTTAGAACTGGTGTTATAAAGAAAAGGTCAAGGAAAAATTGAAAGTGAAACGAACAAAATAATATGGTCCAGTTGCTATGGTTCTTGCCATTATTATTAAAACCAAAACTCATCAGGAATTCTATTAATTACATATAAACCTTTTCTAGCTAGGAAATAATGTTCTTTATATTTTACTGTTCATTTATTAATTACCATGTTTCTTTCACTTAAAAATTGTACTTACTTCCACATAATTCCCTCTTAAGTTTTAGGACATAAGAAAAATACCCCAACTTCTACCATTGTGAGAGACTAACTATGCTTTTAAGTATTGGTGTTTGTCTTGAGTAGTTGTGACTTCAAGGAATTGAAAATAAATTTTTAAAACCTATTTTTCTTTTGAAATAACTAGTTTGTTATTTTGAATACCTAGTTTCTATGGGTTTGGATAGGGATTAAAATTTTAAAATGAAGTGAAGGGTGCTAGATACAAAACAATTGGAGCTAAATTGAACTTTAGAGTTAGAGCTGAAAGAAACATTTTTTTAATCTTATCATTTAAACATCTGTCTCTACAAAGGTACTTATAGTTAAAGTTGGGAAAACTGCTCCATTTCTCTAACTCCTACTTTTTAACATTTGCTGAACAGGTAATTACAATAAAGTCTCTTCGAATAGCTTTTAAGAACAGTTTTATATCATGCATATTTTTGAAGGATAAGTGTTTTAAAAATTGAATTTAGTCTAGTATAATTTTTAGAAGAACAATTAAGTTATTAATTCATTATTTTAATGACATATTTTCAGCTTATGTCATTTCCAATATTCCAACTGAATATTTAAATATATAATTAATATGTTTCTAGAAAACTTCACACCTTCTCTATCTAGATTTACTGTGTAGAAAAATGAAGTAGAATATTCCTCTACCTTGATTTCTTGTCTTTTATATTTAGCCTTCTGTCCATAATACAAACTTCAGTTACAAAACCAGATTTTATTTTCTATTTATGGAACTTCTTACATATGATCAATAACCACAGACAGAGTTTATAAAACACAATATTCCCCTCTTTTTGGTCCATGAGAGCAATCCCAGCTATCTAGTTGCTTCAGAATCTAGTGATTGCAGTTGAAAGTAAATGGTTATTCTCTGGTTGGAAATTTTATCCTTCAGGGGAGAAATAAAATATCTGTTGATGCTAGTTCAAGCAACTTCATTTCCCATAAGTATTTAGAGACAGATATTTTCAATGCTATTGTTCTTAGGCTAAATGTGCCAGTATTTCAAAAGTATAATTGGTTTGCAATTTTCTCCTACTTGCCACTAAGGAACCATGAGGTTATATATCACAGATCAAATGAGTCCCTGAAAAAAACAAAAGCACTAATCTTCCAGCATATCCATTACCATTTATTGTTATTCTCAAGTTGTTTATGCATCATTGTTTTCCTTTTGTATGCTAAATATGGAAGCCACATATATTTAAATCCAGACATGACTTAAAACTGTAAACTAATTTTTCTGTTTCTTAACTGGCATCTTAACCAACCAGACAAAATATTCTCCAGTTATAATGTCACAGATATAGGTGTAACTGTGAATTAGACCATGTTCAGTTTCGCTGACTTCTTTACATTACCTCCTAAACCATTCTTTCTATTTTCTCTAGCTTTGACTAGCAAATGCTCAATCCAACTGCCTGCTTTTCACATGGAGCTGAGTGTGTTGGATATTTGCAAGGTCATTTTTTTTAATCCAATGCAGATTCCTCTACCCCAGCCCCTTGGACTCCGGTCTTCCTGATAACTCTCCTACTACTGATATTGATACACTGATATTGATCTTACTGAGTAAGCCTACCCCAGTCATTTCCATATTTACTACAACCTCTTAAAAATAATCGATTTTTTAACTCTAAATTACCACACAAATATAAGTCGTGGGTGATATTGTGGGTGTTGATTATCATTAATATAATAACAATATTTACTGAGTATGTCTTTATGTGCCAGGCATTTTTCTAAGGAAGTGGAATATGTCAATAAACTAGACAAAAAACTCTGGTTTCTTTCCATCAGGCAGAATAACAGAAAACACTGGAGATAAGAAGAAAGTAAATTATAAAATACGTTGCAAGGGCCCTTGGGGAAATCATAATGGCAAGCTAGGAACAGAAGCATAAGGTAGAGGCTGGAGAGTAGGATGGAGCTTCAAATAAATAAGCTCTGTTGAGAGAGACACACAGGAATGAAGACTTGAAGGAGGGGAGGGAATGTGTGTGTGAAGAGCATTCCATGCAGGGGAAACACAGTGAAGTTCAAGAGTACTGAGTGTAACCAAACATGCACCAGGGCATCGCTTGTGTATGGAACAGTGAGGGAAGAGAGTAGTTGAGGATGAGAAAAACTAAAATGGGAATCTAGTTTGTATAGAGTCATGTAGGATGATGAAATATGAAATAAAGCGTTACTGAGTAGGAAAATGACTGGAACTATTGAGTTTCATGTTAAGTGGGATGAACCAAATCCAGAAAGATAAGTATTGTGTTTATTCACATACCCACAAACTAAAATTGTAATAAAATATGATGGGATTATAAAAAGGGGATTGTGGAAGGAGGGACCAGTGGGGGAGAGGAGGGGAGAAGTGGATGATGGAGGTTAATATGATCAAAGCACACACACACACACACACACACAATATATATATATATATATGTATATATATATGCAGGGTAGGAGGGAAGAAGGTTAAGAAAGTAATATAAACCAGGGTGAATTTAATCAAAGTATATTATATGACTTTATATAAATGTCACAATGAAACACTTGTGCAATTAATTTATACTAATAATTTTCAGAGAGCTACTGAATGGTTTTGCACAGCAGGCACACAGATCTGATTTCTGACTGAAAGACAACTGCAGCTGCTTTAAGGATTCAGTCATGGAAGCAGTGATGCTAGTTAAGAGTGTGGCATAACCTAGACAAAGCAGAACTGTGTGTCATTAGACCAGGTAGCACCAAAGATAATGAAAAAGGCTCACTATCTGGATGTGCATTATGAGTGGAGACAACAGGGTTTTCTGAAGAAATGAATGTGGAGTAAAGTTGTAAGAAATAATGACAAGGATGACTTCAACATTTTGGGTTTGGCAGGAAATATTCGAAAGAATGTAGTCATCATCACCTAGAACCATCAGTAAATAAATAGATTTTTAACTCTTTTTCTTGAGCTTGCTTCTCATCTTGAACAGCATAAGAACGCAGAAGTTATATTTTGCACACATGAAAAGGTAACTTATGTGGCACAATGTCCCTGATACTAGAAGATTCAAAGCTCTCCCCAATCTGCCATCTGCTGTTTGTATCTGGAATCTAAATTGTTAGAATTTTTCTTAAAGGTTTTGAATATTATTACAATACAAATGATTCTGAAAGCAGATGATATTTAAGCTATATGAGTCAGCAAATTTGCTAATAGTTGATTATGTTTATAGTTTAGTATTTCTGTACTTTAAAAATAAGTGAGTTTAATCTGGATATGTGGCTTATAGGTATGGAAATGTCACAGTAAAATCCCCTTTGGACTCTTCCTAGAGTCAATCTCAAGATTTTCTTACAATGAAAGCAGATCAATTCTTTATCAATTCCTCAACTCTTACTGTATTTTTCACTACCACTCACTACCAACTCCTAGAAAGAAGACTACCCACTAGATAAAGTGTTTTTATCCACCAGTTATTCACTCCCTCAACCTACTAGAAACAGGTTTCCCTATTCTTAAACTTCTCAAATAAGTCATCAGTGATCTCCCTAAAGGATTCATTGATTTTTAGTTTGTGTGCACTTGATTGACTCCCATCATTAATATTCATCCCTGCTTGATTCTGTGACTCCATGCTTCCTGGATTTTCTGTCCTACTACTCAAGCCACATTTCCTCCATGTCTTTCTCTTCAACTCTTTCTCTTTAAATAATGGTATTCTTTATCTTCATGTCTTCCTGCTTCACAGGCTGGTTTGGATTTTTTTTTCTTCTTCTTGCTGGGACTACGTTCATCTCAAGCCCAGAGATCCTTCCTGGATCAGTTCTCATTTCAGCTTCTCTAAATCAAATGTCCCTTGTGTTTGTAATATTCTGAAGGCCCTGGGCCTGGACATGGCCAGATGAAATCATCTTTGTCTCCACAATGTACCTATTGAAGTATCCTCATCTCTATGAATGGTACTACCTAATGCTCAGGTTGTTCCCAGACTGACCCAGACCCTTCCTGAAGGTGCCTCAGTCTCATTACTTCCCCTGGCTGAGCTCACCAGCTGCAATGCTGTCCCAATGGTCTCTCCATCTGCACAGTAATCTCATCTATTCCATTTCCCATAAATGACTAGAATTATCTAAGATACAGATCTGAGCATATCTTCTGTTGGCTGAAATTTTTATGTCCCCCATATTGATAATGGAATAAATTCCCGATGGCTTCTCATGGTATGTCTCCTATACTTGAAGCTTTAGTGGCGCTCCCATTTGTTTCACTTCCGATGCAAATCCCACCGCTCTTCATATTCATTCTTCATTTCACCTGGGTCCAACAGCCTGCAATTTCCTCAAACAATGCAGTCAGCTTTACACTTCCAGACCTTTCCATTCCAGACACTCTTATCTAGGATACCTTAGCTTCCTTTACCCAGAACAACCCTAGCAATCCTTCAGCTCCAATTAGCATTTCATCTATGAAACAATTGCTAAACATCTTTTCTACTCTTCTTTTTAACCTCACCATATTCTGCACTTCCATCATAGCAAATAAAAAGTTCGTTACAGTTTAAAAAGTATTTTTTTCAGCCAGGCGCTGGTGGCTCACGCCTGTAATCCTAGCTACTCAGGAGGCTGAGATCTGAGGATCGCGGTTCAAAGCCAGCCCGGGCAGGAAAGACCGTGAGACTCCTATCTCCAATAAAACCACCAGAAAACCGGAAGTGGCGCTGTAGCTCAAGTGGTAGAGCGCTCGCCTTGAGCTGAAGAGCTAAGGGACAACCCCCAGGCCCAGAGTTCAAGCCCCACGACCGACAAAAAAAAAAAAGTATTTTTTTCCTTCCTCACTACAGAAAATTGACAAGAATCCTACCTTATTCCATCAATTTTTAGTGTCTGACATATCTTTCTGTAAAATACTTACTGAGCAGAATGTGTCTTGTGGTAAGTAAAAAAATGTGCACATATGATATCTCAATTCAAGTAAAAACATAATGTTATATTTTCAAACAGTAAGGCCGATGAGGGATTTTTCAGAGGTGAGATGCAGATTTTATTCCTTAAATTACTGTCAAATTACTGGTGCCCCTGTTATGTCTGCCTGTGCAGCTGCTGATGGAGATTTCAGATTTTTTTTCTTGGCATTATATTAATGACCAAGCAGCAGAGAGTTCAGCTCTGCACAAGATTTGGTCTTTAGATGTGCTTGTCTTCTATTCATTATTTAAAACCTCATTCCAACAAAGTCTAATGTAATTTTCAGGCAGGGTCTTCTTACTAAGCCACATTTGTCTCCAAAATACGGGAGAATTTTCCCATGAGAATTGATCTCACGATAGCAAGTCATCCATGTGTCTCCATGCAAATGAAAATATTATAGATACAAGCTTAAGATTAAGTTAGGAAACCTGTCTACATTGATATTTCAGTATGTGCTACAAATGATTTTAATATTACCATGTTTTTTAAAAAAAAACATTGAAATAACAAGGAGAATGCTAAGCTAGACGTCTTAGCAATAAAATTTTTTGTTACTTTCATGTAATTAAACTTATCACTAATGAAAAAATAAAAATAAAACATATGGTTCAGAGGATCTAAGAGCAACATTTATTTACAGATATAAACATAAGGACATTTTTTACAACATCCACTTCAAATATTTTATTTTTCTAATGATTTTTATAGCTGGTTGTTACTATGGAAATATTCTCTTTTTGTCTTCTTTATACTTGCATCATCTAAGAAATAAAATAATGAGAAACTTAATAACCACACCTGAGCATTTATGACAGAAAAAGTTAAATATATCTAAAGTGTTTCCGAAATGAATGAAAACACACATTTATAAATATTCTCTCTTACATTAGGAAATGCTTCCTTTGTAATCAGTGTAATTATCACCAAAGATCTGGATTTACTTTAGTTGATTAAATATTTCATTTCTGCCAACATATCCACTATGAATTATCCCCAGTAATGAGATAAATTTATGCTTTGCGGATTGATTTTAATATAACACATTTAAGTGGAAAAGAAATTGAATAACTATTCTACACAGGAGAAGATGGGCATTAAACAAATCCATTACTGGTAAAATAGAAAAGACATCATCTCCCACCTTTTATAAAAGGAAACAGAATTTCTAACTGTTCAAATATTTGGAAGAAGCAAAACACTCAGATTCTTTTTATATTGTTTGGCTAAGAAGTTCTCCTGCATAGTTAATTTCTTTTCAAAGTATCAAAGTCTAGTAAGATATATATGATAGCTGTTTGGCTGCCCCGATTGTTTTGGGGAATGTTTGATGAAGTTTGTGCAAACTGTGAAAACACTCTCTACACTAATAATCTGTATTTGGGGGAGGCTTTATCTAGTCATTGGAAACCCAAAAAAAAACTATGTATAAGGTTTGGAAAAGAAATTCCTCTGAGGATACTTTAAAAAAAATGGATAACCTTCTGCTTTGAGTCTCAGCACTCTCTGAATGACCCACACCTTCAGGTCCCATTGATAACAACAACATTCCTCTGCCCTTTGAGAAGTATTGATAGGAGTTACAAAAAAAATCAACCTTTAAAATCTGGCTAACACTCAGAAAAATGAAAGTGGCGCTGTGGCTCAAGTGGTAGGGCACTAGCCTTGAGCTGAAGAGCTGAGGGACAGCGCCCAGGCCTAGAGTTCAAGCCCTGACTGATAAAAAATAAAAAATTTGGTAAAAACATATATCCACTCCCCTCCCCCCCACACACCCCATTTGAGGACAACAAAATTTGGACTCAAGACCCTATACTTGCTTAGGAGGCATTCTGTCACTGAGCCACAGCTCCAGTCCTTTTGGCCCTGGTTATTTTTAAAAAGAGTCTTGTTTCATGTGCAGGTTTGGGTGTAGATGGAAATTCACCTAGTCTAAGTGAGACTCACCTTTTTGATTGCTGTAACTGGGATGACAGCAAAGACTACCACACCCAATTTCTACCCTTGGAGATAAAAATCTCATGGACTTTTATGCCTGAGCTGTCTTAGAATTGTGTTCTTTTCACTCTCTGTCTGTTGTATCGCTGGGATGACAGAGGTGAGCCAACATGCCCAGATACTGAAAAAGTATCTCACAAACTTTTCAGACTGGGCTGGCCTCAAACCACGATCCCTCCATTTTCAGCCTCACAAGTAGGTAGGATTACAATTACAAATGTGAACAGTGTTGGGCTGCCTATCTCCCCACACTTTTCTATTAAGTTAATATCTTCTGTTTTCACTCTGGGACAGCTATTCTCCTAAGTAAATTTTAATACTGTTAAGAGCCCTACAGAATAGATATTTTAATTCTAGGAAACCGAAGTTCAGAGAAGCTAAGCAATTTGACCAAGGCTATAACAACCATTGAGTGTGTCCACTCAATATTATTATTCCATGTAGTAAATGAATGGTTCCTAACTGTAAAGAAAGTGTTCCTGAAATATTAGAAAGGTATTCCCAAGACAACTAGTGAAAAAGCTGAAATCTTTGATCACAGATTGCTGAATCTATGGAGACACGGATATCTTCACATACTGATAGCTGGAGAATAATTAACAAAGTTACATTACATCAGTAATGGTAAGGAGAGTTATCTAGTCATATCTTAGTAGCTACCCTGAAGGATCACCTGTAAACAACTACAGAACACCACTACATACACGAATGCGCAGTGTGGCAAAAACCTGAAGTAATCTGAAGTACTCTAAACATCCTTTAGCAATAGAAAGGCTAAGTAAACTACCCTATATCCACATATGAAAGATTACATAACATTGAGCTGCAATCTCCATCACCTTTTTCTTTAATTTTTCTGTAGGGTCTTGTGGGGATTTTTTCCTCATGGCCAGCCTCAAACTGAAATCCCCCTATCCTTCTCTGCCTCTCATTTAGCTGGAGTTATAGTTATGCACCACCACTCCCAGCATCTCATTAGTGACTTTTACAGTAATAATATATTACAATGACAATTTAGAGTACTCAACCATGCTACAAATATTTGGGATACCCCTTTGAGGATTCAAGTTAACACTACCTATGTTCTGAATATATTCAGATTCTTCATATTGTTTTAAAATGTTTCAGTCTGAATAAACTCTCATACTTTCTTCTCTGCCAATGTGAAAATTAATTTAAGCGAAAAGCATCTCCTATTTAATTATCTGAGACCTTTCATAAACTTCCAAGTTTATAAATGCTTCAAAGCAAGACAAAAATTAAAATAAGTTATAAAAAGAAAATGTATAGATAAGGTCATATCATGCAAGGAAATTACATCAAATCTAATATACTATATTGATTATTGTGAGCTTTGGCTGGGGATAAAGAAAGTGATTCATCACGGCATTTGTCATATACTTCAGTCAGTAAATATGAAACGTTAAAAAACATGCAAGAAGTTTATAAAAGATGACATAATCTCATTTATCAAGTATATTATTCATATCCTTCTCTTTACAAAAAATCAAGTACAAGATCAACAAATTTTATTTAAATGAAGAGTATATATTCTTTCCAGAGGTGAGAGGTTGAAAATGCATATGGTTTTCAGTGCTATTATTAATTGGTTTACATAAACCCAATTGCAAATGTTTACATTATCACAAATAATTATTAAACCTTGGTAAATACCAAGGTTCAGAGATACAATATCTAGCTCAGTCATTCTCTTTCAGAGGTGATTTTGTGATTCAGGATATTTGGTCGTATGTGGGGACATTTTTTGATTGCCCTGAATATGGTGGAGAGATGTCACTGACCAGAGATACTTCTAAATAGTCTACAATGCACAGGACACCTTAAAACAAAGTACCTGATTTTAAATGATAATGACAGCTATGTCTTATGAGGTCAAAGAATGCATTCCAGGACAAAATACCCTCAAGACAGTTGTCTGTATTTCTATTATACTTTTGACACTGTGATTCAGAGATAAATAGTTTTGCATACAATTTTAAAAGTCAACAACTAATATAGCAATGTCATGACATATGGACACAACTGGTCATCACACACTACGATTTTCTATCAGTTGAGAGTCTTAAGTATTCAATTTTTATTTGAAAGAACCAACAACAGTTGGGAAATTCAACAGGGTTGAAGGAAAATGGTGCTCATATCTGATTTTGCTATTGTTCCAAGAACTGACCTAAACAAGGCACCAGTGCTGAAGTGTGTATGGTGCTGTCCTTGAGGATGCAAGCCTTGTCCTTCCACAGGATGGAAGCCTTGGAAACAATCTATCCTTCCCTGGTAAGCCTCAATCAATTCTAACACTACTGTAATTAAGCTTCTTGAAGGAGGTAGATTCATAACAAAAGTGTAATGTCCCTATATTTTAACTTAAGCATATTACTTAACATGTAAGTCTCAACATTGCATAATAAATATTTCTCAAAATCCTAAGTATCAAAAGATTCATCTATGAAATTCTTATGTCTTAAAGCCCTGATGCCATATGGACAAAAATGGATGAAAAAAATAACTACTCTTTATGGGGAAAAGTATTATCTGGGTTAGGAGAATGAGAACGGATGGAGGGGAACATTACAGAGTTTTTTACCTTGATTAATGAGCACTGAATATAATTTCTTTCTTTCTACAGCACACTTACCTCAATTTTCTCCTACCTTCCACATGCGCCATAAATTCTTGTCCAGTACAGTATTTTGTGCATAGGTTACAAATTTTATTTCACGAATGATGAAAGGCAGAAGAGTCACTGCTTAGTTTTCAGGGTGTAGGTTGAACTTGTACCAAGGGAGATAGAACAAACTTTGTTCTATCTTTGAAATAAATCCAACATGAAAAATCACCAAGAAAAAATAAAATAAAATTGAAAGTTAATAGTTAAGCTTATCCTGGGCTTGCATGAGAAAAAACTGTGAAAAATTACATATGATAATTGGTATTCAGACTTTATACTTTTTGCCCCATAATAGATCACGTTCATAATTCTACAAATGATTTCTGACCCCAATTACTACTTTTATTGTTTGTTTGACCTGGTAACAGTTGTTTCACCAAAGCTGATAACCCCTGCTGGCATCAGTTTTCTAAATTCATGTTTCCTAATCACACTCTATGGTAGCACTACACACATTTTAATAGTGGACTTGGACATTGTAATTCATTCTGAAACAGTCACTCTGACTCTAATATCCTCTTTATTCTTTTTCTTTTCTTTTCCTTTTTTTTAAATTGTTGGTGGTGGTTGTAGGGCTTGAACTCAGGACCTGGGCACTGTCCCTGAGTTTTTTTTGCTCAAGGCTAGTGCTCTACCATTTTGAGCCACAGCTTCAATTCCAGCTTGTTGGTGGTTAATTGGAGATAGGAGTCTCCCCACTTTTCCTGCCCAGATTGGCTTTGAACAGTGATTCTCAGATCTCAGCCTCCTGGATAGCTAAGGTTACAAGCATGAGCCACCAGCACCCTGCTAATATCTTCATTTTTTCTGGGAGATGGAAAAGCAATCCCAAGACAGCATGGCTTCAAGGGAATCAAAAATAAGGCACCATTTTTTTTCTGTATTGTCGTGGGGGCCTGAACTCTGGGCCTAGGCTCTGTCCCTGAGCATTTCAGCTCAAGGCTAGTGCTCTACCACTTGAGCCATGGCGCCACTTCTGGCTTTTGCTGCTTATGTGGTGCTGAGGAATCAAACCCACGACCTCGTGCATACAAAGTCAGCACTCTACCACTGAGCCACCTTCCAAGCCCCAAGGCATCATCTTTGACACATTTCCATCGGTATAATTGAAAGCAGAGAGAAAGCAACGGAAGGGTAATATAGAATTTTTTTTTTTCAGATAACTTGTTAATTACCTTTCTGATGAGGAGAAAAGAGTGTTGGCCCTGAACTGTCATTTTAAATGCACAACCCTAGGTCATTGTAATAGCTATGCTTTTGGTTTTCATTTTCCCATTGTAACCCAGTCAAGTCTAATGACAAAATTGTCTATTATTATGTGATGAACAACATGATTTAATAAGAGAAAAAAACTTAGAGAAGTCAACAGTGACAGATCTTTGTGTCCTCTTAGATCCAAACTGTTGCAAGTTTATCAAGTTTCTTTCAGTCTCAGATTGTCTCTATACAATAACCTCAACCATATTTCACACAAGTAGGAATCAAATGGAGAAACAGATACAAAGGCACCTTGCAAAATATCAGGTTCTTTGTTGATAAATCATGGTATCTTATTCTTGTCCTCAAAAATAATTAAATTTGAATTAATTTTTCTACTTTCCCTTAAACAATCTTTCTTCTTGAGAACTATTTACATACATGTCCTAAGTAAGGGAAATATCAAAAAGAAAGCTACCATGCTCAGAAATTTCTCTATAAGCAAGTTTTAGCTAATAAACACACAGAAAAGAACAAATGCTCTCACACATACAGATGTGTGCCTCTTCTTACTGAATCTCACTTTGTTGTGCTTCACAGATTTTTTTTTAGCAAAATTGCTTGTGGGTAATCTTTTATCCAGCAAGTCTATTGGCACCACTTTTCTAGAAGCACATGTTTGCTTTGTGTTCCTGTATCCTATTTTGGTCCTCCTTACATAATTCCAAACTTTTTCATTATTATTTATTTATTATTATTTATTATTATTATTATGGTAATATGATCTTTCACACTACTATAGTAATTCTGAAGGCCAACACATACGTCAATCATTTATGAAAGTTAATTTAGTAAATGTGAGTATTTTGCTTCCCCATGTACCAACAAGCTGTTCCTCATGTTTCTCCTTCTCCCTTGCTCTATTACCTGAACAATACAGAAATAAAGTCAATTAATAATTTACAATGGTCTCTAAGTGTCCAAGCCAAAGGAAATGTTTCATGCCTCTCACTTTGAATCAGATGCTAGAAAAAAAGTGAACACAGTGACAAAGGTATTTTGAAAACTGAAACATGCTAAAATGTAAGCTTCTTGCATTGTCAAATGATGACTAGCACAAAGAAAAACTTCTTACTAACCTGTACAATGCATATATGCTAATAATGGTAGTAAAACATTTTTAAATAAAGTAAAAGTTATTGAAGAAAATTAAAAGTACTACCATGAGTGAGCACAAGGATTATTAGAAAAAGAAACTTATTGCTGATATAGAGAAAGTTCTAGTGATCTTGATGGAAGGCCAAACCAGCTACCATATTCCCTTAAGCAAATGCCTAATAAGAGCAGGTCCCCAGCTCTTTTCCACTCTATGAAGGCTAAGAGAGGCAAGATACCTACAGAAACATTTGAAGCTAGCCAAGGTTGGTTCATGAAATTTAAGATAAGGGATTCTTTTCAAGACAAAGCAGCAAGTACTGATATAGAAGCTAGAGTACCTTACTTAGAACATCTGGATCATCTGATCATTGACAGTCAATGACAGTGCCTACATGAAATGAAATACTTGCAGTGTAGTCTCAATCAGCTTTGCTTAGAAGAAGCTGTGACTTTCATAGCAGGTGAAGAGAAGTAAATGCGTAGTTTCAAAACTGACTCTGCTTTAGAGGATAATGAAGTTGATACTGACACCTTTAGGTTAAAGCTAAATATACATTTATTTCAAGGTAGTCCCAGTTCCTTTAAAGATTACATTAAGTCATTTCTACCTATTTGATAAAAATGGACAAATAAAGCCTTGAATGATAAAATACCTTTTTGCAACATGAATTTCTCTCCTATTCCTTTTATTCTTTTTGCCTTGGGGACTGAACTCAAGATTTCACATTTATTAAACAAGAATCTGCTGCTTGATCAGCCAGTCCTTTTTGCTTTCAGTTTTCTTTTCATGTAAGATTTTCTACTAACTTCACCTGTGCTGGTAATCTTCCTTTCTTTGCTACTTATCACTATACCGAGACCATTATTGAAATCTAGTGCTCAAGAAAAGAAGATACCTTTCAAAATATTATTGTTCATTAATAATAAACCTGGTCATCCAAGAAGCCTAATGAGATTAATGCTATTTTGATGCATAGTAACACCACACTTAACCATCCAAAAGATCAAGTGTCATTTTAACTTTCAAGTCTTATTTAAGAAATATATTTTAAATAGCTATATCTGCCATAAAAAATGATTTCTGGGCAAATCTTTGGGGAAGGATGTAGGTGAGATTTGCATGTGAAAATCTTTTGGAAAGGACTCTGTATGCCATTAAGAACATTTATGATTTGTGGGAGAGACCAAAATATCAACATTTATAGGAGTTCAAAGAACCTTTGTGGATAACTTCAGGCTGGCACTAAAGTTCAAGACTTCAGTGAAGGAAATAATTGCAAATGTGATGAACATATTAAGAGAATTGGAATTAGAAATGGAGCCTGAAGATGTGATTAAATTGTGGGAATCTAATAATAAAACTTTAATGGATAAGAATTGCTTCTTATGGATTTGTGAGGAATCATTTCTTGGAATAGAATCTACCCCTGGGGAAGATGCTATGAACACTGTATAAAACACAACGAAAGAGTTAGAATGTCATAAATTTAGCTGATAAAGCAATGGCAGGATTTGAGACAAGTGACTAAATTTTAAAAGAATTTCTTCTGAAAGTAAAATGCTATGAAATAACATTGTATGATACAGAAAAATCTTTCATGAAGAGTCCATTGATGTGGCAAATTTTATGTTATCTTAAGAAATGATAACACAAAATTCAGCAACCACAAACATAACCAGTCAGCAGCCATCAGTATCAAGGTAAAATCTTTCACCAGGCAAAAGATTGTGATGTCCTAAAGATCCAAAATGATCATTACTATTTTAAAAAAAATAAACTGTTCTCAAATTGAGGTATTTACATTGCTTTTAAGACACAATGCTATTGTACACTTAATGGACTATATTGTAGTATCAACATAATTTTTATATGGATGAGAAACCAAAAAAATGTGAACCACTTTATTGCAATATTCATTTTATTGGTGTCATCTGGAACCAAACCCAGAAAGATATGAAGTATGCCTAAATTGTTTGAAGAAGAAGCAGTTGAATTGCCTGAACCCTAAAGAGTCAATTACTTGTATCCAATTACCTTGCATATATGTAATGTCAGTAAATCACTAGTATCTGACAAATAGATGAACCCAATGTTGTCAGGGGTAATCAGGGGTGAATTACAGTTAGGGACTAGGCAGTCAAGTTATTAAAGAAATCCATTTTTATGGAACAATTCTGATGATTCCAATATTGAAAAACAGTATTCCATAAAGAATATTTTCCAAGAGTATTACAAGGTGTTTTTGAAAAACAGGATTGACTACACCCCTGGAAAATTCAAAAGAGAGAATTTTGTTTGTTTTCTAAACACTGAATGTTTAGAACTCCACCTCTGCAGTTGAAATTACCTCTCCACCAAGCTTACAACTCGATCTGTATCTTAATACCTTGCAAAGAATTACTATGAAATTACTAAAAATTACTCCAGTCAACACTAACAAAGATGAGAAGATATTGTGCTTACTGGTAAATATCTTCACCTGGCACAAATGGACTCAGCAAAACTCTGAACTCCATTTCCTGCTTCAATATTAAGAGCCAAGGTAAAACTGTCAAAGATAGCTTTTCCGCCACAGTGCTAAGTTTCAAATCATACCAGAACAAAATTGCTATGGTGTCCTACATTTGACAAAAAAGGATAGGTTCTCCGATGAGAAAATCTATCTGCTCCAGCTCAGAAGTACTTTCCCAAGGTGTCTCATAAAATGTTGGATAAGCAATTCATTTCCTCTTCGCTTTCATGCTGTCGGAAGGCAGCTCTGATACGGTTTGTACTAAGTAGAATATGCACTACTCTTGACAACCTCAACAGCAATGACATTTTCTTAGGCAGGAATGCAATCACACACTAGACACTTGCCCACAACATAAATTCTGAATCCCTATTACCGACAGCCCACTATTTGCAGGCTCGTGGCCTTTAAGTGTCTCCGTTATTCTCAAGTTAACTAAGTGTAAGCTTACTTCTCTGTAGGAGGAGTAGAGGAGGAAACCAGCCTGAGATACTGACACACCACACATGTACCTTTTCCCTTAGCATAAAATATTTACTGACATTCTCCTTTAAAACTTTGACTTGCTGGAGGGAGAGAGCTTCATTTGTACTTCATTATTGGCTAATTTCTGGAAGCAATAAAAACGGATGGTTTGGGAGAAAAGTCTGGTCTACCTTTTCATGAAAAACCATACTTAACTTCCCTCCCTTCCAGGGGAGCCTCGCCCGGGGTAGCCCTGCCCGCTCGTGTGGGAGGTCACGCCCATAGGCTTGTTGTGTGTCCCGCCTCCTCCAGAGTTTCAGCCAATCCTGTCTTTGTTAGTATGGGGCGAGCCTCGCCCCGGGTAGCCCCGCCCTCTCGCGTAGGAGGTCACGCCCATAGACTTGTTTAGTGTCCCGCCTCCTCCAGAGTTTCAGCCAATCCCGTCTTTGCTAGTATGGGGCGTGAGAAGCCCAGCTATCGCGAGATTCCGAAGGTAGTCTAGGCTGGGCTTCCGCCGAAAGGACATGCGCCCAGGCGCCTCGTGAAGCCCTCACGGAGGAGATGGGTGGGGCTACCTTACGTGCGCGTTCACGGTGACCCCACGCTCAGGCGCGCACCCGGACGCTGGGCGCTGTGGTTTCTGGACACCCCGGGAAACCCAGCGCAACCTGCCCCGGGCGCGCGTGCCCACCTCAGACGGACGTTCGGACGGCGGCAAGTTCCTGCTCAGGCTTTGCAGGGGTTTAAGAGAGACTCGAACCCGCCAGGTAGGCGTTTGGGTGATGGGGAGGTCGGAGGTCAAAGGTTGGGGAAAGGAAGATGTCTCTGGCCTCCCCAAGACCCCGGCGGGGGGACTTGACTCTTCCGGGAGCCCAGGAGACCCAAGTATGACAGCGAGTTCCCCGGACAGGCTCCCCAGCTCGGCCGTGCGGGCCTCTGGGGTGCCGCGGCCCTCCGGGGAGCAGGCGTGCGTGGGGCGGGGTGGGGGGGCGTCGGCCGTGGGAGGGAAGGCCGAGGACCCCCCTCCCCGCACGCACCCCGTCCGCGGGGCCTGCGGGGCCTGCGGAGACGCCAGTGCGGCCCTCGGGGAGGCGGGCCTGTGTGCCCGGCCCGGCTCCGACTCCTGGGATTGTTCTGGAATTGTTGCGGGGAGACCCCCCCCTTCCCCCCGGTTCCTGGTGCACGGGATGAGAAGCAGTGTGAAAAGGTGGAGACTTCTACGTTCGTCCCCGGGAAGTCGCTGTTACCTTATGGTCAGATGAATTACGTGCGCATTCAGACCCACCCTGCCTGGTTATGTGAGTGCATCTTGATTCTGCGGTCATTGCTAGGTTCATGGATGTGAAGACGTGCTTTTATCCGAGGATTAACGCTCCCTCCACCGCTGCAGATGATAATCATGTTTACCAAATGACAGCCACTAAGCTTGTGCCCTTTTTTTTTAATCAAGAGGCTTGACATTAGCAAGTAGGATTTCTAAATGTTTGATGTTTTACTACTTGTACTTAAATATGCTTGAGGCTTACACTGAACAAAAAGAACATAATTTTAAAGTCATAACTGCTATTTTTAATCTTCCCAGTAGGCGATAGCAGGAATGATGATACTCTCTGGAATAGAAAGTATCTTAATATCTGTTCTGTCATCAGAAAGACTGGTTTATGATCCCTAACACTGCACTCCTAGAGCAATCGTGCATGATTATGTCTGTACTTATAACCCACACTTCCTGTTACTTTGAAAGACCCAGTTAAGGGATAGCTAAAAATAAAATAGTTAACTTCTAGAGAATGCTGTTTTGTCCAGCCCAAAAGAACTGTACATGGCTAGAAAGATTTGGGGGAAACAGTAAACAGTCTACTGTTTCAAGTTTATATAATCTATTTTGAAGTTCAGAAAAGAAAACACTTCACTTTGCTGGAGTTGTCTCTGTAGGAAGGTCATTATGAGTCTTTCAGTCCCTGGTAATGACCAGACTTGCTTAGATGTGCAGATGTGTACTCCTGGTTCTGGCATTAGGTTGTCATTCAGGACTTGTAGATCTTTTCATAAAGAGACAATAATTTAGGATATGTCCATCAGCTTTTCATCATTATGGCAAAATGCTTAAGGAAAACCATTTAAAAGGAGGTAAAGTTTATTTGGATCATGATTTTAGAGGTTTCGGTTTGTAGTTGCCTGGCTTCACTGTTTTTGGGGATTGTGTTAAGGCAGAACATTATAGTTCCAGAGCATGTCACAGAGGATGCTGCTCTCCTCATGGCATCTAGGAAACAAAACTATAGATAATGAACAAGGTGTGTCCTTTCAGGGCCTGACACCAATGACTTGTTTCTTCCAGTTAGTTCCTAAATGTTAACGTTCCCATCACCTTTCAATAATACCATTACATTTTTAATTGGTGAAATCAGGGGCCTCATAATTCAGTCACCTACTAAGAGCTTTACCTCTGAACAGCAGCTTTCAGCACATGAGTTTTGATGGGACCATTCAGCTCCAAAGTGTAGCAGGAAAAAAAGCTGAATTTTAATAGATATTCATGTGTTGTGTTCTTTTAATAGCTTCACATTTCATATTTACTTTTCTAGCAATCTGTAATCATTTTCTGTTGAAGATAGAATTTGTTCAGATTTTTTTCTGCGTTCTGAGTCAGCCATAGTAAAGGATATTTTCCTATTTTTTAGTCTAATAGAATGTGGGTAAAAGACTTCCACAAAAAGAAATGTGAGTAAAAAGCATTCTTAAGTTGAGAGGAGATAGGGAGTTAGAGATCTTTGTTTCACCTTGTTTTGTATCTCATTTATTTACATCATGCCACTGACCTGACTTCGGGAGTACAATACTAAATAGGGTACTATTCCTCCTATAGTATTCTCATTCAGCTTTCAGACTGTCCTGAGTTAACAGCTGTAGCAGTTGGGATCAAGGTGGAAATAGTCCTTAAATGAACTGACTGGTGTGTCATGGAAGATTTTTTCAATGAAGATTGGGAAACATGACTGGCAGACATGTGAAAAGGCACTTCACAGCAAAGAGCCTTCTGTATTGAAATGCGGGACAGTGGAAGTATGGTCTATGTAGAAAACTTCACATAGTATCATTTCATCCAAACAATGAAATACTAAAGGAGAAAGAAATAGTACCATCAAAGGGATTCATAGATACAAAAACATGGGGGTTATGTTGTATCAATTGCCAAGGTTTGAGAGGTTATTCCTGGGTCAAGATCCCTTAGAGAAAGAGGCAACCAGATTTTTTTTTTTCTGCTCAATTGAAAAGTGGACAAAGAGAAAGCCCTGATAGAAATCTTAGTATTTACTTTTGTCTAACATACTCCTATTGACGCTCTAATACAGGAATTGAGGTGGAAAGCAAGCATCAGAAAAGACGTGCAAATTGTAGAGGCATACACAATTTAAAAGACACTGTGTAGGTTTTACTAAGCATAAAGAGTGGAAGGAATGTGTACTAGTGTCTGTTAAATTTTTATACCCAGAAATGTGGTATTTATTACTTGGACTCACATTTCATTGGCTGGAACTGTACTAAAGCAGTATTCCACACTGGGGAAGAAAAACAGATTTTTAGTAGGAAACTGATTTTCTGCAATAAGGTTTCTGCAATTTGGCATTGTGTTGGAATATTTTGGGAAGCCTGAAAAGTAATTGATATATTGCTAGTCCACTCCAGACATTCTGATTTAATTTGCTAGGGGTGACCTAGACATTGGGATTTTTGAATGTTCTCCTAATGTGCAGGTAAGTTTAGGAAGTATCAATCAATGGTACAGCCTGCCACATTGAAGTTTGGTTATTGTATAGAGTATTGTTGGGATGATAATGATTATAATTGCCACTTAATTGCTGTTGAACTTTAGTTATTAATTTCTGACCACAGTCCTGCTGTCATCCCCATTTGAGAGATGAGAAGACTGACAGAGATGAGGTCAATAACTACTTCAGTGCCAGATAGACTCTTAAGATTTTGGAGCCCACATTATCTCTGACAAGCCATGTTGCTTTGCACATGTCAGATTATGGCTTTTCCAGTTTTCAGTTATTGTTGGTGTAGTAAATTTTGTAATTGGCACATTTCCTTTCCACCAAGCCTTAACTTGTATTTACACTCTACTATGTGCAGTATTCTCAGTTTAAAAAGAAAGTGTGGCCTATTTCCCTATCTCTGTGCTTCTATTTTACTTGTTTCTTTCAAGGAACTTAGTGATTTTAATGTACCAAGAACTTTGAAAAGAACTTGTGTGATTGGATTTGAACTCTTAATTCCTCAACCATTGCCATAAGAGCATATCCAGGATACATTTTTCATTCCTAGGCAAAAGAAATAAGAGTAAGCAGAGCTACCATAGAGTCTACGTCAGCCATCTCTGAGGAGTCTTCAGACCTATGAGAAAAAAAAGTTTGTTGTCTGAAAGCATTTAGCTTTGATGAAGCCTGTTACACAGCATGTTTGTGGCAGTAATTAACAAATATGCTGATGTAAACTAACTTTTTAAAGTTCCAGCAAAGTGCCTCACTTCCAGTATTTGAACATGTGCTCTGAGAAAAACTGGATAAAGATGAACACTTAATAGAGGCTTTCTATATTTAATTTCTCCAAGATAAGATAGTTAAAAAGTAGTAAACCTGCTGGGTGCTGGTGGCTCATTCCTGTAATCCTAGCTACATAGGAGGCTGAGATCTGAGGATCTTGGTTCAAAGCCAAACTGGGCAGGAAAGTCCATAAGACTCCTATCTCCAGTTAACTGTCAAAAAGCCAGAAGTAAAGCAGTAGCACAAGTGGTAGAAAGCTAGCCTTTAGCAAAAAGCTTGGGAATTCAAAAAGCCTGAATTCAAGCCCCAGGACCAGGTTCCCTCTCCCTCCCCCAAATAGTAATGAGCCCTTGACTTAGGGAGTGGAATTCTCATGATTGACTTAGACCTGCATGCTTGAAGTACATTTTGCTATTTTCGAAATGGTCTAGACTTACTCACCAGCAGCTACGTGTGTCCTCTAGTCACATGGTAATAGGCACTTGAAGTGGGACTAGTGAGACGGTGGAGCTGAGTTTTTAGTAATATCTAATTTTATTTATCTGAAGTTAAATGTCCTCATGCAGCTTGTGACTACCTTATTGGATTTGGTTTGACCAGTAGTAGAAATTACTTCCTTTTAGGTCCTCCTTTTAGGTCTAGTCTACTATTTTCTAAGTTCTGTCTCCAAGGAAGGGAGAGAGGTTTTAGTTAGGTAAGTTATTAGGCTATTCAGATTTTCTATTTCTTAGACCAGTGTTGTTTAGAAATTCTCTATTTTAATCTAGATTTTTCAACTTTATGAGAATATCACTTATATATTCTCTTAAGCCCTTCTTGCATCTAGTCTTTGTCTAATTAAATCAACTGTATTAAGATATAACATATTTAATAGAACATATATAAGTTATATTTAAAATAAGTTATATTTAATAGAATTCAGCAATCTTAAATGTACTTGGATGAGTTTTGACAGTGTATAGTGTGCAGTTACACAAGCACCATGCATAGACATTCTTGTAATCCCAAATCTCTACTGCCAGTCACCTCTTTGCACTTATTGGCCTCTTTTACAAATCTACATTCTGTCACTGGATTTTTCCCTTTTTCAGAATTGCATGGAAATGGAATCTTATGGTATATGTTCTTTCATATCTAGCGTCCTTCACTTCCATAATGCTTAAAAATTCACCTGTTTCCTTGTATGAATCAAGTTTGTATCTCTTTAATAGTATTTCATTGGATGCATATGCCACAATATGTTTGTCTCCTCAACAGTTGAAGATATTTATTAGAAACTGACACATTTTCTAAAGTGACTGTCTATGAAAGCAAGTTTGAGTGTTCCGATCCAGATGCTATACACCCTCAATGTTTAAAATTTTAACTATTAATGTGTATGTGTATAATGGCATTTTGTAATTTGTGGGTTGATCTTTTCATTGTTATGACTGATGAGGGTAGTCTCATGTGTATATTTGCCACTCAGATCAATTTTGATAAAAATGTATTCATAATTTTTGCCCAATTTTAAAATAAGGTTATCTGTCTTACTGAAAGCTTTTGTTAAAAGTTCTTTATATATTCTGTAAACAAATCCTTTATTAGATAATTTGTTTTGCTAATATTATCCATCTGTGGCTTTCCTTCTTATATCTATAACAGTATTGTATCTGAGAAGTCAAAAGTATTTCATTTTTGTAACGTTTCATTTCTCATTTTCTTATTCTCTAGTACCCTAGTTTTGTATCTTGTTGTACAATTTTACATTCCCTCTTCTAATCCAAAAGTCACTTAAATTTTGACTCTCTATTTTCTTTTAGAATTTAGATTTTTATATTTTACAATTTATTTTGAAGGCTTTGTTGTTGTTGTTGTTGTTGTTGTTGTTGGTGGTGGTGGTGGTGGTGGTGGTGGTGGTGGTGGTGGTGGTGGTGGTGGTGTGTGTGCACGTGCTGGTCCTGGAACTTGAACTCAGGGCCTGGGCTCTGTCCCTGAGTTTTTGCTCAAGGCTAATACTTTATCACTTGAACCACAGCTTCACTTCTGGCTTTTTGGTGGTCAGTTGGAGATTAGAATCTCACAGACTTTCCTGCCCAGGCTGGCTTTGAACCTTGGTCTTCAGATCTCAGCCTCTTGAATAGGTAGGATTACAGATGTGAGCCACTGGCACCTGACTCTCAAAGTAATTCTTACCCATGTTAAGAAGTAAAAGTCAAGATTTCACTTTTTGTATATGGGTATCCATTTATTGAAAAGGGTCTATGTAGTTTTTCCTGCCTTGGAAGTTCTTTCAAAAGTCAGTTGACTAGGTCTGTGATGTAGCTAAGTGGTAAACACTTGTCTGATGCAGAGGCCTGCTGGGCTTCATTCTCCAACATGGAAAGAAAGTCAATTGGCTGGACACAACCTTTCTCCATTAGTCCATAAGTCTGTCATTGCACTGTTGCCACATAGTTTTGTTTATTGTTGACAGTAGTCACATAAGTCTTAGAATTGTATAATCCATTCATCTTTTTTTCTGAAACTGTTATGAGTCTTCTAAATCATGGGCATTTTCAGCATAAATTTCAGAACTAGCTTGTCAGTTTCTAAAAAAAAAAATACTTTTTTTTTCTGCTGTATCTCTTCTGTAAGCATGCTTACATACTAAAACTTTCTCTTGCTCTCAGTGCCCACTATCAAATACCCATTTGTCTTCTAGCATTACATTTACCAAGTAAGAAAGGTGAAGATGAGCAGCCGACGGAAACGTGCTCCTCCTGTGAAGGTAGATGAAGAGAGGCAGCAACAGCTTCGTTGGAACATGCTTGAGGACCGAAGGAATGAACCACTCACTGACGATGAGCAGCCTTGCCTAGCTGCTGACTCCTCTCCTGCCCTGAGCATCAGCCTAGATGACAGTCCCTTGGAAGAAACAGCTCACAGAGAGAAGAGGAGATGTTCAGAGGTGGTGAGCTCAGTATCAACTAAGAAAGAAGAAATTGTTGATACTGTTTCCTCCTTGTCTGTAAAATTGAATATTGTAATTTCTCCTTATCACTGCGATAATTCTTGGAAGGCCCTTTTGGGAGAATTAACTCTTCAGCTTCTTCCTGGACACAGTTTAATGGAAAATTTTTCCCAAAGGAGTTTCACATTGATGAGTTCTGAGTCAGTCAATCAATTCCTGATCTATGTTCATTCAGAATGTGAAGATGTAGAGAAGCAAGAAAAGGAACTTAAAGAATCAATCAATTTTTGTGACAAGGGAATTCCAGTGGAATCATCCTTTAGTGGTGAGATGTTAGAAGATTTGGGATGGCTGCAAAAGAAGAGAAGAATAAAACTTTACCAAACACCGGAAGGAAATCACATGATCAAGGTAGTTAATTTCTGTGGTGACTTAGGGTTCTTCACTAGCAGTTCATTTTGAAAGTAGTTGAGAAGGAAAATCTGAAAACCTATCAGTAAGCCTCTCCTCATTAAGCTAAAAGTACACTTTATTTGGGGCTTTCAAGACTAAAAACTGTGTATTATAGCTAGGCTTCCTTTCTGTCTCTACTCTCCATGACTTGTTTCGGTCTTTATCATCTCTTCCTCTTATTGTGAGTCATTTGTCCTTTTCTATTTATCCTTTTCAAATTCCTTAGCTATTCTGTTCCAGAAATGATACAATATGAACGCAACTCTTTTCTCCCCCAGAGAACTAATGGAATCTTTCTAATCTGACATACTAGCCCCTCCTTTGATGAATTCTGGAAACTCCTTTTGTTACTCCATGTTATGTCCCAGGAAGTCTACATTAATTTATCTTCTGCACATATCCTGCTGTCTTTCTGCTTCTTTGCATTTGCTCTCACAGTTCTCTCTGCTTGGACACCTCTCCTCCTTTCCCATACTGCCTCCTGGCCATTCTTTAACATTCTGTTCAGAGATTATTTGTTCCATGGAGACATTTTACTAAACCCGCTGGCTCAGGTATGCATCCTTACCAGAATACCTAACGAATATTTTTATTTTTGTTTTGGTCACTTAAGAGTACATTTATAGCTGGGCACCTGTGGATTACACCTGTAATCCTAGCTACCCAGGAGTCTGAAATCTGAGGATCATTGTTCAAAGCCAGCCCAGGCAGGAAAGTCTGTGAGACTCTTATCTTCAATTAACCACTAGTAAACCAGAAGTGATGCTGTGGCTCTCAGTGGTAGAGCACTTGCCTTGAGCTAAAGTTCTCAGGGATAGTGCCCAGGTCCAGAGTTCAACCCCTACAACCAACAAAAAAAAGAAAAAAGAATACATTTACATTTCAGATGTTTCTCCCTTTTAAACCGCAAACAATACTGCCTCTTTAGAGGAGTGCTGTAGCCAAAAGATTTTTAGTAAATGAATAGATAGATTTGTAATTTTTTTTTAGGTTCTGCCATTTACTACCTACCAGCCATGTTGCAAATCTTGTGTTAAACTTTGTTTAAATTATTTAAATGCTCTAATTTCAGCTTTTTTTCTACCATGTCAAATTGTAATACCTGTTCTTTTCTTATAGAATTGTATTTTAAAATGAAATAGTGTAATAGATGTACTTTGTAGTGAGATTAATATATCTTCATGCTAACCTTACAAGAATACAGAATTTAAAACATCAGATAATCTTTGTTTCTTGCTAGTTTTAAAGAGAGTTACTCAATAAGCTTATAGTTTCAGAACTGACCAGAGCAAACGAGAAAAGTTAGAGACATTAGATTGCCATTAATTTTTCCTAGACAGTGATACTATAACCAAGTAATGCCCTATATTTATTGAGTGTAAGTGCCAAAATTGTGACTTGGTGACACAGAGTTGCAAGAATCCATAGCTTATGTATATGTTGTCACCTCCTTTGAAAACCCAGGATTTCTATAAATATTTATTGTCACTGTACTAATCTATCTCCAGCTAAACACAAGACAAATACTAATAATTAAATGCAATATTTGTCACAGATTCCTGTGTGTGCTGGTAGGTTCTAGTTTTTTTACTGAAAGAGTAGAGAATCTCAGTGATTTGGGAATCAGACTCAGAATAGTGTGGAGAGATGAAAAAAATTTAACACTGTCCACCACTAAAAACTTCTACAGTTATATAGGTTCTCTCATATGCACTGCTTTCTATTTTGTAAGGTAGCATTTGAGTCTAAATAAATGTTTTATTTTGCAAGTTTTTTTAGCTCCTAAAAATGACTGCCAGTATTCAAATTAGGTATTTCAACTGCTTAATTTCATATGCATTGTTTCACTTGTTCAGGTACTTAATAAAATTCTCTCTATGTTAGTATTTGTCTACTCATAAGGGTTCTAAAACCTAATTAGGCATAAGAATCCTGTATGTGCATTAACATCCTTCCAGGAAATCTGCATTTTAACAGGCTTCTCTGATTAGTCTGATATTTGTCAGGTTTAGAAATTATTGATTAGGTATGGAAAATTGGATGTTTGGTTCTAGTTAGGGATGTATTTTTCCCAATAATTTCAATGATACTTCACATATAGTAAACACATGCATTTTCAGATGTTTATTACTGAAAGTGAAATTATGTGGCAAAGACATTGTGTATACCTTTAAAAAACAATCTTTCCAAAAGACATTTTTCTTATGTCCTCATAAATAATGGTATATCCCAATTGAAACTGTTGTTATGTTGATTCCTTGTAGATTGGAATTTACATCATGGAAGCTGGTCTAGCAAAATTAGATTTTTTCAGTGATGCAAATTCACGAATGAAAAAGTTCAATCAACTCATGAAAAGAGTGATGGAAAAGTTATATCATTTTATTATCCCAGGTAATTTTTAAGGTAAACTTTAAAATTGTTATTTGGACTTGTGAGTGTTCTTTTAACTCTTACAGCATAAGTGGAAAAAAAACAGGTAATTAAAATGATAAATTTAAAAGACATCAGTCAAAAAAAAAAAATAAAAAAAATAAAAGACATCAGTCACCTTATGAAAAAAATTTTACTTGTCTAAATATTATTATTTTATTTCCTTATTTTATTTGCTTAGTTTGTAGTGAACATTCAAGAAATATCATCAGAGAAAATATATCAGTTAAAAGGCAGTCAAGCCAGGCACCAGTGTAATCGTAGCTACTCAGGAAGTTGAGATGGAATTGAGCTCTTTGATTTTTTTTTAAATTTTTGTCGGGGTGTAGGGCTTGAACTTGGCCTTGGCACTGTCCCTAAGCTGTTTTTGCTCAAGGCTAGTGCTCTACCACTTTAAACACAGTACCACATCTTGTTTTCTGGTGGTTAAATGGAGGTAAGAATCTCATAGACATTCCTACCTGGGTTGGGTCTCAAGACTCTTGAGTGACTAGGATTGTTAAGCATGAGCCACCAGTACTGGAGTTCTTTTCTTTTGTTTTGTTTTGTTGTTGTTTTTTTTTTAAAAAAAACTCCTATGTAAAATTTCCTCAGTCAGGTCCAGGTCCTTGTCTGGCCTTTGTTCCATCCATCCTTTCCAGTCTGACAAATGGCCTTCAAAGCCTGGTTTCTATAAAGATCAAATGGCTCTATGTCTTGGCAAGACTTTGCATCCTTGGTTAGACCTTTTAGAATTCTCAGCCACTGGTGTCCAAAGGAGTATGGATGGCTTGGTACGGCCAGCAAAACTACTGGGAAAACAGTTCAAATTCTCTTCTAGCTGAGAGTTATTTCAGGTTCAGTCTATACAAAATATTTTGGAAGTCAGTTTCTAAGCATGGTTGTTGACATTTTTTGCACATTATTATTTCATATTACTACTAAAAAATTATTTTGTATGTTAGAACAGTAGGAAAACCTTGAGCTTCAGAATGAAGAATGAATGTTCTCAAATACATGCAGAGTTGTTTTTTTTTTAAGTTTTAATGCAAGTTCCATCATTCTGTCTTTTAAAAAACAATTCAGAAAGGGTTAGGAACATGGCTTAAGTGGTAGACAAATGCTTAGCAAGCTGAGGCCTGATGAAGCCTTGATGCTAAGCAATAATAATAATAATAATAACAAAATAAGATGAATACTGAATTTGAATTTTAAAAACATGATTTCTAAGAAAACTTTAAAATGTTAACACTAAATTGCCTGTTATAATGGTATGAAATAATAAAGTATATAATTATACATTAATTGTGTGATTTTGAAAATCACTTATGGCATCTTGTAATAGAAAGATTTGGGAACTTTTTGGTGTAATCCCTTAGTTCTAGAATGTATTGGGTTTGTTGTATTAAACTCTTTGAAAGCAGTTCAGAAATGGCTCACTTCTTCCCTTTGAGAGTGATGTTTTTAACAAAGAATCAGCTTAAGCAGATTATAGATAGGAGATTTTTAATATTCTTACAAAATAGTTAAAGGACTGTTTCTTTTTTTTTTGGGGGGGGGGGTCCGGTCGTGGGGCCTGAGCTCTGGGCCTGGGCGCTGTCCCTCAGCTCTTCAGGTCAAGGCTAGCGCTCTACCACTTGAGCCACAGTGCCACTTCCGGCTTTTTTTCTTTTTGCTTATGTGGTGCTGAGGAATCGAACCCAGGACCTCATGCATGCAAGGCAAGCGCTCTACCACTGAGCCACCTTCCCAGCCCCTTAAAGGACTCTTTCTACTTAACCAATGTTACTACTAGAAACCTTTTTTAAGTAGAAGAAATAGATATGAAAAATTATATCTGGATAGGCATAGTGGCTTACATGTTTAAGAGGCTAAGGCAAGAAATTCTAAGCCAGTCTCACTAAATTACTAAGTCCCATCTCAGGAAACTAATACTCATACACAGACAGACAGACAGACACACACACACACATACACACACACACACACACACACTTCTATGTTGAGATGTAAAAGTGAAGTTATCTTTGAGTTTCTTGAATGATTATCAATACCCACAAAGGGCCAGATGTGCATCATCTTGATGCACATTTAAGCTTGACACAAAAACCCACCTTTTTTGCCTTCAGTGGGCAAGTGATTGCAATACCAAGTAGATTGTGGGGGTCTGCTAAATTTAAGTACAGAAGCATTGTATGAACACAAAGAACATTAATTCTAGCTTTAGAAAAACTGAGAGAAAAATTTCCAAACATTGAAAACTTAACAGCAATTGAAAAATAGCACTTGAACTATCTTATGGAACCACTAGGTAAATTTTTTTTTTTTGATAGATAACAATTTCCAGTCATGAAACACTGAGTAATACCCCAGAGATGAATGAATACACAGTACTTTTTTAGGATAAGAATTGCTTGTGTCTAGGGCTGGGAAGGTGACTCAGTGGTAGAGCACTTGCCTTACATGCATGAGGCCCTGAGTTCGATTCCTCAGCACCACATAAGCAAAAAGAAAAATAAGCCGGAAGTGGCACTGTGGCTCAAGTGGTAGAGCACTAGCCTTGAGCTGAAGAGCTGAGGGACAGAGCCCAGGCCTGAGTTCAGGCCCCACGACCTGACCCCAAAGAATTGCTTGTGTCTATACATGGTAGATCAAGTTGTGAGTACATTGTTACTGAATATGCAGATACAGTAGAAGATGAGGAAGATGAAGAAAGTGAACCAGAGGGACAAGATATTGATGAACTCTATCATTTTGTGAAGCAAACACATAAACAAGAGACACAACCTGTCCAAATGGATGTCCAGCACCCTGCATTGACCCCTGTTTTGAGACCCTACCAGAGAGATGCTGTCAACTGGATGCTTCAGCGAGAGCACCTTGCAAGCACACCTGCTGGTGGCAAGTACAATGCTTAGAGAAAGACACATGGGTTAGAGGGTTTACGTGAGAGAGAGCTGGGGGATAGATAGATAGGGGATAGAATAATCATTAAACAAAACATCTTGAAGAATGGATAGAATGGAAGTTTCTGTGAGCAAAACTGTCTTCTACGAAATCCAAAATTAATATCTGAAATAATTTATCTAATATTAGTTTGGGCTAGTTTTTCCCAAGTTTTGGACTTGATTAGAATTTTTGAAAACGAAGGCATTTGTTTACAAGTTTCATTGCTCTCAATTCAATGTCAGCTGGACCCATTGTTTTAGACCTAGGGCTAGTCAAATATGACAGCATGAGAGTAGGCTTGTGGAGGAAAGAGTGACCCAAGGACATGCCTGAAGATATTCCCTTCAAATAGATTCCACCTTCATCAACTTGGAGATTCTTTCACCTCCCAATAGTCCATCAAACTCTGAACCCAACAATGAATTAATCCATTATTATGCAATCACTTCCCAAAAGATCCTTCAGGAACATCACTGATCACTCCTTCACCCTGAGCCTTTGGGGGATATTTTAGATATGAATCATAATGCCTCATTAACATAGAGATTGTCCCAAATATGACTCTCCAAGTTGACATGTGCTCTGAGTTTGACATATACACAAGATTCCAGACAGTACCATGAAAAAATATAAAGTATCTAAATAATTTTAAAATTGATTGTAGATAGAAAAAAAATGTATACTTCCTGTACACAGTGCTGGTGTGAAGTACTCTTCCCATCCTAGAAAGTTCCCTTGTGGCAGGGACAGTTTTCTTACTGTAACTCCTAAGAGACACACTTCTCATTTGGCAGATTTTAGTATTAGTGGTTCTAGTTGAGGCAGGTTCAACACTTGTGTGTTATGATTTGAGACTGTCACCCTCAGTTAAGACTTGCTTTCCAACCTATGTAAGAAATCAGTGATGATTTGAGTAATGTTCTAGCCTAGTCTAATACTGCTAGTAATGTACAAGCATATATCTGTTGGGTTATTTTAAATTTTCATGCAGTCACTTGGATGATTTATATAAGATCATTTTATTGAGTACCAGTTGGTTATAGTTTTTTTAATATATATGTAAACATATGTAGATATATATATGTAGATATATATCTATTTTTTTCTTTGTTAACCTTCCACTATTTGTTGTGCTTTGCTCTTCTGTCTTACTACTTGCTTATGTGGATTTATACCTAAGTCAGAAAAAGCTGAAGAACCATATTAGAAGAAAATATTTGAAGGGATTCTTAGCCATTTACCCAGTGTTAAGTCAATGGCATGCATTTTCCCAATTGAGACTACTCAAGGATATGAATTAAGATCCCAGGAATCCTGTCTAATTTTATCTGAATGTGACTATTTGACAGGAAAAGGAAAACAAACGTAAAATCTTATTGTTATGGTTCTATTTTGCTTTAGAAAATTCCCTGCACTTTTTATGGCGAGAAATTGTTACATCTGAGGGGCTGAAACTCTACTATAATCCATATACAGGCTGGTAAGGCAAAATTTTATTTGTGATTAATGTAAAAAATAAATACAATGAAATACTATATGGCATTATAACTGTTGGTCTTAATTTTTGTAGTATCTTGAAATAGAATAATAAATTATTCTTATTAAACACATATGCTAGGACAAACAGAACTAATAGCACTTGTTTTTCAGTAAATAAAAGCATCATAATGATATAAGGAGTTTAGTTAAGATTTACAGACAGATTTTTATCCAAAGTAAAAAGTTATCTTGTTTCTTAGTGGCCAGTTTTTATACTTTTGTAATTAAATTTGACAATTTGTATAACAAATTAGGAATTATTAAACATAAAATAATCATTTATTGTCTCTCTCAGTGTTTTTTTTCACAGATGTATAAAGATTCTTTTAAGAAGATTCATAATTTTTTTATGTGTCAAAAAGAAAAAAGATGACAAATATTTACCAGTCCATTTATGGTTCTGCAGACTTAATTGTCCACTTAAGCAGTTATTAATGATCAGATTTCAATTGGTTCATTCTAAGACACAGTATAAGATTTTTATACTCCTGTTATATGTTTTTCTTGTTTGTTTTGTTTTTCCTTTAGCATCATCCGTGAGTACCCACATTCCGGACCCCACTTGCTTGGTGGGATCTTAGCAGATGAAATGGGTCTTGGAAAGACAGTGGAGGTTTTGGCTCTGATTCTAACACATACTCGACAAGATGTCAAACAAGATGCTCTCACTCTTCCTGAGGTAGGGAGTAGTACTGTGGTGTTGAGGAAAGCAGGGCACATATGTTCCCAGAAAGCATCCTGTCATGAACATTTGCTTGGCACACAAACTATCACTTTCTATTCGCTCTGGCTGATGATCTGTGTGAATTAAATGGCTAATTTCAAGCGAGCCCCCAGAATTGGATATTTATGACCTGGCAGAGTCTTCTCTGATGATATTGGCTAAGGAGGAAAGGTATACGCAATCAGCTCCCACTGTTGGCAGAGGAGAAACCACTTTACAAAAGTTCGGTTGACTTCATATATTTGGTCACCACTGAAAACCTATTCTATATTACCACTTTTTTTATATACAAATATTAAGTATAAGTTTTAGAATCTAAAATGAAGGCTATGTTTAAAGGACAGGTAGCTTAGTAGATTGTTAGATAAAAACAGGCTCTTAGGTATTCTTCATGAAATACATGTGTTTACAAATAGAAATTTTAGACTTGACAAAAAAATAACTTCACTGGGGCAAATGTTGCTGTAGATCATATGTTCCAGTGATGAAATCTGAAGACAGCACATTACATACTGCTCAAATGAGACCACTAAACAAGGTTAATGTTAATTCTTTTCAGAGCCCACCAGGCATACACAGCTTTAGTTAGTATTTATAGTGTGGTAATGTGATCCTATTTGAAAAATTAGCCAATCAGATCTGACTAGTAATGAGAAAAAAAAATCTATTTCTTTTGTAGAAAAACAGCTCAATATGTTGTTTTAAATATTAATAACCTCGTTCTGGAGCTTTCTATACATTAACTTATTTTAATTCCTAACTTAATTTAATTCCAAGTTATTATATTATTCTGTTATATTATTATTATATTTTATTATTATATTATTCCAAGTTATATTATTATTATAAACTCAATATGTTAACTCTTTTAAAATATTCCCTAAAAGTTAATGTTAGCAATTCCATACAACATTTCGGTAATTTAAGATAAAAAATTTTAAAGGTAAATTCAGTTGTGAGCTCTGAAATAAAAATAAAGTTTGTATGTGGGAAAGGCATGATAGCCCTTTCATAATTGTATAAAACTGTTCTGTATTTCCTTAGTGGAAGGGTGATTAATGTTAATAAAAACAGTTGAGAATACCGAAAGCAAACACGTGACTATGGAATGTTGTTATGTTAGGGGAAAGTGGTGAATTATTTCATCCCATCAAATTGTTTTGGAGGAAAAGCAAAAGAGACAAAAACGCGGAATGTAGAATTTGAACCTAAGGAAAAAGTTCATTGCCCTCGTAAGTATGAAGACTTTTAAAGGAAATAACTCCTTACAGTGATCTTTCTGATCATTTTCTCAGTCCTTAGAGATATCTTGTAATTATTATGAATAATTGTTCTTACAATTTATCCTTTGTATAAATTTTCTTATCTATAATTCATAATACCTTCACTTAAAAATAGTAATTTTTTTGTTGGACTTGGCCCAAGCACTTCTTGTTAGGTCTATTGACTTTAAGCTTACAGTTGAAATCCAATTTTATTTTTGCCCTTACTAATAGTAGTAGCATATACTAAGGATAATTGCTAGGGCTTTTTTTAAAATTTTGAATAATTTTTTTATATATGACTAACAAATTAGCTTGAATAATTCTTCTCTGAATTATTTTTGTTCTGGTAATTTTTCTTAATATGTTGAGATAAATTTTACTGTCTCTTCTTCAAATTGTACTATACTTCAATAAATCTTTTAATTATTTTTCCTTAACTTAATTCTCAATGCAAGTAAGATTAACTGAGTTTTAGTTCCATTTCATGCTAATCATTTTGACTGAGTTGGCCTACCCTTTTGCATTTAGCAACACGTGTGATGATCCTGACAGCTGTGAAAGAAATGAATGGAAAAAAAGGAGTTTCTATCCTTTCCATCTACAAGTATGTCAGTTCTATGTATAGATACGATGTGCAGCGGAACAGAAGTCTTCTTAAGCGGATGCTGAAATGTTTAATTCTCGAAGGTCTAGTGAAACAGATCAAAGGCCACGGTTTCTCTGGGACTTTTACATTGGGGAAGAACTATAAGGAAGAGGATGTATGTGATAAAACGAAAAAGCAGGTACCAGAGCACTTGCTGACTACATTTACCTATAAGTGATGCCTTCTGTAAGTTGACACAGCTTACCTTGACTTGTAAGCTTACAGACTGATTTTTTTTTTTTTTAAATACTAGTTAGGAAAAGCACTTACGGAAATGGCTGCCTTCTACTTTCTAAATACAAGATCCAGGGGAGTAGAAACTTAATCTTGGTTAACATTAAGCCCATAGAAAAGTATATGGCACATAACTAGGTCTCTGGTGAATTGTAAAATTAATAGGTTAAACATTATAGATTTCAAGGTAACTTCTTTATTCTCATCTTGTGCTGTTAACAGTTAAGAAGTTACGTCCACATTTTAGAAATATTAAGAATACCCTTAAGTTTACATAATACTTTATATCCATTTTTAACCTTTTATATAAAATTCTCATTTTCCCAGTGTCGATGCTTATAAAATTTTTGTATATTATAATTTTTATAATTTCCACTTTTTTTTACTCAAAGTTAGTGCTCTACTATTTGAGCCGTAGCTCCACTTTCTGTATATTGTTATTAAACAGCTTCCATTTGGTCCAGTAATCTCAGTTTGCTTTTAGGAAAATAAGCATAGAATTTACAAATAAAAATCCAGAAAAGATTAATGGCAATAAGTCAAATAGTGAAGCTACAAGCTTCATAGGACACAGAAAAAGAGCAGCAGAAAATAATTCAATTTCTTAGAATAAGGGTTCTCCAACATTGTCTCCTGACACCACATGAAACTACAAAGAACTTGTGTGCTTTTAGTAATCCTGCTTCCACTAGGCAAAGCAAATCTAAATTAATGCCTTTGGTTCTGTGTTAACTGTCCTTACTCTTTTGCTCAACTTCATCTTTTTTTTTTTTAATTTTATTTTATTTTATTTGAGAACATAGTGTACAGAGGGGTTACAATTACATGGGCAGGATAATGCATACATTTCTTACCAAGCATTGCAGCCTCCTCCTTTGTTTACCCTTCACCTCCCTTCCCAGCCTCCCCCCTCCCCCCCACCCAATCATACCCCCCTCCCCCACACACACCGACATTGTAAAGCTGGTTTTGACATGACATTTTGTACTTCTCATTGTTGCAACAGGTCCACCTGAATCCTTAAACGACTTGTTTGTCCCCATCTCCTCCACATGTTATACTGACATCAAATATAGTGAAAGCGGGGGTTACACTGTGGGGGAGGGACATACAAAGCAACAAAGAGATAATCTTATAAATGTGTTAGAAACACATGCATGAAAGAAACGAAAACATTAAAATACATATTTAAGGGTTCATTTTCCTAACATCACATTATCTGACCTTTTCCGCTTGACTCATACCTATACTAGATATTGCAAATAAGGGAAACCATGGGACCTATGTTTCTTTGGGCCTGGCTTACTTCACTTAATATAATTTTTTCCAAACCTTTCCATTTCCTAACAAATGGGGAAATGTCATTCTGATGGAGGCATAGAATTCCATTGTGTATATATACCACATTTTTTTGATCCATTCATCTACTGAGGGGCATCTGGGTTGGTTCCATATCTTAGCTATGGTAAATAATGCTGCAATAAACATAGTTGTGCTGGTAGCTTTAGTGTGGTCTTGTTTGTAAACATTTGGGTAAATGCCCAAAAGTGGGATTGCTGGATCATAGGGGAGATCTATGTGAAGTCTTTTGAGGAACCTCCATACTGCTTTCCAAAGTGGTTGAACAAGTTTACATTCCCACCAACAATGAAGTAAAGTTCCTTTCTGTCCACATCCCCTCCAGCATCTGTTGTTGTTAGAGTTCTTGATTTTTGCTGTTCTTTCTAACTGGAGTGAGGTGATATCTCAATGTTGTTTTGATTTGCATTTCTTTGGTGGCTAGGGATGTTGAACATTTCTTCATGTGTCTATTGGCCATCCCTCTTTCTTCTTCAGAGAAGCTTCTCTTTAAGTCTTTCACCCACTTATTTATTGGGCAGTTGTTTCTTTGAGGATTTGTTGTTGGGTGGTTTAATTTTTTGAGTTCCAAGTATATTTTAGCTCAACTTCATCTTGACAGCTTTTGGTAGAAACTATTTCTGTTACCTACTTGCTCATCACACTCCCACATGTAGTATGTACTCCTGTTAGCATCCTTTTTCTTAGTATTCTTTGAGATCTGTTGTAACCAGGAGTCAAATATTGCTCATATGCATAACCCCAGCCTCTTAATTATTCAAAATGCAATTGAATGAGAGACAGAAGGCACATACACAGAAAAGGAAAGGATAGGGAAAATGTATTTGCTAATCTCAGGTCACAGTATATTAACTTACTTTTATTTTTTAGTACTTGGTACTTTTGTTATAGCCTTAGTTTGTATGTTGATACACTGTAATCTTGTAGTCTTCCTTAATTTAAACAGACTATAATTAACAAATTAGTACCAAAATGTCAATAACATCCTTTTTCTAATCTTTCCTCTTTCCAGATCATGCTTGTATAGAGTAGAATCTTCCTTTGGTTTCTGTAGATTAGAGAGTTCTGACAGAGGCTGGATTAGATGCTTTCTGTCAGAAGTGAGTCTCCTTAGGGTAAAGGGAGCAAAGACTAGCTACAGGAGTTTATGTAAAGCATGTGCAAAAAGTTAGGAGTTGAGTTTCAGAAATACAACTATGTTGAAAAAAGTAAATTAAGTCTGATTTTTTTCCACAGGTAGTAGGAAGCCCAAGGAGAATTCAGAAAGATTCCAGAAAATTAGGGAACAAGGACACAGATTCTGAATACTTGCCCTCAAACACTTCGGATGATGATGATGATCCTTACTGCTATTACTATAAGGCCAGGAGAAACCGTAGTAAACCAAGGAAAAAGCTATTAACAAACAAAGGAAAAAGTCAGCCTGTTACCAGTCCTGATTCACAAGGTCACTGTCCAGCTACAAATGACTCTGGGATCGCTGATGTTACTATGTCTGAGAGTGCATGTGTATCTGACGTTAAACAAGAGCAGGAATCAAAGGACCATGCTCAATCTCTGGACGCTGCTAGTAATGAGGTACCGCATTCTCCTCCTGAGACTCCCTTCAATGCCCCTGACTATCGCTTTGAGTGCATATGTGGTGAAGTTGGGATAGACCCTAAGCCTCGGGTTCAATGCCTGAAATGCCATCTGTGGCAACATGCCAAGTGTGTGAACTATGAAGAGAAGAATCTGAAGATTAAACCTTTCTACTGCCCCCACTGCCTTGTTGCAATGGAGCCGGTGTCAACAAGAGCCACTCTGATCATCTCTCCAAGTTCCATCTGTCACCAGTGGGTGGATGAGATCAACAGGCACGTCAAGTCCTCATCTCTTCGAGTCTTGGTAAAGGCACTGGGGGCTTAAAGAGGGATAGAAACATGAAAGTTTTTGCTTCAAGAGTTATTATAATCTAATACACTTTTTGTTTTATCATCCACCTAAATTAAGTTACTGACTGAATACTAACATTATATCAGAGCCTGAAGAGAAAATTAAAATTAAGAAATTGAACAGAAGTATTCATTCTTTTCTGATTTTAGAGGGTTGAAAGTATTTTTGAGTAGAAAGATGTGAAAGCTTTTTCAACAACCATTGGTCATGCCAATGGGAAAGAACTGTTTTTAAGCACTGGTTCTTTTAGAGAGAATACCAGCCAAAGGCAACACTATAATTTAGCTGTCCTCTGACTTGTCACCTCTGAGCTCCAGATTTTTTTCTCTCAAGTGTCAGCTACCTTGTTAGTGAAATAAGAATTTACTCAATCTACAGGTATTTATGTATTTATTGAGCACCTATTATGTGCCATACCTGGGCCAAAGTCTATGAATAATATCCTGCTATGAAGATTAAATGGTTTGATAGAAGTGCTGTCCCACTAAGTGGTCAGTGTTACTGTTTACTGCCTGTGTTCTTTTTTTTAATCTGAGAAATTATTGTTGTAGGTTTTTCTAATTTCAGCCACTATCATAGTCATGGAAACCACAATAATAGAACACAGCTATTGCCTGGGAAGGGCTCTAGTTTGAATCTTAGTTCTTTCAGTTTTGGGCAAGCCACCTGATACTTACATGAAGGATAGAAACAATGCCCACTCATTGAATTCTAAAGATAATGCTTACCACGTGGAAACTGTTTCTTGAACGATAACCCTTATGCTACTTTTGCATGCCATTGTGCTCTAACCAAGCTGTTGGATCTGTTGACCTGTCATCCTTTTCCTTTCTTTCCCACCTGTGTAACTCCTATGTTATCACAGGCATACCTCACATTTTAAACTCCTGAATTCTCCTCAGGCATGGAATTGATCTTTCTACCATGATGCCATCACATATACTTTCCTTCCAGGTCCTTGTTATTTGTCTTTCACAATTAAAACAAGTGTTCCTCTAGCCAGGTGTGGCTCTCATAGCATATATGGTGTCCTGAGCCAATGTGAAGGGCTCAATAAGGGGGTAAATGTATGTTTGCCTTGTCTTTGACAAGACTGTCTGTAATAACTGTCGATGCTCATTACTTCTAGGTATATCAAGGAGTGAAGAAAGATGGCTTCTTACAGCCTCATTTTTTGGCAGAACAGGACATAGTTATCATTACCTATGATGTCCTCCGTTCCGAACTGAACTATGTCGATATCCCACATAGCAATAGTGAGGATGGGCGTCGTCTGCGGAACCAGAAGCGCTATATGGCCATTCCCAGCCCTCTAGTTGCTGTGGAATGGTGGAGGATCTGCCTTGATGAAGCTCAGATGGTTGAGTGTCCAACAGTTAAGGTTAGTCTGAAAAATCTCAAAGTAGGGGAAGAAAGAGGGAATATCAATGGTTTAATCCTTGAAGAATAGTTTTCTCACACTATTAATAAAAGCTTATTGTTAAACACTACATTTCTTTTTCTCCTAAGCTATCAATTTAATAGCCCATTGGAATTACTTTGATACTCTGAATCATTGCTCTGTATTTGGTGCTCAAATACTCTTGGATAAGATGTCAATGTGTGTGTGATACAGATCAAAGCAAATTAAGACTTTTATAAGAACTTCTGCTAACTGGAAAGCTCATTGTCTAGGCTCTGGTACCTTTGAGGAAAACTTGACTTTAGTAGTAGTTTGTTCTCTCTGACAGATAATGATGGTGACAGAAAATGCAGTTACAGAGGACAAAATTATGACTCAGCCTTCTTTGTCTAGTCTATAACATAAGCTGAATTCATGAATTAAATCTCCTAATACAGGTTTACATTACGTGTATGAAGTGGTGTTGGAAATGTTTTAGTGGTACAGGGAGATTTTTCACTCTCTGTGTGTTTGAACTACCTTATCATTTCAGAGTGGCACGGGCAGCATCCTCATAGTAAGAGCTCTTGTAATGGGAAATGCTGAATGTGATATTCATCAATGAATGTGGCAACTATTAAAGCAGGATAAGATATCGCGTTTGAAGTATAGAGATTCATAGACTGTTTTCATAAGTAAACATATGCCTCACTTATGCACTCTTCCAGTGACTTTTTAACTTTTTTGGCAGTACTGGAGTTTGAACTCAGGGCCTAGTGCTTGCTTAAGCAAGCTCTCTACTTCTTAAGCCATACTTTCAGCTCTGTGTTGTCCTATGTTCTTGTTGGTTTGAAGATAAGGATGATGGTAGGAATGATGTTGATCAAGATGCATTATACTTATAATCTGAATTGAAACCCCTTTTTACAACTACTTAAAGATAATTTTAAAAATAAAAATAAAAGGTAAAATTTCACCAACTTCTCTGCTTAGACTGGCCTCAGATCATGATCCTTCAGTTCTCAGCCTTCTATGTAGTTAGTGTAAGGTATATTAAATAGGTTTCATTAGGTAGCTGATGAAGAGAACATCATGGGCTATTCAGGCAGGAAAAGAAGTTTATTTACCAAACTGCTGCCCCTCCCCCCCACCATGCATGGATGAGAAGGAAGGCTGAAAAAGGAAGGAGGGATCCACCCCTGGGCCAGGACTTATCTAGGCCAGGGACAGGAAGAGGTGTGGCCAGGTGAGGGAAAGGTGTGGCCACACTAGACCCCCATATGACCTCAGAATCTGGGACCCTCCTCAGGTCAGATGGGAGGCATGTGACCAGAGGCAGCCCAGGATGTGACCTAGCAGCAGGGGAAGGTGACTGCTTCCAGGTCTGCCAGTCTCCTAGGTAACAGATACTGGGTGGAAACTTAACCAAGAGGTAGGGAGGTGTCCCTGTGCAGACCTTACAGCTAGGATTCCAAGTGATAACTTTGACTTCTTGTTTCTCTCTCATTAGGCTGCAGAAATGGCTCAACGACTGACTGGGATTAATCGGTGGTGCATCAGTGGCACTCCAGTACAGCGAGGACTGGAGGGTAATGTAGGCTTTCTGAATATATGAAATGTATTTCAAAAGCCTATTATTTTGGAGAAAATAACATGATATGTTACTGTGTATTAAACAATTAACAAAATCCTTACTCATGTGAATGTGTATGTATAGTACACTCTTAATAGTTTTAAGCACTTGTCTTTTTTTCCTGCTAGTACTGGGCCAGAACTCAAAGCCTTGCACCTGCTCATCTTGTTTGCTTGACTAGCAACTCTACCACTTGAGTCACACCTCCAGGCCAGTGTTTTGTTGATTTTCTTGAAGATAGAATCTCATAGACTTTTTCTGCCCAGGCTGGCTTTGAACCATAATCATCAGCTTTGTGAGTAGATGGTATTACAGGCTTGAGTCACTACAGTCCAGCTAGCATTTATTTTTTAAATGAACTTGTTTGGGTTTTTTAATATTTGAAGATTAGATATCCAGTGAGTAGACGCATTATCTTAAGTAATTATTGTACCTACTAAACAGTATAGATACAGATCAAAATTGAACTCTATTTCAAAATGATAGAAAACAGAAAAAAAGAGCCTGACAGAGAGAGATGGAAAGAGAGGAAGAGGGAAATGGAAGGATGAAGACAGGAAAGAGAGGACAAGGAAAAGAGCAAGAAGGAAGGGAGGAAAGAAAATTAATTTCAATTGGATGTGAGTAATTATTAAAATAGGGACCATAGTTTTCTTTGAATCCATGTAGGACCATGCTTTTGCTAATTCTAAAAGTTACAAAGTTATTAGTAGCTTTGTAGTGTCGCATAATAGCATATTTGTTATCCTTAAAACCATTCCTCTGGTTGAGTTTTTATATCTAGTCCACCTCTTTCCTCCCTCTCCCATGCACACACTGATGTTTCCATGTTAATCTTTTGTTACTTGCTTTGTCCTTGGAAAAGATACTGCATTTTTAACACATCTATTCAAGTTGCAGATACTTAAAAGTTTAAAAAAATGCTGTTTCACATGAAAAAAATTTGCAGAAAAACAATTACTAAAATAAAGTTAAGTTGAAAAATTTAAGCATATTTGGAGTACATTAGTTTTTGAGGCATCTTTAATACTTACCTGTCTGAAAATTTTAAGTTTTCATACATTACCTTTGAGTTTAGATTATCCTGCTAAAATTAAAACATCAGCATCCATACAAGAGAAAAATTTTCTAGGCAAAGAAATCTATATTGAAATACATAATTTAAATGGTTCATGAAGATACTCAATAGAACAATAAGTCAGATTTAGTGATCTGCCTTCACATTTGAAAACTGAAAAATTGCATGTAGTTATTAATAAATCTCATTCAGCTCAAAAGTTAGCAGGAAGTTGAGGATATGAGTAGTAGGGTTGAGAGAGATGGGAGAGGATAGAAGGGGTTAGAAGATACATTATATGATAAACTGACATGTTGAATTAAAACCCCTTTGTATGCAGTTACTTAAAGATAATTTATAAAAAGCAGAAGGGTAGAGACAATATAAATAATTGTCAGTTGCTTTCTCTCGTTTCAGTGTTTAAAAACATGAATAATCCTTCCTCACTTCCCGGGTAGTTTATTTTACATATGTTGGCAAGACTTTTGAGCACTTGTTACCATTACAAAATCACCGAGTGATTTTTTTTTTACATTGTTATTGAGCTGTTTGAGCTTCTTGAAGGTGTAACTGCCATATAATAAAACTGTAACTACTTAAAGTGAGAAATTTAAGAAGTTTTGGCATCTTTGTATATCTATGAATGTATTTCCACAGTAAAATGGCTCCAGATCTCCTGAAAAAAAATAGCTTTTTCCAAACTTTCTAGAATTTTAATAGTGACAAGCATAAAGAAAACTACACTTACCTATAGAATGTTTAAAGATAAAACCTCACCTTGATGGGGGTATGGCTTGTGATAACATGCCTGACTAGCAAATGTACCGAGTGAACCCCAGTACTGAAAAAAAATGCCCAAAAATATACTTTCTATAGAAATACTTTACAGTCCACTTGTGTGCATAATTTGATAATTTGGGGAAGTATATCAACAGTTTTCTTTTTTTCTTTTTTTTTTCTTTTTGGTCAGTTTGGGGCCTGAACTCTGGGCCTGGGTACTGTCCCTGAGCTCTTCAGCTCAAGACTAGTGCCTACCGTTTGAGCCACAGCGCCACTTGTAGCTTTTTCTGCTTATATGATGTTGAGGAATTGATTGAACCCAGGGTCTCATGCATGCAAGGCAAGCACTCTACCACTGAGCCACCTTCCCAGCCCTCAGCGGTTTTCTTTATGTTAAGAAATGCATCACAAATAATTATATAGGAAAAACTGTCTTAGGTATATTGAGTGGAAAAAAAATAGAATATAAAATTGAGTGTCCAAGAAATACATAGAGAGCACCATGCTTCAAAGCTGATAATGGGAGATTTGTTGGATCAGAAAAGAAAACTAGTACTGACAGAATACCATACTTTCTTTTTTGAGTCATTTTTATCCTATATATTGTTATGAGTCACTGTGGGTAAATCTTACCTGTATTTTTATATGTTTTTTTAGAATTAGAATTAATAAATTAAAAGTCATGAGGAAGACTGGATCAGACAATGTCATCAGTGATTCTCCATAACACCTCTGTTATTAGAAATTTTTTTCTGGTTCGATAAATATCGCATTGATGTATGATATAGAGATATAGAGATGCATATATATTATTTAATTTTTTTTGCCAGGCCTGGAGCCTGAACTCAGGGTCTGTATACTGTCCCTGCACCTATTTTTTGTTCAAGGCTAGCATTCTACCACTTGAGCCACAGTGCCACTTCTGGCTTTTTCTGTGTATATGGTATTGAGGAATCAAAACACAGGGCTTCATGCATGCTAGGCAAGCACTCTGCCACTTGAGCCACAGAGCCACTTCCAGTTTTGGGGGTGGTTAATTGAAGATAAGATTCTCACAGACTTCTGTACCTGGACTGGCTTCAAACTGCAATCTGCAGATCTCAGCCTACTCAGTAGCTAGGATTACTGGCCTGAGCCACCATTGCCCAGCTGATATATGTTATTTCTTATTTCTTATGTATCCTTTAGTCAAGCATACTCAAGTACTTTTTCTAGGTTTTCTGTCTGGTAGCAACTTTACAAATTTTTCATTAATTACAAGTTTAGTTTAACTGTTCTATAAGCTTTCCATTTTAGTATTTAGAAAAAATGTAAAGCAAAATAGATTCTCAATAAATGTAAATTGCACTGAAATTAAATTTCAGATTAAAGACACTAAATCTGCATTTTAATTCATGGACAGTACTTTGCGCTTTATTATATCTGTGAAAGTGCTTATTCAAAATAATAACTAAGAAGTACAGAAACAGTTACTCTCAGTGTCTTGTGACTTTTTGTCTTTTCAGATCTTTTTGGCCTTGTGGTGTTTCTTGGCATTGAACCTTACTGTATTAGACATTGGTGGGTTCGACTTCTCTATCGCCCTTACTGCAAGAAGAACCCTCAGCTCCTGTACAGTTTTATTGCCAAGATACTGTGGAGGTCTGCAAAGAAAGATGTGATTGACCAAGTCAGTATGCTAAATTTTATTAAGGATATTATAAGAAGAAAGGAAATTGGGATGAAAAGCAGAATTGCCAAGTGAAAGAAATCTTTATTTCCAAACCCTCTAATACAGATCCAGATACCACCTCAGACTGAAGAAACCCACTGGCTCCACTTTTCTCCAGTGGAGAGACATTTCTATCACCGTCAGCACGAGGTCTGCTGCCAGGATGCAGTGGTGAAGCTCAGGAAGATTTCTGACTGGGCTCTGAAGCTCAGTAGCCTGGACCGAAGGACCGTCACTTCCATCCTTTATCCACTGCTGAGGCTTAGGCAGGCCTGCTGCCACCCACAGGCTGTTCGCGGGGAGTTCTTGCCACTCCAAAAGAGGTTTGTACAGTTTCCTTACCCTGTTCTTGAGAGAGCCTGGTACCTAGACAGTATTTAAGCAGTTACCTTTGGGCCCATAGTTCCATTCAGGGACTTACAACTGGGTGTCAATTGTTTCAGTGATGTGTTTTAATCTTTGTATGGAATCTCATTTGTGGAAGACAGTCATATCAAAAAAATTTTTGTTTTGAACATCTCCTTTAAAGTGAGGACTATTGTCCTAATTTTATTGTGGTGTGTTTGGTTGCCTTTTTGGTTTGGGAAAGTTTTCTTGGCTGTGCTTCAGATTTGAAAGGCCTTTGTTATGTTTCTTGATTCTTAGGGAGTTAGATGACCTCTAAAGATTTTCTTTGTAATTATGTTAGCCATATTTTGGCTTTGCCTTCCAAAAAAATCTTAGGGAATATTTTTCCATAATACTCTTATCCCAGAATTTTTTTGTGAATCAGACTATAACTCAAAAACTGGCCTACTTTTGAAACTTGGTATTAAAAGCAGAATTTAGGTTCCATAAAAAAATATCAAGAAGATTAGATTTTTACTTTTGCCTTTCAGTAGATTATAGACAAATAGGAGAAAAAAGGTGAGAAGTTGTAGCTCAAGTATTCCAGCCTTGAGCAGAAAAGCTAAAGGACACCACCAAGACCCCCACTTCAAGCCCCAGTACTGCCCCCCCCCACAAAAGGGTCTTGTGCTCTTTATTTTGTGTAGTACAGCATTCCTATTGTTATTTATGGATTTTCTTTTTTTGTGTGTGTGGGGATGGAGGGACACGTGGCAGGGTGGCATGTCAGTCATGGGCTTGAACTCTGGGTCTGGGCACTTCAACTCTGTGTCTCAGCTCTTCAACTCAAGGCTAGTGCACTTGAGCCACAGCACCACTTCCAGCTTTTTTTTTTATGTGGTGCTGAGGAATCGAACCCAGGGCCTCATGCATGTGAGGCAAGCACTCTACCACTGAGCCACTTTCCCAGCCCTTATGGATTTTCTTTCTAGACTTAAATAGTTTCCCTTTTCTTTCAGCACTATGACAATGGAGGAACTGCTGACATCTTTGCAGAAGAAATGCGGAACTGAATGTGAAGAAGCACATCGACAACTGGTGTGTGCCCTCAATGGCTTAGCGGGCATCCACATCATTAAAGGTAGAAGGTGATTACTTTGATATCTCTGAACCTTCATAGAGGTTTTGAAGAAGGCTAATCATAGTCAAAATTGGCGCACTCCAAAAAAGATGTGATCACTCACTGCTGCTTGTTATTAAAGTAGAGAGCTCAGTGCAGAGCACTACAATATCTTCCTGGTTACATGTGCTTTGTCCCATTCTTTGCCAATTTGGGAAATGTGTTTGGGTTATTGAGTAAAATTAGATATGAATAAAGACATACTTTGACGATGCCAACCTTGGTCCTTTCATAGTGAACAACAACCACCATGTGTACATAAGAAGAACAGTTAAATGTTGACATGCAGAATTTGCATTTTCAGTAGATCACAAGGTAATGTTCCCAGCCATTTGATTTGCCTATTAGTTATTACTTCTTCACCAGAGCCGCTAAAACTAGAAAGTGGCTCAGAGTCCTTTGTATTGGGGTGGAATTAGAAGCAATCTCAAAACTGAATACCAGCAGCACTAGACAAGAACTAAAAAAGATGAGCCGTCTTAACCTGCTGAAGATGTCACTCTGGAACTTGAATATATTCATGATTTCTGGATTACAGTTTCTTCAGTAAAATGTAAATAATGCATGTGCTTTATCTTCCCCAAAGAATACTATTTTTTTGTTGTTGGTCACAGGGCTTGAACACAGGGTTTGGACCCTGTCCTTGAGCTAGTTTTGCTCAAGGCTTACTTTCTACCACTGGTTAATTGGATATAAGAGTCTTATGGACTTTCCTGCCTAGGCTGGCTTTAAACCATGATCTTCCAATCTCAACCTCCTGAGTAGCTGGATTACATATAGGCACCAGTTCCCAGCAAAAATGTTATTCTTAACATGATACTTGGAAACATACTTTTTAGAAACATTATAGATGAAGATGTTGTTATATTAAGTGATCTCAGATGGTAACAACTTTCACCTTGCTGCAATGCAGATTTTATTATTAATAACTAAAGTAGGAGAAAAGAGACATATGTATTTTTGACAAATTAGGCAGATATAGCACCTACAACTTTGTGAGCAAATCTTCCCTTTCAGACATTACATAGAAAAGCCTCAATTTGGCCAACAGTATTTGCAGGTTTGTACTTTCTCTAATAATTTTTATCCTTACCGTCATCATTTCAGTTGTTGAGGATATCCTGTGGCTATGTAGGCATCAAGCTGTAATGATTTGTACCTTACAACATATAGAAAAAGAGTAATAAGGCAATTCTAAGAATTTTTGTTTGGAGCCAAGAATGGTGGCTCATGCTTATAATCTCAGGAATACTGGAAGCAGAGATGTGTAGAATTTCCCTTGAGTCTAACCAGGACAAAAGGTTAGAGAAGCAAACCTCTTTCTCCTATGTTCCAGTCTCAACAAACAAGCTGAGCTTACTAGGGTGACTTGTAATCCAGCTACATGGGAAACATAAGTAGGTAGACCTCCATCCAAGGCTGGGATAGACAAAAAAAGAAAAAAGAAATGAGACTGTCTAAAAAAGTAACATGAACAGAAAGGTCATGTGGCTGAAGTGGAAGAGCACATGAATTCAAATGCCAGTTCTGAGTTCATCCCCTACTACTGGCAAAAAAAAAAGATTTTAGAAAATTAAACTTTCAGCAGCGTAACGAGGTTAAAAAAAATGTGCCGTTTCTGATACCAGTTTTTTTAATAGTAATTGAGTAGGCTAACTTTATCATTACAGTGTATAGATTGCATGAATATCACAAGTTGAGAAGGACATGTCCTTGCCCCTGAACATATATGACAACTAGATGTACTACTGGAAACATAATATTATACTTGCCTGAGATGGCTTTTTATTTTTTTGTTTTTGAGAGAGAGGTCTCATTTTGTAACTAATGCTGAACATTGAAATTCCTTGACATTGCTATGTTGCTCTCTATCCCTGGCCTGACTGAATACCAGGATTACAGCCATATGTGACCATGCCCAGCTCGAAATGTTCATTTTTATAGATTATATCTTATGTATTCACATTTGTTTTATATCTACTTTGTTTTCATAATTGTCCTTTGATTGTGGTGTTATTCCCATTTTACTGAAGGAAACAAGTCAAGTTGCTTTCTCAAGATTATAGCTAGGAAGTGACAGAATGTACCCTGAATCATTTGATTTCTAATCAAGTTTTTTAAATTATTTTTATTATGCTGTGACTGCTTTACAAAACAGACATTTATAAACCTTATTATGTGATCTGCAGTGGGTGGAAAACTCAGACAATTTTTAAAATCTGATTGATAGAATAGTTGTAGATTGTCATAGTAAGAAAACTGAATTTCAGCTTTTTCATCCTGATTTTAAAATTTCATTCCACATTTTATTGTAGGTAATTATAACTCAACAGCTTTGGCAGTGAGTGAATTTCCTTTCTTGGTCTTTCCTTTGTCTTCTTTGCAGATGTATTGTTGCCTTTCCCTGCAGTGGATTTAGGTGTGGGACAGGAAGGTTCCTAATCTGATTATTTCCCAATACTGTCAGCCCAGCAGCAGCAGCATATGGTGGACGATATACATTGCAGAAGCACCCCCTGCTCTTTCCAGATGTTTGCCCCTGCAGTCCCATTGTGCTGCCTGGTCTCTGTGCATGGAATTCTAGCAGACTAGAACTAGTTATTATGAGAATCCCTGTCAGAACGTTTATTTTTCAATATAAGTTTTTAAAGATCCTAAATATATTTTTTTATTTATTTTTTTGGGGGGGAGTCTGGTCGTGGGGCCTGAACTCTGGGCCTGGGCACTGTCCCTCAGCTCTTCAGGTCAAGGCTAGCGCTTTACCACTTGAGCCACAGGGCCACTTCCGGCTTTTTTCTTTTTGTTTATGTGGTGCTGAGGAATCGAACCAGGGCCTCAGGCATGCAAGGCAAGCTCTCTACCACTGAGACACCTTCCTAGACCCCTAAATATATTTTTTATAAATATGTCTTTCTAGTTGGAAAATATAGATACAATAAACAATGGTAGATTTCGTAAAGGTACAAAAAGAACTGTGTAATCAGATTCTTTAAGTTTAAACTGAGACGCTCATAAACTGAAACAACTAGGTTAAATCCCTTCAAAAAGTCTGTGAATTAAAGGGGTAGGTTCATAGGCCAGGAGTAAATTGCTTGGACACTCAACATCCATCCCCTAAAAATAGTTATAATCATGAAGTTACATAATAGGGCCTTTTAGATTATAGATAAGTAATGACTGTGTGGAATAGGATCATGATTCAAGTGTTTCAAACACCTATATCCTCCAGGTGAGCACACCTTAGCAGCAGAGCTATACAGGGAAGTACTGCGCTCATCTGAGGAGCACAAGGAGAAACTCAAAACTGATTCACTTCAGGTGAGTAATGGCTAACATGTTTCAGTTTCGTAATTTTTTTCGACAAAATAATGTTTCTAAGTGTTTAAGACAATAAAGGGTGATAGATAGACCTAAGTCATGATCACTCCTTGTAGCCAGGTTTTATTCTTTTTACTAAGCACCAAAAAAAAAAAGATTTGTGTGTATAATAAAATTTAAGAATTACTGTTTCCATCTGCTCAGATCAGTTTGGGCCAGAACTCATAACAAAGTAAATTTACAATATACATCAGAAATACAGCTCTCTAGTTACTTGTGATTCAAAGAGTAGAGCTAGTTTTATCACTTTTACATCTGAACATAACATTCTTCACATGGTTTTTACCAAAAACAAGAAAAGATTAGTTTTACTTGGCAATGGAACCAACAAAAATAAAGCCTATCTAATGATTTAATTTAACTTTAGGGTTTTGGGTCTTTTTGAAATTTCTGTTTTAACACCAAATCATGTACAAGCTCTTTGAACCTAATGGAACATAGAGGCCACTTTATTAACCTTGGCAAGTTTTGGTGAGTTGACTTTTTTTTTTGCCAGTCCTGGGGCTTGAACTCAGGGCCTGGATATTTTCTCTGAGCTTCTTTTGCTCAAGGCTAGCACTCTACTACTTAAGCCACCACACCAACTTCCTGTTTTTCTGAGTAGTTTTTTTTTGAGATAATAGTCTCATGGATTTTCCTTCCCCAGGCTGGCTTTGAACCACAGTCTTCAGACCTTAGCCTCCTGAATAGCGTGAGCCACCAGTGCTTTGCTGAGTAGACTTTTTACCATCCAGAATAAAAATGGCGGGACTTACATGATCACTTGGGTATTTGGAGAAAATAGGTGGGAGCAGAGAGGGGAGGGTAAATATAACATATAAAATGTAGGGTTTTTTTTTCCTCTTTCTCTAAAGTCTTCAGTTCCAGCTCGTTCCCTTTGCAACGTTCAGGCTCAACATGCCCCAAGTAACCTTTACAGAGGCAAAGCATTTGGTGATATCATTTTAATGATGGAATTAAATGCTCCCTGCACCATACAAATCATACATTTTCTTCAGAGTCTACTGCACTACCTATCATAGGTTTTACCTTTTGTGTATTGGTAGAGACTTCATGCTACACATAACTTGATGGAACTGTTAATGGCCAAACACCCAGGGATACCTCCTACCTTACGAGATGGCAGGCTTGAGGAAGAGGTAATTATTCTCTTTTCATTCTGTTTGTAAAAGTTTGCTTTTTTTCAAGCATTATACCCTACATAGTTGATAATTCAACTATAGGGCATGCAACATTTAAATCAGTGCAACCATGTTTTTTTCTGTTGCTTTGGTGTCCCAAACATTGCTATGGTAATTTTGGATGTAGAGACTAGCCTACTCCATATTATGGCCTACTCCATATTATTTTCCTTGTCAGAGCATCTGCTTATGGGCATAGTACCTGGTAATTATTACACATCTGGCAATAATAACAAATTAAAAGACTTGGTTGATCTCATGGCAAATCTACAAGAGATACAATTTAGTAAATATGCAAAGAGTTGTAGTTTCTCCACATTCTACTTATTATTTAAGCTAGTAAATAAACTCAAATTTTCTCAAGTATTTCTTTTAAAACCTTTTCTCTATAATAAGTGTTTTGTATTGAGTGTTATGATGAATTATTTCACTGTACATTATTAATTATAGTTCTTTTCCAGAGATTTCTGCCTTTTTTGAAGATTATAGGAGAGCAAAGCTACAAATAAAAGAGTAGATATGGTTGAAATATATTAACTGGAAGTAGAGCCTTATTTGAATCAGCAAGTTAAACTATGAATGCATAAGTATGCCCAACTTTTGACTGCACTATTTTTAAATCAACTATTTATTTTAATTGGTAAAACGCATATGTTTATGGTATACAACATGCTTTGTTTTTTGAGTTAGTCTCACTGTGTAGTACCAGTTGACCTTGAAATTGTTATTATGTAGCCCAGGGTGATCTTGACCTCAGGATACTTCCTGCCTGCCAGGTGTGTCCACATACAACTGGTTACAACATATTTTGATAAAGATAAACATGGAATGGCTAAATCAGACTAAATAATGTATCCCTATTACCTCACATAGTTGATTTTTTAGTATGAATACCTAAAATATATTCTCAGCAATAAATTGTTAGTAACCATATGATGATAAAATTGTATCTGTTGACTCATATCTTCAGACTCTCCAGCTCCTGACAACCATTCTGTTCTATTTCTGTGACTTTTTTAGATTCCACATATTAGTGAGATCATACAATATTTGTCTTTCTGTGCTTGGTTTGTTTTATTTAGTATGAAGCCTTCAAGGCTCACTTATGTTATTGAAAGTATTTAATTCAAATAACTTTAAATATCTGCAGTGATCACATTGTTCTTCACCCATCTAGACCTGGAGCAGAAGTTGATCTTTATTTTCTATCTCAACACAGGCCAAACAGCTTCGAGAGCACTACATGACCAAGTGCAATACAGAAGTTGCCGAAGCCCAGCAAGCCTTACAGCCTGTGCAGCAGACCATCCGGGAGCTCCAAAGAAAGGTACTTCTCAAGATACTTCTCAAAAGACACAGCCACTGTGATTCGTACTTACCTAGTCCACTGCCTCTCACTTAGCACATGATTATTTATAATAAGTAATGCTTATTGGTGAAGGATCAGATTCATAGATTGATCACTATGTTGTGGTTCTGTTTCATTTCTTTTATGCTATGGTGGGTGTGTTCTTCCCTTGGTTATATAACTGGTTGCTTTCTGGAGAATGTAAAGACTTCTATAACTTGTTGTCTTAAACATATATTGTTCCAAAATCTTTTAAGATGTTAGAACATTAGTGGACTGTGTGCCATTCATACTCCTTTCTTAAGTTTCTGTGTTATAACGTCAGTAGAAAAATCCAAAGAAAAGACTACACAGTATGATTTTACTTTTAAATGTTTATCAATTTTCCACATTTTTGTCTCCCACATTTATTAATTTAAATATTAGGCACAGAATTTTATTTATTCATTTAATGGAATCTAATTCCATTGTCTTGGGTTTTCTTTTTCCTTGTGAAAAAAACCTGTGACCTTACCACAATCAGAGTGAGTAGCTAATCATCATTTTTGTGACCTATGTTTTTAATACAGCTTTCCTCTGCCATTACATAAATTCTCATTCATGCAGTATTGCAAAAAAAATTACTATCTTTAATTATGTATGTAAATGAATATTTCATCAGTTTATGTAGATTATGTGTACTATCTACCCTGTTTTATAATTCTTTGGAGAATAGCATTTATTGGTTATTTTGTATTTTTTACATCACTTCTCCTAGTTATGGGATCATAGTGAATACTGAAACAAAATAATCACTAAAAAAACTACTTTTCTTATAGATTCGTTCTAATTCTCCCTGGTGGCTGAATGTAATCCACAGAGCAACAGAATTTTCCCTGGATGAAGAACTTGTACAACGAGTGCGTAATGAAATAACCAGCAACTACAAACAGCAAACTGACAAGCTTTCTATGTCAGAAAAGTAAGAAAACAGTTCAAAATATAAAAACCTAGATGAGTAATCATGCCCATGTTCAGGTCATTTGGTACTAGAAGGTCCCATTTACAATCAGAAGATACTATAGTTTTAGGCATCAGGGTATTCAATTTCAGTATATAACAAATCATCTTTATAATTTCTAGTTTTTCATTTTTCATAGTTTCCTTGATAAGCCATTAATACATATCTGTAACTTTTTCCTCAAACCAAATTTGAGCACAACTCCTAACTCTGCCTCATAACTCATACTTTCTGATCTGTGTATCTTAATTTGTTATACTTTATTTCTTAAGTACGATAGCAATTGAAACTCTTGGCAAAGTACTTGGCATATAATAAATTCTCAATTGAAATTTATTATTCATATTCTTTATAATAAGAAATATGACTTGACCATTTCTCCTCTCAGTGTTCTGTTTTTATGTTCAGTCCTGTAGTTATCTCTCCATATACAGCAAGAATGTCAGAGGAACAATCTGTGGTCATTCAGCCTTATAAAGAAAGATTCTTTAACAATAATTTAAACAGAGAGATATTCTGTTTTCTAACTCTTTTAGTTCCTGAACATAGAACTATCATGCATTTTTGGTATCTAATAATCAGCTGAGTTTTTCTATACCTTTACTACTAGTAGTCATTGGATCCACTCTGAAGGAAAGCTCACCCAAATGTGAACTTTGGGTGAATGTAGCACATAGTTTCATTTTTTGGTTGGCAATCATTTTCTGAATTTGAGGAATTGACCTTATAATTCTCCTCTTGTGTGTGGTGCTGGTGATGGGAATCAGGTTCCGAGACTGCAGAGGTCTTCAGTTCCTACTTGCAACACAAATGGAAGAGCTAAATAAATTCCAGAAGCTTGTCAGGGAAGCTGTAAAAAACCTAGAGAAACCTCCATCTCGTGATGTTATTGAGTCTGCAACAGTCTGCCACCTGCGACCAGCCAGACTTCCTCTCAACTGGTAGGTAAATGAAGAAACCAAGCAGTGAAGTAACATCATCCCGTTGAGCTAACACTTACCTGAGAAAAGGAATAACAGCTCATAAGATAAAAGCATTTTTTATTTTCAGTACTAGAGTAGAAGGAGATATATTAGTAAAAACAACACAATTCAAGGACCTTCTGTTTGGAAACCATGTAATTCTTTTTTTCTAAAATGGCATATCTATTATAAAGAAAAAAAATGAAGGACAAAACACAAAGCCTTTTTTAGAAATCATAAGATTGCTTTATATTTATGAATATTTTTGTGACATCTCTTTTTCAGCTGTGTCTTTTGCAAAGCAGATGAATTGTTCACAGAGTATGAATCAAAGCTATTTGCTAACACGTAAGTTCCCTATTTGATTATTTCCCACCAGGAAAATTTTATAAGACTTCATGTTTGATCTTAAGACTATATTGCCCACTGTAGCAATTCTTTTAATTTTTTCTTTTATTCAATTCAACAAACCTTTGGCATTTGATCTTTTAATACAGTTAGGTTTCTCATGCAGAAGTTACCTCTTAAGTATTCTTTGAGAGTCATTTGAGAACGATAAGGTTCCAAATCCAGGAGTCTGATGGATTTTAGCTCAAATCCCTGCCCACTGATGTGAGTAAATTAAATTACCTGTCTAACAATTCTTCCTTCATTGAGATTTTAACCAATATTAAATAAATAAATATACATAGCTGTTTACAAAGAACTTAAAATATAATATCCTATAAAAGAGGCTGGGATAGAGCGCTTGCCTTGCATGCCTGAGGCCCTGGGTTCGATTCCTCAGCACCACATAAGCAAAAAGAAAAAAACCGGAAGTGGTGCTGTGGCTCAAGTGGTAGAGCACTAGCCTTGAGCTGAAGAGCTGAGGGACAGCGCCCAGACCCAGAGTTCAGGCCCCACTACCGGACCCTCCCCCCCAAAAAAAATAATAATATCCTATAAAAAGTGCTAGCCCTTATTCCTTGTTATTAATACTCTTTCTTGAACCTTTGTTCATCCTTTTATTGAGATTAATGTAGTTAGTGTGTACACATAACCACAACCTTAGCAGAACTTTCCTTGATGAACAGACATGGAAATGAAGATTAGCCTAAGTTCCAAAAGGAGGAGGGATTGACAGTGTATGAAATGTACAGCTTTTAAATTAGACTGTTGATCTTTTGCTTTTCTTCTTTATCATGGTTAGTGATAGTGGCAGTTATGTTTTAATTCTCAGGTTGAGACTTATAGTCTGGAATTTATAGGCATTTTATTATCTCAGGTTACTCTCAAGAAACATTGGACAAATTTATTTGTCCATTTTTATATTTGCTGTTACCTTTCCAAAGTACCACATCCATGATCATATAGTCATGACATTGAAAGTTGTAATGACCTTGCTTTTGTATTTGTTCAGACAGATCACTCACTCCCTGTGCTTGCTACCCAATGACACTAGTACCTGTTTTGTTCTGGTATGTTTTCAGGGTCAAAGGTCAGACTGCCATATTCGAGGAAATGATAGAAGATGAAGAAGGACTAGTAGATGATCGAGCCCCTACTACCACACGGGGCCTGTGGGCTGTTAGTGAGACAGAGCGTTCCATGAAAGCAATACTGTCATTTGCAAGATCCCACAGGTTTGATGTTGAATTCATTGATGAAGGAAGCGCTGCAATGGATCTGTTTGAAGCATGGAAGAAGGAATATAAGGTAGACTATTTTAAACCTCCCAATATTAAAAGTTCTCCTTTATATTAATTTTAATTGCTACTTCCTTTTTTTTTCTCCTGTTTTTCTAAATCTTCTTTAGAGATTTGATAGGGTTATAATTTCTTTTTCCCTTAACTGTATTTCTTGTAGCAAAGACTACTAGTAAATATAATAGTATTTAACAAATTCTATTTATTTAGTAAAAGATAATCATTAAACTGGTACTTAATATGAAAGCTGTTGGTTAGCTGTATGCTTCATTCAGTTCTTGCTTGATCTTACCCTGGTATTTTATGAAATTAGACTGGAGTTGTGGTTTTGTTTGTGTTCTTTTTATATTCTCATAAATAACCAAATAGCAACATCAAACTTGAAGATTAGAGAACAAATGACTGGTATGGTATTTCATACCTGTAAACCCAGTACACCGAAGCTGAGGCAAAAAGACTGGGGTTTTGTTGCCAACTTGGACTACAGAGTGAGTTTGTGGCCAGTCCTAATGCAGACATCTCAAGCAGCAAGGCTGAAAACCATTTCTATACATCGAGGACAAGTTAGCCTTTTATTTTTACACTTAATGATCTAGTTGTAGTATTACTCTTCATTTGATATGGTATTTCTGAATTTATTAATTTTGAATTCTTCTTTATCTTGAATTTCTTATCTGACTTTTCAGGTAAGATAGTTTAGAGAAAGGGAAAGTGTTTTGTTTTATGTTATATTTCCATGTATTCTTTTTTTAATCTGAAATTTTTGCTGTTCAAAGCAGGTTAACAATGTTTTTCCAAACAAGATATTATCTGAAATATCAGTTGACACTCCAGCCAGGATCTATCTCAAAATGTGATGTATATGAAGCAAGCATATCAAAAAATTTAAGTTCCAAGCCGGGCGCTGGTGGCTCACGCCTGTAATCCTAGCTACTCAGGAGGCTGAGATCTGAGGATCGCGGTTCAAAGCCAGCCCAGGCAGGAGAGACCCTGAGACTCTTATCTCCAATAAAACCACCAGAAAACCGGAAGTGGCGCTGTAGCTCAAGTGGTAGAGCACTTGCCTTAAGCTGAAGAGCTGAGGGACAGCGCCCAGGCCCAGAGTTCAAGCTCCACGCCGACCCAAAAAAAAAAAAAAAAAATTTAAGTTTGAAACTTTATACGACCAAATTATTAAAGATATTTATCTTTATTCTCCCGTGAAAAGTCTGGAAGAATAAATAAAGGGTTGTGATTTACTCCATTTTTGGCATTGCAAGAAGAATATAGAAGGACAGTAAATGATGTAATTAAAGCTTTCCAGGGAATTCCTACTGATCTCTTTTTTAAACTACGTGGTAGGCACTCCATTGCATGTTTCAGCATCTTAATTATCATATTTTGTTTTTAATACTATATTTTTAATATGTGAAATGCTAAAAATATTTTCTAAACAGAACACAGTTAATTTATGGCCTCACTAGGAAATCTTTGGATATTCTCTTCTGAGAATCTGAAGAGGATGTATCCGATGGAGATGATTCACACTCTTCCTTAGCCTAAATATGCTCTGAAGAATTGCTTATTTGTTAGACATTTAATGAAGAGCTTATTGGGGCTATTGCTCATTATAATCTTACTCGTTTGAACGGTTTTAATCTTGTGCTCCACCACTGTCTTTTTCTGTTCCCTCAGTTGCTTCATGAATATTGGATGACACTAAGGAACCGGGTATCTGCTGTTGATGAACTTGCAATGGCTACAGAACGACTGAGAGTGCGGCATCCCAAGGAGCCAAAGCCAAATCCACCTGTTCATCACATCATTGAACCCTATGAGGTAAATCTCCATCTACAGAAGATACAGAGCTAGAGCTCTGTAAATCTCTGTTCATGGGCTGAGCCATTATTTTTGTTTGTTAAAATGGTCAAAAATAAACAATTTCATATTTAATGTATGCTTGCTTTCAGCTGTTTTGGTGTATTTTGTTTCACAGTTGTACATTCATCTGTTTTTGAGTACATCTGTGTACAGAGATTATTGATATATACTGTGTGTGTATATACATAGATAAGATAGAGACATAGCTATGTGTGTGTGCATATATTATATATATATATGTAACACACACACACATATATATATATAATATATATATATATTATATATATATATATATATATATCGAGACTTTGCCTTGGTCAGCTCACCACTGTGACATACCTGCCTGGGTATGTGTCTGGGCTACAATTCTCTCTCTCTCTTTTTTTTAACTTCCCTCAGTAGCTGGAATGTACATGAACCACGATACCCACCCTCTTCTGTTGAGGTAGAATCTCACAGGCCTTTCTGCCCAGGCTGGCCTGAATCATGATCTTGCTGATCTTAAACTACCAAGTAACTAGAATTATAAGTATTCCTACCCAATTTTAATTTTGTGTTCTACCACAAAATTTATTTCTTTCTACAGAGCTTGGAGACTATAATTTAGAAAAAAATTAAGGTATCATTTGATGCCCTTTCACTTAGATAGGAATGTTCAGTAAGTTTTTTGTTTTAAAAATAAATTTCATGCCAGGCACCGGTGGCTCACGCCTGTAATCCTACTACTCAGGAGGCTGAGATCTGAGGATCATGGTTCAAGCCAGCTGGGAGACTTATCTCCAATAAGCCATTAGAAAACCAGAAGTGGCGCTCTAGCTCAAGCAGTAGAGCACTCGCTTGAGCTGAAGAGTGAGGGATAGTGCCCAAGCCCAGAGTTCAAGACCCACGACTGATAGAAAAATAAAATTAAATAAATAAATTTCATGGTTAATCCTCAGCAAGGTGCCCTGGAAATCTTCTAATAGAATTTCTTTTGCATGTTCTAATTAGAAGGGAAAGAGGGTAAAGACATTGTTCTTTGAGCTTCCTAAAATCACCGACCAAAGGACCCTATCATTTAGTTTTTCTATATATCATGAATATATTACTGTAAAATGGCACATAAATAGAATTTGGGTTGATTTTTATCTGATTTCAGTTATGTAGGGGTATTTTCTTCAAAACAAAAAAAAATCTACATTGAATTTTATCTTCTATAAAGCAAAAAGAAATCCTACAAAAGTATATTATCTAATAGCAATTTACGAGCTTGAATTTAATGTATAAGTGGTTTTCTTAAAACAAGACATTGTGTATGTGTAATATACTTGACCATCTGTCTAAGAGAGAATTTAAAAAAATGTCTTTTTGCTGTTTGCTTTTAGGTAGAGCAAAATCGTATAAAACTATTAAATGATAAAGCTGTTGCTACATCACAGCTTCAGAAAAAACTTGGACAGCTTCTTTATCTAACTAATTTGGAGAAGGTACTGTTTTTCATACTATTATCATAAACTAATAACTTCTTCCATTGAAAATATCAACCCTGCAATTCATAGTTTAATAGTACACATATTTTGGTTGTGTTAGTTAAATAAGCCAAGTCACTAGCCATGTCTACAGTAGCTACAAAGATCACAAAAGATAATAATCTGCAGAACTTATAACTTACACAGGTGATTTTTGAAGACACATTACACAGTAAAGTAACTATGTTAATAGACTACTTCAAAGCACTGAGAAAAATGTATTATAATACACCTTCAAATGAAAATTGCATCATATACCATATACATATACCCTTATTTATACAGAATATATCTTTAAATTTGCTATTAGAAATTAAAATGTTTGTAAAGCTAATAAATGAGAATCAGAAGATTTGACAATAAAGCTTGAAATTATACACTGTAAAGAACTTCATTTTCGGAATTGTGATTAATATGTTGTCTCAAACATTAGCAAATTAATCAATTATTGGTGAAGATTATTCCATTTTAGTAAGGAATTTGTATTTCATCAGTTGACAGATCACCGTATTAGAACTAGTTAAAGAAAAAGAAAAAAACACCTACATAAAAATATTTTCAAGTAAAGGGCTGGGAAGGTGGCTCAGTGGTAGAGCGCTTGCCTTGCATAAGGCCCTGGGTTCGATTTCCTCAGCACCACATAAGCAAAAAGAAAAAAAGCCAGAAGTGGCGCTGTGGCTCAAGTGGTAGAGCGCTAGCCTTGAGCTAAAGAGCTGAGGGACAGTGCCCAGCCCCAGAGTTCAGGCCCCACCACTGGACTCAAAAAATATATATATATTTTCAAGTAAAATAAAATATTTCCAGATAAAAACTCAAAGAATTCATCCTTACAAAGAATTCATACTACAACAAACATTAAAGGAAATTCTTTGGACTAAAGAAAATTTATCCCAGATTGAAGGATGGAACTAAAAGACAGAATAAAAGGAATTAAAGGAAGATTAATTATATAGATAAATAAAAAGGAATATTAATTGTTTAAAGCAACAGTACTGTTGAATGGCATATACAACATATACAGAACTAAATTTGTGATAGCAGCATGAAGGAGATGAGCAGAGGTGAAGTTTTATAGGATTCTTTCATACTTCAGAAAAATAGCCAAATTATCACACATTAAAAAACATGACCTAATTAAACAGACACCTAACTACAGCAGAGTATCTCTTTTTATCGCTATGCAAAAGACATTTACTAAAATCAGTTTATGCTTTTCTAGGTTTTTTTCATATCTTGAATAAATTCCTTTGGAGTTAATAGTATTAGGTACATATAAAGTATATGTCATATCATTCATTAGATTATTTAAATAGCAACTACCAACAGTTATTTTTATTAATATGTTTTTGTATTCTATTTTTTGCCTAGTCTCAAGACAAAACGTCAGGAGGTATTAATCCAGAACCATGCCCAATATGTGCTCGACAGCTGGGAAAGCAAGTGAGTCTCTCTCTCTCTGTTTCTCTGTTTCTCTGTTTCTCTGTTTCTCTGTTTCTCTGTTTCTCTCTCTCTCTCTCCCTCTCTCGCTCTCGCTCTCGCTCTTGCTCTCGCTCTGGTTCCTTTCTTTCTTTCTACTGACCTCTCTCCCTGCCTTACTTTGCTCATAACTTGCATGAAAAACAAGTATTACCTTCTATCTTAAAGGGAGAACTGGAGTCCAAATGCCTGTCATCCTAGCTATTTGGCATAGATCAGGAGGATCATAGTTCTCAGCCAGCCTGATACTTTATCACAACCAATAAACTGGGCATGATATTGTATGTCTATAATCTAGTCTGCACAGAAAAGCATAAGTAGGATCCTGGTCCAGACCTTTATCCAACAAAAACACAAGACCCTTTCTGAACAATAACCAAAAAGCAGAAGGGGCTGGGGCTGGGGCTCAGGTTCTTGTGTAATTGGTGGGAAAGAATGTGCAGAATGACTCTTATCTTTTTCATTAGAGACGAATAATTTTGAACATATTTACAAGGACAAGTTTGTGTTCAAGTAACTTTTGAAAAGTAACATAATTGTAGAAATATAATGCAGCGCACAGGTTTACTGATGTAGTGAGATAGTCATTTCCCCCTGGTTACTGTGCTAGTCTTGAAGGCACTTAATGAAGCTCTCTCTCCGTTTTCTTTTTTAGTGGGCAGTGCTGAGCTGTGGACACTGCTTCTGTAATGAATGCACCTCTATCATTATTGAGCAGTACAGCGTGGGGTCTCACAAAAGCTCCATCAAGTGTGCCATCTGCCGCCAGACCACATCACACAAAGAGGTCTCCTACGTCTTCACCTCAGAGAGAGCAAGCCAAGAGGAGGACATCCCAGTGAAGGTAACATGGATCCACCATGAGTGCACTGCAAAAGGCACATAGTAGAATCAGAACAGAATTGGCACCATGAATCTGGAGAGACCACCACCAGGGTCTAGAAATATGTTGACACTTCAACTTCAGCTTTGCTATTGGCTTTGTGGGAGGAGCCCAGCAGTGCTTTGTACTGGGTGGCTGGAGCTAGCCACTTCCACTAGGTGAAAGGAATTTCCCTGTCAGCTCTTTAGATTCTGGGTAAATTAGACATTTACTCAAAGAAAGCTTTCATTCAAACTTGTATTTCAGGGGGAAAAAGATGTTTCCAATAAAACTGAAGGAAAAAAAATAGCTAATTGCTGACATTAATAAAGACTGCTAAAAGAAGTATTATAGACTGAGAGTTCAGAGTAATATTTCAGAGTTTATTTACTTTATTTTTCCCTTGCTTCAGTCAAAATCCTAAAGAAATCTCTTAATTGAAAATATAAACATGATCCACAATTGGACCTTCTATCCAAGAATATTAATTTAATGAAAAATCTTTACTAGCCAATTTTTTTCTAGCTTTAAAAAAATAAATTTCTGAATTTTTTCTTATCAGATTTACAAAGGTCAAATCAGAATAGTATAATGATGATTATGGCCTAAAGGATTCATTTCATTTGGAGAGGTTTAAGTGGTAGAACGCCGCCTAGCCCATGTATGACCTCATTTGAACCCTAGTAACACACACACACACACACACACACACACACACACACACACACACACACACACACACACACACACACACACACACACACACACACACACACACACACACACACACACACACACACACACACACACACACACACACACACACACACACACACACGGAATAATTTAGAGAATGGTAGTACTCACTCTCTAGCAAGGAGAATCTTCCTCATGAATCCCTTTTGCTTCTGAGTTTTGGTGGTCACCACTACCCTGTCCCCCTTCCACTTGCTTCCTAATCCTGTAGTTCTCTCTTTCCCTTCCCAAGAATATTGTCCTTCTTAGTTCTCCTATCTCTTCTATCTTTTCCTCTAGCTGCAGGCATCCCAGAAGCCACAAGTAGCATTCATTGCTAGGAAGAGGGAGCTCAGTCTTAAATGGTGAAAGCACTCTTCACAGTACAAGGAACCAGCAGTGAGGCAGAACTGCCGTGTCAGACTTCAGGCAGTGAGGTTGAGGAAGGGATTATGCTAGCTAGCTCCTAGTAAACAGCACAGTCTCTGTGAAACTGAGTCATTGAGCCCGTGACACCCAAACACCTGCTCATTTTATGGCAGTTTTCCTAGACACACAGGACAGTTACAAGCACTGCCCTGTTGGGACAGGGATGTCAGTGTTGAGACATTTTTTATTTTGCTCTCCTTCTTGCCTGTCATGGCTGTTGATAAACACATAAGTGACTTGAAGCATCTTATTTTAAAAATTTTAAGATTATAGACTTTGCTGAAGTTACAAATTTCTTTTTGCTACAGATGGATTTGTAATTACATTTCCTATTTGTTATACATTTGACAGAATGTTTCACCCATTTCCCAAACAAGCATTATCACTCTTCCTCTGAATTTTCTCATGCTTCCTCTCACATTGTTTGCTACTTCTGCCTCTTACTACCTGTTACCTCTTCTGACTTCTGTCACATTTCTGCCCACTGTCTGTTACTTTCTTCTTAAAGCATCTTCTCATTTCAGACTTCAGTTCACTTTTTGGTTTTTGGTTTTTTTGGGGGGGGGGGTCTGGTCATGGGGCCTGAACTCTGGGCCTGGGCGCTGTCCCTCAGCTCTTCAGCTCAAGGCTAGCACTCTACCACTTGAGCCACAGCACCACTTCTGGCTTTTTTTTTTCTGCTTATGTGGTGCTGAGGAATCAAACCCAGGGCCTCAGGCATGCAAGGCAAACGCTCTACCACTGAGCCACTTTCCCAGCCCACTTCAGCTCACTTTTATGAATGGAACTTCTCCATTACATGGTTCTGTCACCTATGTTAGCATGGAGAAAGAAGTGATCATATAGGAAATAAAGATGAATCTACATAAATGACTGAGGTGTTACTTCCAAATTTTAGAGATACTGTTTTCCACAATTCTTAACCTTTTCACATTGTTGCTGATTGTCAAATCCTTGACACTTAGTAGATTATATTGAGAAGTAATTTTTTGTTTTTATTTGAAATGTTCATGTTGTATTTCTGTCAAAATTCTATTCATTGGCCAGGTGCTGGTGGCTCATGCCTGTAATCCTAGCTACTTAGGAGGCTGAGATCTAAAGATCATGGTTTAAAGCCCCCCTGGGAAGGAAAGCCATGAGGTTCTTATCTCCAGTTAACCATAAAAAGCCAGATGAAGAGCTGTGGCTCTAGTGGTAGAGTGCTAGCTTACAGCACAAAAGCTCAGAGGCATTGCCCAGGCCCAGAGTTCAAGTCCCAGGACAACAACAATAACAACAAAAGATTCTTATATATTGCAGATAACATATCATACATAATGCCTAATCATATAACTGGAGTCAAATAAAAGCTATTTGAAGAATATGCTATTAAGTATTCTTTGGTGTTGTGGAAGTTAGATTGAAATTTCATGATGTAAGGAATCCTACTGATTGATTGTAGAAATTTAAAAAATATCCCTTTGGTAAATCCACTTAAAGATCAGATCTTCCCCTAATGGTGTGACAGTGTTTCTAAATGAACTTTGGAACTTACTGAGCATTTCATAGAGTAAACAAAATTCCCCTTGCAAGTCCTGACAACTGCCAAGCATTTTGGATGAACTAGGTCTCCTGGCAGAACATAGGCCCCACGTGGCATGTTCCCTCTGTCTTGTGTCTCACCAGATTTTATCAAGAGCGTTTTTGACAGTAGAGAGGCTGGTGCAACAGTGGACAAGATTCTTATGTCTAAGAACTTTCTGTCCAGGACAAACGCTCTACATAGCTACAGCTATCAAAACAGCCCTTTTCCTCCTCACCACCAAAGCACCACAAGAAGGCTTTGAGTGTCTCATAAGCAATTGGCTTGCTTTTCAGGCACATTCCCATGAATTTATCATTGTATGTAAGGTATGATCCAAGAACCTATTTTCAACAAACAAGCCTACTGACGGTAGAGATGTCTGCATAAGATATCCTCACACAAATGTGAGAGGAAACAATGGGAAAAATTAGAAGAGGGATAAGACTTGTTTGGGAAATGGGTGAAACATTTAGTGAAATATGAATACTTTCAGAAAAACATAAAACTTTGATTAAAGTAGGCATAAAATAATTTAGTAGATCTATAAGTGATTATATCTAAACATATAAAATATAAATTAAATTTTGTATATGAGATGTACATAAACATTAACTGGTAAATTTAGAATGCAGTGTATGCTCTTTAAATACATCATGACTTCATCTAAGTTATCATTGAAAAAAATAGTTTCTGTTCACTAGCCACATTAGCATTTATATTTCGTAACTATTAATAGGCCTTTTACTAAAAGTAACCATGATGTACAATAAATTGAACACACAGTAGAGACTTGCTTTATGAAATTATTGGTATGAAAAACTTAACCATTTATGAAGTTTAAACTCCTATCTAAATCTGGAGATATTACTCATGAGACAGGTCTATACTCATTTCTGTTTCCTGAACAAATAAAGCAATGTTTACCATAATCGATACTTAGTACACATTTGAGTGGATGATGAATGGCAAATGATTCAGTAGTGTTTCCATTAAACATCCAAAAACCTTTGGATCCAAACAAATTTGTTATCTAATTGTAGACATATCTTCCATATCCAGAAAAAAGAGGTAGAGTATATGCAGTATAAAAGTAGAAATACCATTTACCATAGATAACTAAGTAGAATGATTGAAGTCCTAGAGAAGGGAATGTAATCCCAGTTCTACCATTTAAGCCTGACCTTTCACAAAACAGTATTTCAAACACTCCAGTCAGTTGGAACTTTTTCTTTATATATGTATGTTTTATTTATATATATAAATCACAAGGTGACATAACTAAACTGGAGACAAAGGAATACAACGTGCAACCACTCTTGGTTCCATTTCATGGATTGGCATACCTTCTTGCAAATTGTGTCCCAGTATTCACTATTATTGAGAAGTCACCAAAGAAAATATAAAACCATGATACCTTTCTAGTCATTTAGTACTACTTTTGTTTCTATAAAAGGCAAGTAGCCCTTTGATACTGCTGGAAGGAGATCTCCAATCTGTCCTCCCCTTTTGCTTTCTTGGCTAGACAAAGGATCTCAGCAGACAGGATTGGATGTGACAGAAATAAGGTGAAGCCAGTGCATCTTTCTACACCATACACCCCCAATAAAACTACTTCAGGGAATAAAATACATCGCCCTATTCTACCATTGCATTAGTAAAATAGTTTTATTGTGAAAGGGAGAGAATTATCAAATATATATCAGATACTTAATTGCATTATCACTAAAATTTTTTTAGTATGCTAAATATATGAGGCAGTAGAGGTTTTCTGTCCTTTAAGCGCATTCAACAATTTGCTAACTCAGAGTTTAGGTTCTTAGAATTTTGCAACAAAAACCTGCATCTGCAGATCAATTGTTCCTTTCAGACTTAACTCTGTGATGAAATCAGTTGTACCTATGAGAGAAAATAAGAAACTACATAGCTTTTCTGACCTTGAATTACCTACTAGATAACTTCTGAACCAAATGTTTTAAGAAATATCTTTTGTTAGCCCTTGGTGCTAATGAGTCTTTATCATCTTCTCTATTTTTCAAATACTTTCTTGTGTTCATAATCTTGTAGCAGAATGTTTATGAGAGATGAATACAAACACCATTCTTTGAAGTGGTTAGCATTGTGTGAACCTGTTGTTATTCTTGGTCATGCCATTGCAAGCAGATGTTTTTCCTTGGTTGTATCCTTCACTGTTTGCACAGTGTTCCAAGTTTTGGTTCATTGTATCCTCAGCATTTCTAATTTTATAATATCTGATGTAAGTAAGAGTAAGTGGAAGTTTTGTTTTTGTTTTTTTGGTGGGGGGAGTCTGGTCATGGGGCCTGAACTCTGGGCCTGGGCACTGTCCCTCAGCTCTTCAGCTCAAGGCTAGCGCTCTACCACTTGAGCCATAGGACCACTTCCGGCTTTTTTTCTTTTTTTGCTTATATGGTGCTGGGGAATTGAACCCAAGGCCTCATGCATGCAAGGCAAGCACTCTACCACTGAGCTACCTTCCCAGCCCTAAGTGGAGGTTTTTGAGTAGACATTCTGCTTCTCTAATATAACAAATTAACTAAACAACTTAACTAAAACATACTTTAATATGTTATGCCATGTGGCTCTTTGGTGTGCTTTCTATTCCATCGTATCTAAAATCAGGGGCTAAAGAAAATTCACAGCAAACAAAGTAAAAAAGAGTAATAATATATGTACCTGCTACTTGGTTTTAATATAGATTAGTTTTGATGATAAAAAGCAATTTATACTATGGTTTTCTTTCCATTTCTAACTGGTTTTTACTTGATATTGAAGTATTTTTCTCTGTGTGTTCAAAGGGCAGCCATTCTACCAAAGTAGAAGCAGTGATCCGAACTCTGATGAAAATAAAGCTCCGAGACCCAGGAGCCAAAGCACTCGTTTTCTCAACGGTATGAGCAATGTTTCTCCCCCACTACTAACTCAGACTGGTTTTCTGTCTAACTAGTTCATAGCTGAAAGCCAGTTTATACTACTTACCATAGTAGTTAAGGTTTAGTATTACTGTTAGGTTTATTTTCCATATCTTTGAGGTAGAATTATTTCTAGAAAAATGTAATGATACTTGACAAATTAACCCCTATAATTTTATTTCCTGATTTTATATTTCACGTAGGCATTTTCTTATCTTCATTATTTTAAAAAGCTGGAATCAATAACCTTAAAAGTCTCTTTACAAATAAATTTAATTGTTTAAGAGAAAATCTACAGAATAAAATATTGAATAAAACTGTAGTTTTAAGTGTAGAAAGATGAGAACCACGTCCATTAAACAGTTCACTCTTTGTTTTCTAATATTTCTCTTAAATCACTTTGTTTTCTAGTATTTCTCTTAAATCAGTTTTTGCTCTTTCAGCCATAATTTGATGTAAAAAGAAAAAATACTATTTCCATAGAGCTAAATGATATTGACAGTTCTGCACATAAAGCTTTTATTTTTGTTTTCATTATTTAACTTAGGTATAAAAATTACTGTGATTAGTATCATCTCAAGTACTCTTTGAACAGAAGCTGTGTTAAATAAAGACAATTTTATTATATTTGTGTGTTCTAGTGGCAGGATGTGTTAGATATTATCTCAAAAGCTCTCACAGACAACAACATGGAATTTGCGCAGATTGGCCGGGTTAAGACATTTCAGGTATGTCAAGACTTGGCTCGTGTGGTCTTTTGTTGATTCGCTTGCAAACTGCAGCTGCTGCTACTGCTTTACTTAGCATTGGTTGTCTTGTGTCATGAGTCCTGTATGACAGTTTGAGTTCTTTTAGGTATAAAATTAACATCTTAAAGCAAAGTAGGAAAACCAGATGTTTTGGGACTTTTTTTTTTTATCTTATCACCAGAGATGCTTCCTTTTCTTTAATATAGAAAGAGATTGCCTTTTTTTTTTTAAAGGAAGGACTTTTATCCCTGGTATTAAGTTCTATAACAACATGTAGTTAAAATTTCCTTTACACCAAACTCAGCACAGTGACACATACCCACGGGGATATATACACACAAGGGGATACACACACACACACACACGCACGCACGCACGCACACACACACACACGCACACTACATGTAGCATTTTTTTTCTTTTCTCCCTCTAAGCTCATGTAGATTTTCATGCATTACATACATCTATCTTGTGATTGTATTACTGATTATAAAATCAAGTGAGCTTATGTAATACTTTTCCTAATAATTAAAGATAAGCCTCCAGTTTCCACTTTCTAGAATTGGCAGTTTTACCTCCAGCTTTCTTCATGGTTCCATGTCCTGCTGACCTTATTGTTACCTTTGATATCTTTTAAGTGAATATAATATGCTGTTCCTATTATAACTGATCTGGCTGAAATCAAAATATGTCTTTGTTTTTTAGGAGAACCTGTCAGCATTTAAATATGATCCCCAAATCAATATTTTGCTGCTGCCCCTGCATACAGGTTCTAATGGATTAACTATCATTGAAGCAACTCACGTTCTCTTGGTGGAGCCCATACTGAACCCTGCCCATGAGCTTCAGGCCATTGGAAGGGTGCACCGGATTGGACAGACCAAGTAAGCAGTGCCATTGGCAATAGTGACTTTGCTCAGGTTTTAGAAACAAATCAGCATTTAACATCTGGGACCAGCAGTATTTCAGATTTTAAAACATATGCATAGATGATAATAAGATACTTTAGAGATGAAGCCCGTACAAGCATAACATTTATTTTAGTTTCACAGTATAAACAGCCTGAAGGTAGTGGTATACATTATTCTTCAGGGCTTCCAAGTAAGGTGTAGAAATTACTTAGAACACTGGGTCTTTGTTCAGAACCTTTCAACTTTTTGCATTATAGCAACTCAACCTGTACTTTCCTTTTTGGCAGTACTGGGGTTTGAACTCAAGTCCCTAGCAACTTCAGTCCATACTTCCACCCTCAATAAGTTGAATCTTGAAGGGATAATTATTTCAAAGTAGGACTAGAAATAGGTAGCCATAGAGAACATACAATATGCAAGAACACGGGTGATAATAGCTTGAAGTTTCTAGGGACTGTAGGGAGTTTGGATTTGCCAGATAGACTATAAAGAAATAAACAGCAGAAATAAGCTCTTCCATGCCCATGTCAGGCTCAGAAATCTGGACTGCTAAGCAGGCAGAACAAATAAAGAATTAAAGCAGAAAAGAGACAAGTTCATCAACGCCACCCCCCCTTATCAAAATACAGCAAAGCAGCCTGACTAATAAATGCAAGCTTGTTCTGAAGTACCACCAAGTTTCACTTAAAATGCATTTGTGTTTTAGACCCTGTAGCTGTTGCTCACTTGTGTGCTTTCAAGTACTGACTTCTCTGTCTACTAGTGTTTTTTGAAATGGACTCAATCACATTTAAAGCTACAAGTCTAAAAAGTATTTAGCACTGTCCAACAATCTTATTCATTTTTCCTCAATGGGTAATTGTTTTCTCCTCGGTGAAGGGCCTATCTTATGTCTTCTATATCTTTTCCCCATGGATGTAGAGGATAGTGCCTCATCTAACCATCATCACTTTAAACAGTCTACCTACATAAGACCTTATATACTTCATTGAATAGATTTTTACTGAGATCCTTTACCAGGCACTAGACAGTATCTAGACACTTGAGATGCCCTCAGGAAAGTTATATTCTAGTTAACTAATAAGCAATAAATAGAGTAAGATACATGATATTAGGAGCTTGAAAGGTAGAACACATTGAGGAGGAAAAAGAATGCAGTGTTTGGGCTAGAAGGTCTTATTGAGGTCACATCTGAACAAAGACTTAAAAGAGATTAAAAAAAAAAACTAGTCACGAAGATACCTTGGGAAAAGCAGACACTGCACTCACTGTGAAGGCTGCAACTCACCGGGTATGTTGAGTAATAGCCACAGTTGCTTCAGTAATCAGGAGAGAAGTAAGAAGTGAACCCAAGGGTTTGGGGGAAGGACACTTAAATTGGTCCCAGGAGGCCACCCTGAAGATACTTCCATTTGTGAGATAGGGAAGACTGAGCAGAGAGAGGAATGTCTCAACCGAGTCTAAGATTTCAAAGAAACATTCCGAGTGTTGTGTTTGTGCCAGGAGTGAAAAAGAGCAAAGGAGAGTGTAAGAAGGAGAGCAGTAGTGAGAGCGGATGACCTGGCTGTGGTGGCACCTGGTTAAAGTGGCCAGGTTCTAGATACCTGTTAGGGATAGAACTGCTGGTGTCTGTGGACATACCTGAAATTACCTGTGAGAAAATCAAAGATAGCACCTGGGCTTTGGACTGGACTAGAAGAGGAAAAGCTTTAGCCAAAGAAAACTATGAGAAAGAGAATTTGTAAGGAATAGCCAAGGTCTACTTGATAGGCAAGTTTGAGAAGTTTCTATTCTGCACTTTTGTATACAAGTCATGAGTTTAGGAGAGAAGTCTGGGCTAGCAGCACACAACAGCAATGTGGTGTTTTTAAGTCAGGCATCTGAATGGGACTACCTAGGACATGAGTCTATATAGAGAAGAAAGCCAAGAATTATACCCAGGGCACAGCAAAGTTTAAAAGGCTCTGAGAGAAAGAAAGAAACCAGCAAAGGTGACTGGTAAAGATCAAGTCAAGGAAAGGGACATGCATAGCATGATCAGCCATGCTGTCTGCTTCAAGATAGTTAAAGAAGATGAGGAATCGTATTGCTGGGTTCTGTCCATAGTGGTAACAGCATGAAGACCAACAGTAGCAACTGCCTATAAGAAAGAATGGAGCTTTATGCTTCTCTAAATAACATGGGTACCTTGGTCACAATCACACAAGTAGGAAAACAAGTGTTCCTGTACAGATGAGCCATTTAAATGGGAGAAATAGTGAATGATCCATTAGAAATGATTTGAGAATGGGCAAAAGAAGTGCTGGGACAGTGCTTGTGTGGACAAGAAGATATAGGACCTAGTCCTGAAATGCAGAGGTTGGTTTTTAGGTAGGAGCAGGCCTAGGTCACCTTTAATAATAGATAGGAAGGCCTCTACCTTCACAGCAGCTGGAGAGATTTCAGAAGCAGTGTTAGATCAAGTGAGTCATACATTAACCCCTGAGTGTTTTCATTATAACCATAATAAAATCCTGTTCCTGGGGGTGTCTGTCTCGCCTGCCTCTCCAGCCTCATTTTCACCTCTGTCCCTCTTTTGCCAGCACATTCTCTTCCCAACTGCATGCACATATATGCTGTTTTTTTTCTTTTGGATGCTGGTCCTACTATTCCTTCACTTATTGATCACATTCCCATTGCTTCTGTTTTGGCTCCTCACTACATGAAACTGATTTCTGTCTTCCCTCCTGAGGTTAGTTCATGGAGATCAGTAGTTTTATTCACTGCTAAACTGTCCCTCCACACATCCATGCACCACCACAAGTGGGCACCAGCTGATCTGTGAATGTGTGAGTTCAGTTTCTACTTATTTGAGGTTTTCAAACTTAAAACTCTTACATTCTAGACCTACGATTGTACACAGATTCTTAATTAAAGCCACAATAGAAGAGCGAATGCAGACAATGCTGAAAACGGCAGAGAGGAGGTAGGTAATGCTCTACTCCTGTGGGTTTGAGTACGTTTGAAGTTTCTTCACTTAGATGACAAAAAAAATAGGATAAACACATACTTTTTTTTTAACATAAGAAGTAACATGTTGCCCCATTAATGCTTTGAGCAGTCTGTGTTTAACTTTATTAATAGGTTGTATTGTGTAAGAATATTCTAGCCCTCTGACCCTTCCTTTTTTACTTAAATACCACATAAATTATGCTTTACCTAAGCTTAAGCCTGATGTGTAAAATTGAACTTCTGTTATCTCACATTTGTTAGCCATGTGCAGATAGGAATATCTGAATAATAACACTTTTCTGATGATTGTGATGGCAGAGACAAAGACAGAACAGAAGCAGAGACCAGAGAGTCTTAACTTTAAAAGTGTATATGATTGGAAGACACCTGGAAGAGGTGATTGTTGCCTATTAGAAGGGATTGGGTTCCAGTGTTGGCAGGGATGCCGTGGAAAACAGAAAGTTCCTTCCCCGGGTGGCGTATGGAAAGGAAAAGTGGTAACTGCCCTCGCTTTCCACCTAAACAGAACATAAAGGCATTGTCTTCTTGTTGCCACTTGTAGGAGACCTCTGCACAAATGAAATTTCAGAAAAGCTGTTGTACTTCTCTTTAGCCTTTAGCCTTAGATGGGAAAAAGGTAAATTGTAAAGTTAGAGCCTTCACAGTAGGTGTCCAGCACTCTTTTCTTTTTCCTTTTTTTCTTTAATTGTTAAGACAAAGGCATTTTATGACAAGACCTAAGTCTTCTAGGTGTGATGAAAAGTAATAGTCTTAATCAGCTGCTTTCTTCTGGAGTTTTTTATGGCCCAATTACAATAAATAGTAAGAGTAAATATGTATCTTGTCTTTTAATATAATCACTGAATCCTTGACATTTCTTTCTGATGCGGCCGCTTGGAAAACCCTGCAGTCACACTAACTCATCAGGGAAGCATTCTGAGGCCTCTGTGCTGACTGTGGCTGATCTGGCAGACCTGTTTTCCAGAGACTCTGAAGAGCTTGAGTGAACGCCGTGTGAATCATGCTGCAGACATTGATGTCATACTGACTTGTCATAACTGTATAGCAAAGCTACAGGTTTAAATAAAAAATCCCATAAACACTGTCCCTTTTTTTGGTTATACACTGGCCTAGTGCTTACTGAGCCCTTCTCTATATACTATTTTCAAAAGATCTATAATGATTTCTAACTTACACTCCTAGTAAAACATTTATTTTCATTCCAAAGAACATCTATCTGATGAAGCAAGAGAATGAAAAGAGGGCATGGGTCTTTGGATACTCTTCTTTTGATAAGATCACTTGTAAAGAGTTGGAATGAGAGAAAAAAATAAAGTAGTTTTATATGACTTTCTTTACTCAACAAATATAAATCTCATTGTGGAAGGACCATTAGTATCTCTAACAGATAACACACAATATCATGTCAGTAATATTTTAAGTAAATGGTGAACTGTAATTAACTCCTATTTGTTTGCATAAAGCCACACCACCATGCATAGTAACTTTGCAGTAATACAGCTGCTAACATGAAGTAAATGTTAGTCATGTTTATTCTCTCTGCATCCTACTACTAAAAATAGAGACACTGAAACTTTTTACGTTTCTCTTATGCATTAAGTAAGTTAGCTTGAAATAGCATTTTAAAGTGTATTGACATGTAACCTAGTTATCTAACTGCTCACAATTTTACTGTTTTATATGATTTAAGGTTGACATAATTGTAAATATTGAAATTTTTATGCTTTTGGTCTTAGACATATGGCAGGAGGTTGATTTATCATTATTGTACTAGTATCTTGGATTATATACTGTCGCACATTCTGTGTAGCTAGACATTTCACCACCAATACCCATATTTATGATAGGTTGTTGGTTCATTTCAGTCAGTCCTTGCTTAAGGACTAGTATTTGAATCTTTAGCACAAGAGAAAGTTGTGTTTTATGGGCAAAGGATTATAAAAGGTCTTTTAAAAACCAATTATTTGTTCTTCTGTGAAGAATGAATGCACTTTGAAATTGCCAATGAAGTAGCTGGTGTATCCTGTGTGATGTAGTACAGATGTTCTTATTTCCTATGAGCTTTCAGAGTTTTAAATAACCCTCAGGACTCATTAGCTCCTACTTACATGCCCAGAAAACTGTAATTGGTTTGGCCCTTGGACCGCCTCCACCCAAGAGGCTTTGGTGCTTAGCTAAGGTGCATTTTCTTACCTTTCTTCCAGGTTTATAGGTGATATAATTCGACTGAAGGAAACAGTGTTCGGTGCTTATTCTTCAGTTGATAGTATGCATTGTTTTATATGAAATTAAATGTAATTATTTTTATAGCTCTTTACATGCTATAAAGAGCTTTCCTGTACATTCATGTTTGATTTTCCCCACAATCCTGTGAGGTACAGGTAATTACTATCATTCCTGTTAAGATAAAGAACTAAGATTCAGAAGGTCTGAAAAACTTGTATTGACATGTAGCAAATAAACAATGGAGCCCAGGCCCCTGACTCCAAATCTCACGTACTTCCAATAAGTCACATGCCAGGCCAGAAGGCCCGTAGCTCTCATTTGGTATGACATGGCCTCAGCATTTCTTTTTAGTTCCTACTCTTCCTTTTTGTGCTATGCTTTCCAGAAAACAAGTTTGGTATACTTCAATTTTGTAAAATAAATATATATAGAGAGAGAGAGAACATGTAATTACCTGTATACTTACCTGATACTTACCTGTACTTACTCTTATAATTACTTTTATTTATTTCTGTAAGATAGCAATGAAATAAATATTTTAGTGACAGTTGAAATTGTGGTAGTATTTATAAGGCATAGATGATATGAATTGTTTTGCTTGTTTGTTGTTTCTCAACTGGTGTCATCATCCCTGTTAGAAGTCCAAATTTCACATACATTTCTTATTCAAAACAGTTCTTCCAATTGCTCAAAACCAATGCACATCTAATCTTCTGTAACTTGGCAACAGGATTCTTTATTTTCCTCCATTACTTTATCTTCTCTAGAATATCACTCTACTTATAAGTTATTAAATGGACATTATACTAATGAACCACTGAGAAAAAGTAAGATAATCCCAACCCTTAGAATATCCCTAATCCTTAGAACTTAAATGTGTTTCTCTGTTAAATATCTCCAGAAGGATTTGACACCAGACCTCAGGCCCAAATCCAGGAGCCTATATAACAGGTCCAGCCACTCACCCTTATACAACAAATGGGACATGGTGATGGGAAGACAAAGGAAATTCCAATGACAGCCATGGAACAATGGCATTTCAGTACATCTTCACTTACCATGGTACAGACATGAGCTTCATGTTTTATAGACAATGAATGGGGGAAGGGATGGAGATAGCCATCTTATGGAACAGTCCTGATTGCAAAGTGACTGCAGAGAGAAGACAAACATAAAATGGAGCAATAAGTATGTCAAGCTTTTTTCCCACTTGTAGTTAATTTGTAGGCCCAGTAAAAGCAGTTTTTCAAAAGCACCTCTTACAAGTTCATTGGAATGGGAAAGATTGATTTGTATGATTTATAGCATACATATTACATAACCCATCATCTTTTAAGGCCAGATAGCTTTACTGTGTTCATTGCAACTTCAGCTCTTCCTTTTGTATGTCATCTTAGCATAATAAGCCATGTGTTTATTTTTAGAAACTGGTCCCTTTGGAGTTATAGGAACAACCCAGTGGTAGAGTATGTTAGCATGAACTATGTCCTGAATTCAGTCCCTAGCACCTAAAAGGGAAAGAATCATTTGTAACAACAATGAACACATTGAAAATAATAGGTAGTTAGGCCAATGTAAAAAGAAATCTACGCACACACCAGCAAGTTTGGTGGACTTGGCATAAGGAGTTGCACTTAATTTTGTAGTTAGGTCTTTGCGGGGGGAGAGGGGATGTAAAGAGGTTGATTTTGCATAGAACAGCTTTTGAAATCAAAGCCTGTCTTGAGGATGATGTCAAGTAGTAATGTTTTGTGTTTACACAAGTTAATTGCCACTGTGATAGTTGGGGTTTTCTTGCTGGTCCTAAACTCAAGCCGGAGTGCTGTCTAAAGCTCCTTTAGGCTCACAGCCCAGTGCTCTAGCACTTATGCCACAGCTCCACTTGTGACTTTCTCTGAGTAGTTTACTGGAGACCATGGACTTTCCTGCCCATTCTGGCTTTGAACCGTGATCTCAGACTCCTGAGTACCTAGGCTTGTCATGGTCAGTTTTGTGTTAATTGACCAGGACATGTTTCTAGTTTTGTGAAATCATTTTACATTTGATTAAAGTCCATAATCAGCCTATTTACATAAAAAGCTAATGCTAGATTACCTGGGTGGACTTGACTCATTCCATTGAAATGCCACCCATGATACCAGCTTCAGCTCATGCATGTGAGGTCCAGCCTGCCATTCCTGATTAGTGTTGTTAAAAACATTTACATACAGATTTATATTTGAACATATGTTTTCATTTGTATTGGTTGCTGTTCCCTGGTAATTCATTATTTTTATCAGCATCAGAACATGGAATCTTTATAGGAATATCTTAAGGTAAGGTTAGTATACTGCTAGCTAATAAAATCTGCAGTACAGACTGATGCATTCAGATACATGGGAATACTACACTGGCTCCTCATGTCCCTTGGACACGTGACTGCTAAGTAAATGGGAATAAGGGTCTGCCTTTATTCCCATTGGTCTGCAAATTAGATAGGAGGCAGCTTAATTTCTGTCTTTGAATAATTCCCAATTCGATATAAGTTCTGGTATTTTCTTGGTGTAGTTCAGCGATGCTGATGCCTGCATATATGCCACACTCGAGGCCACTAATGGAAATCAGTGACCATCATGTCAGAAGCTACCTCCATCTACACAACCTTTATACACTGAAGGTCATTTCTGTAAAAATGTAGGTGTGTTTTCTTAGAGATATTAGTGCTCTTTAAGAGTGCCCCATTTACCCAAATGTTTACAAACAAGACCACACTAAAGCTACCAGCACAACTATGTTTATTGCAGCATTATTTACCATAGCTAAGATATGGAACCAACCCAGATGCCCCTCAGTAGATGAATGGATCAAGAAAATGTGGTATATATACACAATGGAATTCTATGCCTCCATCAGAAAGAATGACATTTCCCCATTTGTTAGGAAATGGAAAGGTTTGGAAAAAATTATATTAAGTGAAGTAAGCCAGGCCCAAAGAAGCATAGGTCCCATGGTTTCCCTTATTTGCAATATCTAGTATAGGTATGAGTCAAGCGGAAAAGGTCAGATAATGTGATGTTAGGAAAATGAACCCTTAAATATGTATTTTAATGTTTTCGTTTCTTTCATGCATGTGTTTCTAACGCATTTATAAGATTATTTCTTTGTTGCTTTGTATGTCCCTCCCCCACAGTGTAACCCCCACTTTCACTATATTTGATGTCAGTATACCATGTGGAGGAGATGGGGACAAACAAGTCGTTTAAGGATTCAGGTGGACCTGTTGCAACAATGAGAAGTACAAAATGTCATGTCAAAACCAACTTTACAATGTCGGTGTGGGGGGGAGAGGGGGGTATAATTGGGTGGGGGGAGGGGGGAGGCTGGGAAGGGAGGTGAAGGGTAAACAAAGGAGGAGGCTGCAATGCTTGGTAAGAAATGTATGCATTATCCTGCCCATGTAATTGTAGCCCCTCTGTACAGTATGTTCTCAAATAAAATAAAATTAAAAATAAAAATAAAAAATGAAAGAGTGCCCCATAAACCATATCACCAATTTGCTAAGCAAAATCCTACTGTTTGGGTAATGTGTGTTATTTATTTAGAAATTTGTCCCTAAAAATGGTGTATCATAGTTTGGCCAGAGAAACAGAAGGAGTAGCAGATAAATATTAAGAGATTTATTGCAAGAACTTTATGCAATTATGGGGACTAACCAGCCAAGTCCAAAATCTGGTAGGCTAGGTAGTTGTGAGTATACTAAAAACCACTGACTTGTACACTAACTGGCTGGGTTCTATGGAGCATGAGTTATATTTCCATTACAAAGATATTTTGGAAGTCTTTTTAATGTAGCTCAAAGCTTTTTATAAAAATTCATCAGGCATGCAAACATTTTGGCTCGGCCAATTGTCAATGAAAAGGAGACAGATGGTCTTCAAAATCGGAGGCACATATTGCAGAGAATCTTGTACCCAGAGTCTGTGAGCCCTAGTGATATCTGGAGGCACAGTTGAAATAGTGTCCCATCTGGAATTGCTGACTGTAATTGACACTCCACTGAACAGTTTGCCGTAGGTTGGCAATAAGCAAGCAATACATAGATGATGTACTTAGATATAAAGCAAAGTTAGCTCTAACCAAATGTACAAAGGAGATGCCATTCACCAAAGCAGTTTATGAATACAGTGCATCTTGATCGATGTCACCCCTTTCAACATTCTTACCCACCCTTTTCCTTATCCTAATTTTAGGTTATGTATTGAATTTTTTGCCACTTAACAAAGCAGTTTGTGCGCACAATGCATCTTGATCTGTGTCATCCCTTCAACATTTTTGCCCTGCTTCAACCCACCCCATCCCTTGTATTTCTCAGTTCTCAGTTCTGAGGTGGCTATTATCTTTTCAACCCTCTGTGATTAACCCTCAATATTTAGGTAAAACCCTAGTCAGCAGCTCATTTCCCAATATCTAGTAAAATACTGTTAGTTGAGTCAGAAAGCTGAGTAGAACTAAAGTCCTACTGAAGTGTTCTAAAGTTCTACTACAGCAACAGAAAATAAAGGTATTAATAAAACAACTGCTATTGTTTGTAGATAACATAATCTATATATTATATAATGTTATATTTTATGTTATATATAAAACATTGTATATGTATTATGTTATATATATAACATACATATTATATATACATCCGTAAGCAGAAATAAGTGAAATTACAGTAGGTTTCAAAGCTTTTATTCAAGTGGAAAATACAAGGAGTTTTTCTTTAATATATGTTTGGCTGAAATCCATACATGGGCATCTTTTTCCTGGTTAGACATTCCACACTGAAAGAGCAGCATTCTCTCAGATGGTAGTCTGTCACCTTAACGGTGGATCCATGACAGCCTCTCAAGATTCAAAACTGTTCTGGCCTACCAGCTACAAACGCTGTGATTTTAAAAGTTTAAAAAGAAAACACAGATAAGCTAATGGCTGGTAAGCAGATAACACATATACCATCTCAATATAAATCAACTAAATTAACCATTTGCCTTTTGGATTTGAAGATTTTTAATTAGCCTGTGGAAAATAAAGAGGAGAAGAGAATTGCCCTCTTTTTAAAAGTTGTAAGTAGCATAACGATCAATTTTGGATATATAATTACTACCCGAAACAACCTCTTCTCAAGCGAAGTTATAGAAAACTCAGTTGTTGAGATAGAGCATCATATTCTTTTGAGAGAACCTGATTATTTAATCATTTCTGTAGCTTTTTGGGAATACTGCATTCTTATGAGAATTATACTGTATAGCAAACAATCAATTCTCTGGTGAGTATATATATCAACAGTTACTGTCAAAGTACTGCACTGGAGGAAAAACTTTTCTATTTTCTAGTCATAGCCCATGATTTAATATAAAAGAATTATGCAGCCAATTTAAAACACAAGAATGTTTCATGCTAGGTATTAAGAATACATTGAAATTGAATTATTATTAATATTATACCTGATGCTGAATTCAAATCAGTACTAGTGACTTTAAGAACAATCATTTGTGTCTCATGATTTTTGTAGGCCAGACATTTGGTAGTGACTCTAATGAAGTTGTGGTCAACTGGTGTGTACTCTGTGTTCAACTTTAGTCACATAATTGTTTATTACATATTTGTCTTGCCTCATCAAAACTGAAAATTTCATAGAAGCAAGGATTTTTCTAAGCTGTAGTTTGTTATATATTCTGTTCCCAAAATTTAGGACAATACTTGTCAGATAGAAAATCTTCAGTAAATACTTGTTCTTCAATAAATATCTGTTCAATGAAGGAAGTTATGTTTGGAAATTCTCATAAAGAAGCAACATTTTAGAACTTGGTCAATTTTTTTGTGTGTGTGAAAATACTGTACAGAGGGGTTACAATTACATGGGCAAGATAGTGAGTACATTTCTTATCAAGCATTGTTGCCTCCTCCTTTGTTTACCGTTCCCATCCCCCCGCTCCCCGAACTTGGTCAATTTTTTGTTGATTAAAAAAAATGACGTCTTGGGGGCTGGGAAGGTGGCTCAGTGGTAGAGCGCTTACCTTGGATGCCTGAGGCCCTGGGTTCGATTCCTCAGCACCACATAAGCAAAAAGAAAAAAGCTGGAAGTGGTGCTCTGGCTCAAGTGGTAGAGCACTAGCCTTGAGCTGAAGAGCTGAGGGACAGTGCCCAGGCCCAGAGTTCAGGCCCCACCGGACCCCCCCAAAAAAAATCAGTTCTAAGAGTGTTACAGTATAACAGACTTCTTTTTAATGACTGACTGATGAGGTTATACCTCACTCAGTGTCAGGTTAGATTCACTGAACAGAAACCAGAGAGGGTTGGGATGTGGCTCAGTGGTAGAGTGCTTGACTAGCATGTGCAAGGCCGTGGGTTCTACTCCCAGCACTGAGAAAAAATAAGGAAAGAAGAAACTGTGAAGAAGCTGGATTATTCAAGTATAAGGCTAATTTAGGTCATATATATTATATATATATATATATATATATATATATATATATATATATTCTAAACCAAAAGACTGCTGTCCTTATAAGAAGAGATTAGGACATGGGTGCAGAGGGAAGACGATGTGAATACACAAAGAGAGCAAAACCCTGCCACGCTTCTTTCTCAGGAAAGATCAACCCTACTGACCTTGATCTCATGCTGGAGCTCTACCTGGAGTCAGCCCTTTTTGCATTGGTTATTTGTGAGATAAGATCTTATTTTATTCCACTGTCTACACTGCACCTCTTTGTCCTTCCCTGTGTAACTGGGATGACAGTTGTTTACCACTGCACTCAGCCATTGTGCTTGCTTTGTAGCTAGGATGACAGCCATTGCTTGAGATGGAATCTAATGCAGTTTTCACCGAGGCTGGCCTTAAACTGTGGTCAGTTTGAGCCACTTCACTCAACTAACATCTCTATTTGATTCTGTATCTGCTCTGAAAAATTACAATGAACTTGTGTGGCTGAAAACTAATTCTATGAAAACTCTGTCAAACTTGTGAAATCAATTTCACTTGGTTGGAATCAAGGGGCTGCCTCAATCCTTCCATACGTTCTAGGGAAAGTGTCTTTTCCTTGTCTTCTTCTAGTTTCTGATAATGCCAATATTCCTGCTTTTGACCCTACCACTCCAATCTACCCCTGTCTTCGTAGTGTCTTCTCTCTCCTATCCATTTCAAATCTCACAATCATCTGTCTGTATCCATCTCTCAATCACAGTGGCATCTGCCATTGCACTGAAGGCTTGCCAAATTAATCCAGGATAATCTCTCAGGTCAAGATCTTTCACTTAGCTGGGTGCCAGTGGCTCACACCTGTAATCCTAGCTACTCAGGAGGCTGAGATCTGAGGATCACAGTTCAAAGCCAACCCAGGCCCGTGAGACTCTTATCTCTAATAAACCACTAGAAAACCGGAAGTGGCACTGTGGCTCAACAGGTAGAGCGCTTGCCTTGAGCTGAAGAGCACAGGGACAGCGCCCAGGCCCAGAGTTCAAGCCCCATGACCAACAAAAAAAAAAGATCTTTCCTCTAGCTGGATGCTGGTGGCTCACACCTGTAATGCTAGCTACTCAGGAGGCTGAGATCTAAGGATCAGCATTCAAAATTAGGGCAAGAAAGTCTGAGAATCTTATCTTCAATTAATCATGGAAAAAGCCAGAAGTGGAGCTGTGGCTCAATTAGAAGAGTAAAAAAAAAAAAGATCCTTCACTTAGTCCTTTTTTTAAAGGCCTTCTTCCATAGAAGATAACATTTACAAGTTCCATGATAATAAACTGGCAATAGCTTGGATCTGGAGTTTCATCCAAACGTATATGTGAAAGGTTCAATTCTGACTTTGGTTCTGTTGAAAAACATTGGAATCTTTAAGAAATGGGGCTGAGTCGGCAGGTCTTAGATCACTGGGAGCTTTGGCTTAGCGTAGATGGTAAAATCCAGTCTCTTCCTCTCTCTGTTTTTGCTGCCTGACAGACATGAGGTGAACAGTTGGCTCTGCCATGCCATGTTTCTCCAAATGTGCTGCCTCATCACAGGCCCAAGAACAATGCAGCCAACCAGCCATGGACTGAAATCTCTAAAACTGTGAGCCAAGATACACCTCTTCTCCTCACACAATTATTTACCTCAGTTATTTGTCATAGGAGCGGAAAGGTGCTGTCACAGAGCTGATATCTCTGGTCCTGGTTTTCATTGCTACACCGTGGTGGATGGATGCATCTTACTGATTTTGCTTAAGTTGCCTTCCTGTAAACATTCAATTAGTTTTCTGTTTTTTCAGTTTGACAGGGGGGAAAGCTGAAGGGTAGAAAAGTTACACTGAGCATGCAAAGATTGTGAAAAGCCTTCGTAGAACAGTGACATTAATGTTGAGCTCCAGCTTCCATTTTAAAATACACATTTGGGCAGGGTGGACGGCCGTAACCCAATGGCAGATCACTTGTGTAACATGTTTGAGGTGGTAAGTTCTATCCCTAATGGAAAAGAAAGAAAGGAAGAAGGGAGGAAGGAAGGAGGGAAATTTAAGCTTTATATTGTGGAACTGAAGTAAACCTTTTAAATATAGAAGAATACAGATTCAAACAATGTGGATTCACAAGTTTTGAAGTGTCTGACAAACCTTTGTATTACAAACCTATAATATTTTTCTTAGCATAAATTGTACTCTCCACCCACCTGTCTACTCTGCCATCTTGGCACAAGTAACAGGATGAGAGATTGGGAATTGTATGTGAGACAAGCTAAGTTTTGTGTGGAGAAAGCACTTTGACCTCTGAATCCCTAGAGGCTCAGAGCCTAGGTAGCAAGAAGCATCATGTGGAGTTTCCTTTAACCTCTCTCTTACACAGGGGCCAGCTCACTGGAGCTGTAAACTGTAAACCATGGCCCAGAGGCCATGTCCCCATTCTCCTAGCAGGTGACTTCTGCACCTTTGCCTCCTCTCATGCTACCTAAGATGAACCCTCTGGCTACTCTCAAAAAGATGCAGAGGTTGCTGGTTACTATACTGCCTATAATGTTTGATGTTAGTAACACCAGTCCTGGCAAGACTACTTTAAAAAAAAAGCACTTGTATTAGAAATAGAAAAGTTCATAGGACATATTTAAATCCTTTAAAAAATTCATCCCCAGTTAATTTTATCACCTGTAATCCTAAAAATTAAGGAAGGGAAGAAGGTGAGAGGGTCATGAACCCCATTTCTAAGGAAGGAAGTTGGGTGCCAAAAGTTTCAGGAAAAAAGTAAAAGTAGACTTTTATACAGATATAAAAATGAACACACAGCTGGGCACCAGTGGTTCATGCCTGTAATCCTAGTTACTTAGGAGGCTGAGATCTGAGGATAATGGTTCAAAGCCAGCCCAGGCAGGAAAGTCCGTGAGACTCTTATCTCCAATAAACCACTCAGAAAACTGGAAGTGGAGCTGTGGCTCAAGTGGTAGACTGCTTGAGCTGAAGAGCTGAGGGACAGAGCCCAAGCCCAGAGTTCAAGCCCCATGACTAAATAAATAAACAAATAAATAAAAAACGAACACACAATGAGTTTGTTTAACTCATTCCATGAGAGAACAAAGAGACAACAGTTTCAAAAAAAAAAAGTCAAGAACGAATTGATAGGATGCAAATCAATGTTAAAATTAATGGTATATGGAGGTATAATTGTTTTCCACATCAGAAAGGAAGTGGGAGAATGGATGTCAACAGAGTTTATAACAGACAGGACAAGATTTGTCCTGGGCTATCAGGAGCTGCATAATCTGAGAAAGGTTTATCTAGACAATGCATAGATTTCCATAGAAGGCTAGGATATGAACCTAAGACTTTCTAGCACCAAACTACCACTCCACCACGTTCAATATCCTAGCTTCTCAAATAGGTCCTCCTTTGTCAAACTAAATCAATAGAGTTACAAGGATAAAATAATGAAAATATAAAAGTGAACTGCTATTCAAGTCCTGCTTTATCTTGAAATTCTCCCCGAAACAGATAGGAAAATAAGATATAGCTGAACTGAACTCCAATATGAAGCCAACCTCAGATCTTGCTCAAATGCACCTGGCTTCTCCCTGTGGACAGCTTGAATCAGAAAGAAAGGTGAGGGCTGGGAAGGTGGCTCAGCGATAGAGCGCTTGCCTTGCATGCCTGAGGCCCTGGGTTCGATTCCTCAGCACCACATAAGCAAAAAGAAAAAAGCCAGAAATGGTGCTGTGGCTCAAGTGGTAGAGCGCTAGCCTTGAGCTGAAGAGCTGAGGGACAGTGCCCAGGCCATGAGTTCAGGCCCCATGACCGGACCCAAAAAAAAAAAAAAAAAGAAAAAGAAATGAAGGAAGGAAAGGAGGGAGGGAGGGAACCTACTTATAAATCCCTACAGGAATCCTATCAGTGGGCTCAAAAGGCACCTGACACAGCTCAGGCTGCCACAACAAAACGCCACAGACTGTGGAGAACTTCAGCAATAACAAGTTGCTTTCTTGTACTCTAAAGGTTAAATGTCCAGACTCAACATGGTTGAGTTCTGGTGAGAGATCTTTGCCTGGCTTGTAGATTGATACCTTCTCACTGTGTCTTCAATGAGAATGTCCTTTGATATCTCTTAGAAGAGCTCTAATGCCATCTTGATGGCTCCACCTTCATGATCTCCTCCAAACCTAATTATCTCAAACCTCCTTCCTCCCCCACCGCTATCTCCAGATACCAGCCATTGGGTTCAAGCTGTAAGCTATGAATTTTGAGGAGACACAATTCAGTCTACATCAGTGCCAATTATGAACTCAAATGAGCACCTAAACCAGGGACCTGAGATGGTCACAATTACTGTTAAGAAAACAGTAAGTCAGAATAAGATTATAACAGTTTACAAAAATATGACAATTTATGGTGTGTGTATTCTGTACTAGAAATAAATAGAAAGGTACCACATTTTCAATATATGTGCACTTTAAGTTTTATTTAATCGTTTGGGTTTACTGGGTTGAACAAATGGCATTAAAAAGAGACATGAACAAATCTAGCTACCACAATGACCTGAAAATGTGGCAATTCAAAGAAACAAATCATCGTTCAGGTAGGATGGCCTAGAAATCTAGGACATCATCAAGTCTTGGTCCCTGAGGGCTTTTCACTTGGAAAGACTGCAGTGTCCTTCTTTCTTTGTTGTTTTTTTTTAACTTGCTATTATTCTCCAAACCTTTTATAAGTTTGCTCATGAGCTGTATCTTATTCATAAGCTTTAAACTAAAACCACTCCTAGCTTCATACCATACTATTAAACACCATCTTAAAAAAACTTTATCATTTATTTTGTTTTGCTATTGTTGTTTTCATTTTATCTTCCATTTCATTTTCAGAACCTTTTTCAGTTTTAAAGATGTTTGGCACAAATAAGAATAGTAGAGTCTGGGAATGTGACACAAGTGACAGAGAACTTGCCTAGTAAAAGTGAGATGCTTAGTCCAAACCCTAGCACCATCAATAAATAAAACAACAAAGGAAAAAAGTAATGGAATTTTTCTATAATAGTCATGAACAATGTAAACAAATGTTTGACCCCCAAAATCAGGGCCTACATCATGTGAAAAGAGGAAAGAAATGAGGAGATGAGCTAAAAGAAAGGAACCCTACAAGATTTGTCCGCTTAGTTGAAACCTTTTTTATTTTTCCTTTACCAGGATATCTAACTAAAGGTTAAATGCTAAGCAAAATTTACTGGGAGAGAATATTAATCTTGTTACATATTCGTTCATACTCCTTAATGTCCCTTCTTTACGTAACTGTTTCTTTTGGCTGGTTGATTGACAGCAGCCCAGCCTTCCCCTGTGCTGGCTGCAGCAATGAATGCCAGAAAGTACATTTGCCACTATTCCAGGTTGGGTAGGGAAGAAGGGTAGGGTAGGAACTGCTACTGTTACCTACTGAAGCCCCAAGTTTGGAGGATCTGTGAGTATCAGTGCTTCCATTCTTGAAGTTCCATCAGAAGAGATGGTATCACAACTTCAGCCCCTCTGCTCTCGTGGAAACCACAGGGCTGGCCACCAAGCTGGATGTGATCTGACAGCCACTGTCCTGGCCATCAATCACAATGCTTTGAAGGCCTCACTGCTGCTCAGGTTGATTTTCTTTCTGCTGCAGAAACTGCCACAGCTGTCATCACAGGTATGAACCTGGGGCTTCTTCATGTTCTGGAAGCCAACACTTTAAGAGCTTCCATCAGAGAAGACTCTGCTTCAGTCATGACTACTGCAGACACCTGGGAGGAAGCATGGAGACATCATTTCTGTCATGGCGCCTTCCAGTGACCTCAGGTGACCCTGACCATAGCTGCTCCAGAGGCCCCCATCAACATTGCAGATATCCTCAGAAAGGTCAGCAAGGAGCTGTCTCCCCACCATGACAACTGACATAGGCATGCCAAGGATGCCTGTGTAAAATGGCACAGCTAAGCAAGACAAAGAGGCTACACCCATGTTGACTGGTTATATACACAGCCCTCTTCACCTCCCATCAGGTCTAAGAGTTTGCTCCTGTGCACGATTCCCTCTTGCTCCACGATAAGCCCAAATAAAGCTTTGTCATCTTTTATCAGGGATGGGTAGATGAGTTGGTTTCATGAAAAGCAGACAGCACATCAAGTTCTGTTAGTCATGAGTATACCCGGAAAAATCGCAGAGTAGCAGAGTAGCAAGAAACAGAAATGTGGAAAGATCTGCGCACCAGTAGCTCACACCTGTAATCCTAACTACTCAGGAGGCTGAGATCTGAGGATCAAGGTTCAAAGCCAGCAGGGCAGCAAAGTGGCAGCAAAGTCGGTAAGACTCTTATTTCCAATTAACCACCAGAAAACCAGAAGTGTTACTGTGGCTCACAGTGGTAGAGTTCTAGCCTTGAGCTGAAGAGCTCAAGGACAGCACCCAAGCTCTGAGTTCAAGCCCCACAACCAACCAAAAAATAAATGTAGAAAGCTGGGACTACAGAAGGCAAAGATCTACAGAAGGTGAGAACTGAAAAACACAAGAACTATAGAGAGCTGAGACCAAAGGAGCACTGCAGCCTTGGCCAGTAGAGAAGTTCCCGAGGATAGCCAAGAACTACCAGCTCCACCTGCTGAAGAGCCGCCAAAACTGGCTGGGTGCTGAGCTGTTGGCATTCAGGCATTCTACATCATTAAGAGCAGAGGGCCACTGACACCAAAGCTCAGAACGTCTATCAATAAAGGAACTGCATTTTGCTATTCATTATTTCTATCTCAATACAGCAAAAGAACTCTCAGCTGGTGGAAAATTGAGTTAAACAATAAAGAGAAGAGGCCATCTACTCGATCAACAAAATGGAAGAATAAAATGCTCGCATACAGATATGCATACAAAGAAGAAAATCTTATCAAATTGTTGGCATTTATTTCTCTTAGGTCTCAGCACAAGTGTTATCTTGTCTCCTTTACTTGGGTTTATTCCATAGATTTTGTCTGGACTTTGTTTACAAAACTTACAATGGAGTATCATAATTCTATTTGCAAATTTTTCTGAATAGAGATTCAAAACTAAGAAAGGGCCTCATTTATAATTGTTGGACAAATCTAACACCATCAAACTCCAGTCTAATGAATTTAACACTATTAATACACAGTTTATCTTTATTTGCTCAGTGGTTCACCCAACTGAAATTATCCAAGCATCTACTATGTAACCAAGCATTAACAAGGCTCAGGAAAAAGAAGTAAACTTACACCTTGACGGCAGGTGACAAAGGATTTCCTAAAACACAGAAATGAATGCTTGGATAGAAAAATAAAGAATCAGTATGGATCTGCAGTTCTCAATTAGTCTGATAATGCCTACCTCACTTGTATGAAAATACTGTTTCAGAAAGGAAGACAGTACCTTATATATATTCAGAATAGACTTACTTATCTTTGTTTTGGTTCTGAGACACTCTCCCTGTGTAGCCAGGCTCAACTCAAACTCAGTTCCTCTGTTTCAGCATCTAGAATGCTAGGATTACAACAGGTATACAACTCAGAACACAGTGTGATTACTGAAATAGAAATGTTATTGTTCAGCACCTACTATGTTACTGCTAAGCTCTGGGCAAGTGGTATTGTGCAAAGTAGTATAATTCAAAGATGTAGTATTTGCCATGAAGAACTTATTTGCTTATTTATTTTTTGCAGTGCTAGGAACTGAACTCAGGAACTTGTGCTTGTTAGACACCTAGCCATTGGTTGAGATGGAGTCTCAAGAACTTTTACGACTAGGTTGGCTTCCAACCCAGTTCCCTGATTGCTTCCTTCCAAGTAGCTAATAGTACAGGCTTGGGCCACTGTGCCTGGCCAGGAACACTTTTTTTTTGTCAGTGTGGAGCTTGAACTCTGGGCCTGGGCACTATCCCTCAGCTCTTCAGCTCAAGGCTAGCACTCTACCACTTGAGCCACAGTGACACTTCCAGCTTTTTTCTTTTTGCTTATGTGGTGCTGAGGAATTGAACCCAGGGCCTCAGGCATGCAAGGTAAGCGCTCTACCATTGAGCCACCTTCCCAGCCCTCCAAAAAAAGTTTTTAAACATTGTATTTAGTTTTTCTATTCAGGAACCTTTTACTGAGGTGTTTTTTTTTGGTCGGCCGTGGGGCCTGAACTCTGGGTCTGGGCACTGTCCCTGAGCTTTTTAGCTCAAGGCTAGCGCTCTACCACTTGAGCCACAGGACCACTAAGAACACTTTTTTAAGACTTGTATTATAGTATATTATTGTATATTGTATTATTGTATATTATCACAATTTCATTACCCATCATCTCCAAGAGTTCTGTACTGTTTTTTTGTTGTTGTACAGTAGATTTCAGAATTTACACATCCTGTGTAACTGAAATTCTGTACTCCTTCCACTAACAACACCCCATTCTTCCCACTTTACAACCCCCAACAACAACCATCCTGCTCTATTTTCACGTGTTAGATAATCTTAGATTTTGTGTGCAAGTAAAATCATGTTGTCCTTTTCTCCAGCTATCTGGCTTATTTTTCTTAGCATAATGACCTCTAGGTTTATCCCTATGGTCACTATAAAAAAGGTGTTTCTCATTATGCCAGCATATGGTATTCTGGATAATAAGCTGAGCAGTCCTGGACACACATTGTTCTCCTGCATAGCATGTGTTTTACTGTGACTAAGAAGGTGCACCCATCCTCCCTCAGGGGATACCAGAAGGTAACTGTGCATGACCTGACAATACAAACTTGTCTTTGACATTGCGGTAAGCAGCTGATTTCCCTTCTGAAATCTGTCTGCTAAATGATTTGCAAAGAGAAAAATAAAATCAAAGAATACCACACAATTCAGTGCTGTGTACATTGAAGAATAAGGCGATTGTGTATTTACAAATTCCAGCGCCATCCATCTCTGAATAAAAACAATGCACTCTATAAACAGCTTCACCAGCTGTGTGGGAATACTGTTAATTGCTTTCTGGCAACACTGCCACTTGAGGGATGACAACAATGACACTAATCTGTGGACTGAGTGCCTACGGTGTGAGAGAGTAATTTATATATATAAAGCCAACTCAACCTAGCATTTCCTTCCAGATTTGTGTCATATGGTATCCATTTGACAGGAAAAAAGCTGATTAATAATAATAGTAATTAATACCAAAGCATGTATTATCTGCTAGACAAAATTGTATTTATTTAGTTTTTGGTCACGGAGCTTGAACTCTGGGCTTGGGTGCTGTCCCTCAACTCTTCAGCTCAAGGCTAGAGCTCTACTACTAGAGCCACAGCACCATTTCCAGTTTTCTGAGTGGTTTATTGGGAGATAAGAGTCTCATGGACTTTCCTGCTCAGGCTGGCTTTGAATGGTGATCCTCAGATCTCAGCTTCCTCAGTAGCTAGGATTACAGGCATAAACCACTGGCGCTCGGCTTGTAATTTTGAATGATAATTCTTAACATCGATTTACAAATAGGATCTTTATAATAGATCAATGGGGAAATGTTAGTGCTATATTCATTTTACAACTGGAATTAAAAGCGTAAGAGACTAAGAGGGCCGTGTGTAGTCACATATCCTTGCATGCTGGAATTGGGTTGTATTCAGATGTGACACTAATCTTTGAAATTTTCCTTTTGGCATGTGTTCCTATACCAAGTAAAACTGAGTGTTTTCCCTTTGAGTTACCTTGCAAGGGTTCTTAGGTCTCTGTACAAAGCTAAATCGTGGAGATCCATTCAGCTGTGTCCAGTAGGAAGATCTAGGATGAGTCGTGCAACAGTGGCTCACACCTGCACTTGTAGCTACTTAGGAGGCTGAGATCTGGAGGACTATTTTCAGGCTTGCACATGAAAGTGTGCTAGAATCCATCTCCAGAATAACCACATCTGAAAACAGCAAAAAATAAAAAACAAAAAAAATCCCACATGACTGGAAGCATGGCTCGAGTGGTAGAACTCCTGCCTGGCAAGCGTGCGGCCCATGAGACTGCTCCCTTGGGGCTTCCCTGTCGTCAGGTGGTCGGGAAGAATGCTGGTGGCAGGTGTAGTCTTGACTTTCACTCTGCACCTCACAGGCTGCTCTAAGCCACGGGCTTCCACACCCTTCAGCACCACCCATAGGAAGCTCACCCCTCACTCATAGGATTTAAGTCTTAGGTTGGTTCTTTAGGGGGTTGTGGGCAGAAATAAAACGTGACTCATGTGCCATAATTAGGATCTTGGTATTTTTGTTTCTATTTTTAATGGGATTAGATCCAGAGAATTCAAGTTATTAATGACAAACCTCATGGGTAAGTTAACCAAGTAAGAATGACAAACCAAAATTTCCCTGGAGCAAAGTTGCACAAAAACTTGGCAAGGTTGGGAGCAAAGTTTGTACAACAGTTGAATAATGTGGTGAACCAGCTGTCTTCTCTCTCCAAATGAGCAACCAGTCCCTGGATGAGACATATGCCGAGCTAAATTGGGACATAATAGGCATTTAAGTGACCTAAGATTAATACTTGGACTTGGACAGGATCTTTCAATTTATTGTTCATTTACCCAAGAATCTTTCTTCACTTAGATAAAATAATGTCTATGACAATGAAAGTCAGTATGTGCTGATAACAGGATTCTTGAATTTTGGTGAGGTAAAGTCAATGATTTTGTTTTCCCAATATTTTTTAGGTGCTTTTTAGTTGGGAACTAGTTACTATTGGAAATAATGAGTGACAAAAATAATTTAAAAATCAGGTCCATATATTCACAACTCTATTGAGATTTTCATAGTGATCATATTCTGTAGCATAATCCAAAATATTACAATGATGTTAGGCAAACAGATGAAATAAGTTTCTTCTCTCGAGAAAGTCTGGGGTACAAAAATGAATATAAATCACATCTTCTCTTAGAATAACTATGACTGTGTGATACAGTGTATTTCAATGGGAGATTAATGGGTATATTAGAAATGTCGGAAAGTCAGACTATAGGCCTATAATCACCTTAGGCAAACAAACATAAGAGAGAATCACGTTAAGAAACCAGATGATGCCTTCCTAGTGAGGCAGGAACAGATGGAGAATATCCAGTGCCATCTGACTGTCCTCTCCATCTCCTAATTTGCCCTCCAACCTTGGGCTTTCTAAGTCCTGGCAAAGATGGTGCCTAGACACTCCAGACACCATTACCCTTCTGCTTACAGATTCCAATAGAAACAAATACCACCATCAGTCGTCAACCAGGCTTAACCTATGGTCTAACCTGGATCACTCTTACAGAAGAATAATGGAAGTGAGAAAGGAAAAAAAAAGAGAGAGAGACTCAAACTTCCTGCTACTGATCTAAATAAGAGAATGTTTATTTACCTCAGAAAATTGTCCGGGCAGTTTCTGGAATTAGGAATTATAAAAAATTTTCTTAAATCTTATTTGAAAGGAGATGAAAGCATCTGTCACCTCCAGAATGTACTTCCTGCTGCACTGAGGTATTACTGTAGGTAACCCAGAGGGCAGCGGGGGTGGGACGGTGACCAGAGAGCAACTGTCTGGGTTCTCTAGAGACCAGAATATCTGAACCCCAAATAGAAACTCCTACTCTGGCATATAGTCTGACAAGGATACAGAATATTTTAAGTAGCAATTTAAAACCTACTCTCCCAGAAACTTCCCCAGCTTCTGCTTTTCTAACAGAGACATTTCTAGGCATGTCAGTACATTTACAAGAGAAAGCTTAATTCTTATACACCTTATTTCCCTTTAAATGCAAAACTTTATCCTGAGAGTCAATGTTCTTTGTAAAACAGATCTGATTCTGGAAATCAGAACCAAAAATACCACTGAAATGAGCTATTTCTATTTTATTTCTGGTGGCAAATAATTATTTCCATTGTTTTGCTTCTTAGAGTTTAAATCAGTGAAATAAACGAAAAAGTTATTTAGTCATTATTTCGTGTTGTGATAATGAAAATGTTCTCAATAAAGATTCTTATTTATTTCTTCATGAAGACTAAGTACCAGTTTGTGGGCCAGGCTAAAGATGCTGAGAGGAGTTAAGATACAGCTTCTAGTCTACAGTTCCTGTTCTCATTGGGAATGTAGGAAGTGCTGTGATTTCAATGTTTTGCCTGATATAATTCAGGGTGAAACTTAATCTCAATGCAACAGTTGTAACAGGTGTGGTCTTTAGGACATGAGGACTTGGCCTGCCTCAGTGGGATTGTTTCCTTTGTAAAAAGGGTAAAGAGAGGGAGCTCACCGTTTTTGTGCCCCTTTCATCCCTTCCACCATGTAGGGGTTTAATTGTTCTTCCTTCCTGAGGATACATCAGCAAGGTACCCTTTCTCTAGAATCCAACCCTGTCATGCCTTGATGGTGAAATTCACACCCTTCACAACTATGCACAAATTAATTTCTTGGTTCTTATAAATTACCCCATCTATGGTGTTTCGCTATAGCTTTGCACATGGCCTGAGACAGGATAAACAAGTAATACAGGTGCTTTGAGAACAGAAGACACAAAGACAGACCAAGGACAGAGGAAAGAAGGTAATAGTCCCAGTCAAGAAGAGTGTGAGTCCTCAACATGTCTACCATGTGTCCTGCAATAGTTCCAGCCTTCCTTGGGTCCACTGCTACTCTCAGAACTAGATGTCTTGTCCTGAGCTAAAGAATTTCACTTCTTGGCTTCCTGTCATAGATCACAGGCATCAGACTCAGCAGACTGAGTCCAATGAAGTCTGAGAGGTCCAAGGGCAGTGAAGCCTGAGACAGGAATGCCTTGCACAAGTCGAACTAGACATGAGAACAAGAGCAGCTGATGTGGAGTCACTGAAGGGTGATCTGGAACACATTGCCCAGCAATAGCTTAAGCGGACTTTTATACAGTGCTTTTACTGCATTTCCACTGGGGCCCATCACATGAGATAAAGTGTAGACCTTTGCACTAATGCCAGCACTCAGAAAGTTTCTGATTTTAGAGCATTTCAGATTTTGCATTTTTTTGGTTACCAGTGATTGACCTGAATGTGTTGATATGGTCTTTGCACTTTACGCCGATGTCCTGCAACAATGTCATGAGGCAGATGCTGTTGTTCCACAAGTTACCTAAAAAGGAGCTGTGAAGAAAGGCTGAGAGGCACCTGACTAAATTGTAGGCTAAGAAGAGGATGTGAGGCTGCCTAACCCAACACTGTGTTCTCTCCCCTCTACTCACACGGGCACCAGACTTTCTGTTGATTAGGTACAGAGACAGAGATAACACTACATGCAAAATGCAAGTTATCAAGTCCCTACACCTCCAGCAACCATTATTTAGGTTCAGTTTTTGCCCCAACAGGAGAGCAAACATTTTGGGTTTGAGGTACTTAACAAATGTTTGCAATTTTGTACTTCAAATGAGAAAGTTTAAATGTCTATACATCAGGTCTTTGCAGCAAAGCTGAGTTTAAGTAAAAGTGAGAGGCAGATCCATTCTATCTTTGTACAAATATTAGCTGTGGGATTGATGAGAGTGTGAGGCACAAGCTTTCCTACGAAAGAAAGGCTATGCTCCAGGTTATCCATGTTAAGGCTTAAAAGCAAAATGGCACACCAAAGAGTCTTGCAGGAAACTGACAGAGGCCCAACTGAAAATGGAAAAGAATTTGTTATGTTGTAAAATCTAGAAGGGATTAAGATCTAAGCCATGAGATAGGCAAATACTCAGGTCTTAAGAAACAACTGGAGGTGGGAGGATTGGGGGACTCAGCTCAGTGGAAGAACACTTACCTGGAAAGTGCAAGGCCCTAAGTAAGTCCTCAGCTCTGCAGAAAATAAAAACAAGAAAGAAAGAAAGAAAAAGCCAGGTGCTAGTGGCTCACATCTGTAATTTTGGCTACTCAGGAGGCTGAGGTCTGAGGATTGCAGTTCAAAGCCAGCTTGGGCAGCAAAGTCCCAAGAGACTCTTATCTTCAATAAACCACCAGAAAACCAGAAGTGACGCTATGGCTCAAAGTGGTAGAGCACTAAGAGCTCAGGGACATCACTGAGAGCTCAGGAACAAGTCTCAAGCTCCAGCCCCATGACCACCAGCGACAATAACAACAAAGAAATGACTGGGATGTGGGTACTAGTAGAATTGGGGGTAGGAGGGTGAATAAGGTCAAAATCTTTGATGTATAGAAACATGAAGCTTGTCATGTGTGACAATGGAACTGTGAAGTTTGTTGGGATTGCTTGGGAGTGGGGGTGGGGGTGAAGTAGAGAATGAGAGTGAGAACACAGTATACATAGATGGACATGTCAGAATTAAATCCCTTAGTACAACTAAGATGCTAATTTAGGAAAAAACAAAGAACTGACAATTCCAGTATTAGCAGGAAGTCAATGCAGTTATCTACCTGTGTCCCTGTGTCCAACAAGACAAGAATTCAGGTGAGTTTCCACACACAGTGAACATGGTAGAAAAGAAATATGGCAGAGGAAAGTGATTTTTATGTGGCTGATACCATAGGAAAATGGTGTCCCCGTTCATCTTTGGTCATCTTCCAGGTACACATGAGTGTTGGGTTTAAATAGAGGCAGGAAAGGCATGGTTCCAGTTACCAGAGTGATTTGATCAGTCACCACCTCAGTTCTGGTTCTCCCAGTGCTAATGCTGTCACCCCTTGAGGGAGTAATCTGTTCCCCTGGAGATGACTCCTCCGGCTCCAGGATGCAGTCTGATCACTACAGGTAATGGTTCCATCTGGGGCATCTGTTCAAGGCTTTGTTCTTCCTTAGGGGTAGCTTCAGTCTCTTGTCATAAAGATATTACCAGTCAGTCCTGTCCTTCCTGGAGCCCAAAAAGGACTTAGAACAATGACAAACACAAAACAAAAGCAGGGATTCCAGACAGCTGTATCAGTGTGCTTTTCACAGACTGGAAGTGGGCTGTCTCTACAACGGGAACCACACATTAGCCTCTGAGGTCTGAGATTGCCTAGGTCCAGTCTACAGGACTGAGGTCGCCTGTGACTTGAGAAGTCTAAGCACAATATTTTCTCTCAAAGATTTGTGAGCTCTTCAGTTTAGGTTCCCTCTGCATTTTCCCATTATGGCTAGCTGCCACCAATCATCAGAAACCTGGATGGTGTAAGCTCTCTCTCTTTCTCTTTTTCTCTCTCTTGGTTGCTCTCTCTTTGCTCTGTGCCAGTTTTTCTCACACTGAGCCAGCCTTTTCCCAGGTGGCACAAATATGATCACTGATATCTCAAGCTTTACATCTCAATCCCTTCATAAGATGAGACTTCCTCACATGCTGTACACTACTCTCCAACCAGTGAACAAACCAAAGAATGCCTGTGGACACAGCGATCAGAACAGTTGGGTTTGGTTACCCATCCATGGAGTACTCTACCCTTTCTTGTAATTTTAATGAGCAGAAGAAAGGTTCCAGAAAAGTGAGTAGCTTGGGGGGGAAGGGGGGGGAAGGAGAAGGATTGGGATTGGGGGGGAGGGGGGAGGCTGGGAAGGGATGTGAAGGGTAAACAAAGGAGGAGTCTGCAATGCTTGGTAAGAAATGTACGCATTATCCTGCCCATGTGATTGTAACTCCTCTGTACAGTATGTTCACAAATAAAATAAAATTAAATTAAAAAAAATAAAAAATAAAAAAAATGAGTAGCTTTCTTCAGAAAGAATAATAAATATCTCCAACATTATTGCCTTGGCTCAGTCTCTTTTTTAAAAAGTAGACATTCATTGTTCTACACAATAGACAATATTTCATTGGTGGATTAAAAATTATTAATATCTTTTCCTAAAAGATTTCAGATCATTAAAGGGAATCATAAATATAATTATAAGCTGCTAATGAAGTATTCTAATAAATCAAAAACTACAGATGGCCTAAGAGTAAAAAAGGGAAAAAAAGTAAAAGGGAGAAGGGCAAAAATGAGACATAGATCTGAGTGTGATGGTAATACTTATAATCCTAGCCCTTAGGAAGTTGAAGTTAGAGGATAATGAATTTGAGGGCAGCCTGGTCTATACAGTAAGACCCTTTACCCTCCAAAAACAAAACCAAACAAAATAAAAACTGGATGTTGGAATTAGTTAAATGAAAAATTAAGTCATTTGAACTATGAATTTTATGACAGCGAATATGAAAATTGAAATCTAGTTGGTAATTAAAATCTATGATTTTAAAAAAGTATCAATTACAACTTACTTCTTGACTATCATGAGAAGGGAAACACTGTGGAACTTCTTCATCAAGAATGTGAAGGGGCTGGGAAGGTGGCCCAGTGGTAGAGTGCTTGCCTTGCATGCATGAGGCCCTGGGTTTGATTCCTCAGCACCACATAAGCAAAAAAAAAAGCCGGAAGTGGCGCTGTAGCTCAAGTGGTAGAGCGCTAGCCTTGAGCTGAAGAGCTGAGGGACAGCGCCCAGGCCCAGAGTTCAGGCCCCACAACCGGACCCAAAGAAAAAAAAAAAAAAAGAATGTGGAATATAATGACATGAATTCCATAGGGTGATACAGAGAGCAATGATTGGATAAGCCCTGGTATTACACCAAACACAGTTCAGGAGCAAGACCCCTGTAGGGCCCAAAAAGCAATAGATGTTCAAAGTATATTTTAGCTTCTAGCAGATTTAACAATTCATTAATTAACTCAATGAACACATTGAGTGGTATCACCAGACATAGCGTGAACAATATATAAAGGCATGAACAAAGTACACGTCTTTCTGAAATTGCTGTTGGCCATTGTTGTCCTTAATTGAGCTTTTAATAGATACTTGAGTGACAAAGAAGGCAAGAAGGTCCTTACTGGCAAGCAAGAAGCAGTATGTCTATTTGGCCAACTAAGGAAACAGTTACATGGTTCCTGCTGGGATGGGTAATTTGTGAAAAGTTAGAACATATAAAAGTCTTCCTGAAACCACCCTATTATCTTCCTGGAGTTAAATGAGGGGATTTTCACAGGCAGAATTTCAACCTTAAAGTATTGTCAAAATGTATCTGGTTAAGTGAATGAGGGCTATGCTATGCCAATGTGGTTCCATTGGTATGACCTCAGAACAAAGGCACTTATAGGACAATAAAAGACTACAAGGACAATTCCTGGGATGACCTATTCTCTCTCTTGGTTTGGGAGGTGAGTTCAAGACTGTACATGCTAGTTGAAAACTAGAACTCTACAGGGTGGACTGAGCGGTAAGTGAATTATAGCTTCATTTCTAAGAGACAAATTTAGGACACACATCCATTATTTTAACATGGGTCATTTGTTTCTGATTTCAAAACAACTTTGAAAAATTATATATAGCAATTGGGAATATAAGAATGTTGACTTGATGTCTGACAATAAGTTGTTATTTTCAAATAATTGTGATTAATATTATGAATATACTTATAGAAATAGTCTATACCTTCTAGAGGTGCATAGGGAAATGATATATACCTAGAATTGGCTTCTAAATTATATAATAGATAGTCCAGGGTATTCATTTGAAGCAAGATTGCCAATGAGGTCTTAGTTACCGAGGTGGAGGGATGAGTACTGAAGAGTCTGACACACTAATTTTGACTCCCTAATGTGTTTGAGATTCTCTCTAACAAAACATTTTTTGAAGCAAAGCCCAGGTGGTCATGCTCCCCGTAAGCCTGGCTAGCCTAGAGACTGAGGTCTGAGAATTATAGTTCAAAGCCAGCTGAAAGTAGAGGTATGACTCAAGTAGCAGAGTGCCAACTTGAGCAAAAAGCCAAGTAAAACCAGGTAGCAGTGGCTTGGGCCTGTAATTCTAGCTACGTAGGTGGCTAAGATATGAGAATGACAGTTCAGAGCCAGTCAAGGCAGGAAAGTCCATGAGATTCTTTATCTCCCATTAACTACCTTAAAAAAAGCCAGAAATGGAGCTGTGGCTCAAGTGGTGAAGTACTGGCCGTAGCAAAAACACCTCAGGAGCAGCAAGCACCCAAGCCCTGAGGCTCAAGCTCCAGGACCAGTAGAAAAAAAGTTGTTTTGAATGTGTGGTGGCTCTATAAAAACAAACCTCCTTCATTTTATGAATAAAAATGACAAAAAAACTACAGAAAACACACCGGATCAGAGGAACCAATACAAACATGAAAACTCACAGTAGAGCTGTCTGTTCAATTCCAGGAGGACTTGGGGCACATCTACTGCTATGGTGGTTGGAAATTCATCAGGACTAGAACCACTTCATAGTTGCTCAACAACTAAGCTGCTGCTGGGCCATTGTTAACTTGAATTCAACATAATAACAACAACAACAAAATAAATCTAATACTAATCTAAAAAATTTAAGTCTGGTCTAAACATTGGTACAAACAATAGACATGTGTAAACTTCTATCACTTCTTTTCTGATATGTATATTTGTTGTGTGAATTTTATTTTATGCCACCTTGCTCTGTACCTTTCAAAACGCTAATCTATTTGAAGGGGAAGATAACAGAGAGCTATATAGGATGTCATTTTGGATCATATAATAATTGTATGCTTTAATATTCAATTAGATAGCACTTTGATCTGTTAAAAATAATCATCCTCTAGGTATATACGGCCTTTGGCATCCTAGTATGCCTCTGTCCTTCATTCCCAAGAAAGCCAGGGCTGGGAAGCAGAGGGTCAGGACTGTCACAGTGGATCAGCGCCAGCCTGGCTCAGACCACAATGGAAGACAGCCAGCAGCACCAAGCCAAAAAGAGCTGGGACAGGAACATGGGTCACACAGCCAGAAACAAACAGGCTGGGAGAGGTCAAAGCAGAGTGAGTCTACAGGACAGAAGGTTTAGCCCTTCTGTTCCTTGTGACTTGAAATACTTTGTGTGTGTGTGTGTGGTTGCACACATGCGCGCACATGCCAGTCCTGGGGCTTGAACTCAAGGCCTTGAGTGCTTTCCTTGATATTTTGTGCTTGATATTTTGTTGTGAATCTAATGTTCATATACATTAATCAAGTAATGAATATTTGGACAAATATGAGTAGACATCTTGAAGTGATTGATGTCTGTGGGAGACATGGATTGGTTGACTGAGTGACTGATCTTGTCAGTCGTGGGGATTGAACTCAGGGCCTGGGTGCTGTCCCTGAGCCTCTTTGTGCTGAAGGCTAGCGCTCTACTACTTGAGCCACAGCATCACTTCTGGTTTTTGAGTGGTTAATTGGAAATAAGAGTCTCACAGGGACTTTTCTTCCAGGGCTGGCTTCGGACAATGATCCTTAGATCTCGGCTTACTGAATAGCTAGGATTACAGGTGTGAGCCACCAGTGCTTCATGAATTTGAGGGGGAGAGGGTGGGGAGAGGGCTTTAAAAAAATCTGTATTTTTGTTATTGTTATTGTTGTCTTTTCATTTTTGGTACTAGGGATCAATCCCAGGATACTGTACATACTAGGCAAGGGCTTTGCCACTGGGCTACATCCCAGTCCAACATGGATGTTTTTGTGTTATTTCCAAATATGATCTCAAAATCTTATCTTGTATTAAAATAATGTTTCATTTTCATGCAGTTTATAATAGAACCTTAATGTAGCACGGTTTATTATTTATAATTTGTATATAAGATGAGACCCTATAAGGTGGTTGCTCCCTAAGCCATAAATCTAGCAAAACAATTTGAGAATAAAGATGAGAGTTAGAGGTTCATTTCAACATAATATTAGAAATAGCTTTTCAAATCCTCCACTGTGAGTACTAGAAACATGTGAAGAATGTCTTGTTTGTTGTCTCTCAGATCTACCTATTCCCACCAGTCATTGCAGGTATCTCTCCCATTTCACTGAACTCTTTGTCTTGGCCCACAAATCCCAGCCCTAGTTCTTACCCTCTTCAACACCAAAATCTCCTTTAACTAAAGTGGTCCATTGCATTTTCTCTACTCTCCCTGTCCAGAGACAGTTTTAAATGATTTCATTACCTGCCAGAGAGTGTAGAATTTTACTATCACCCTTGTTTATTAGTTTCCATCTTAAGTGTGGCAACAATACAGAAACAGGCCATATGGGGGTTTACAAATGAGCTACCCAATTTCAGAAGGTAAGTATTTTTTTTTTTTTTGTCAGTCGTGGGGCTTGAACTCTGGGCCTGAGCGCTGTCCCTCAGCTCTTCAGCTCGAGGCTAGTGTTCTACCACTTGAGCCACAGCGCCACTACCAGTTTTCTGAGTGGTTTATTGGAGATAAGAGTTTCACGGACTTTCCTGCCTGGTCTGGCTTTAAACTGAGACCCTCAGATCTCAGCTGCTTGAGTAGCTAGGATTACAGGAGTGAGCCACTGGCACCTGGCTTCAGAAGGTAAGTATTTCTAACATGCAAGTACTCGGAAAAGTTATCAAGAGCCGAGCATGGCACACTCTTCAGTGGAAGATCAGTCATTTGCATCACTCCCAGATGTTCTGTTGTTGCCAATGATTAATACCATGGCCGTAGAGAGGCATTGGATGCCAATGTTCATAAAATGTTGGGGTTAATGATCTATGAGGTCCAATATATTTGCCAGAGTTTTGTTGTTTTAGAACTCAGTACTGAACAATCAGGAGATCCTAGCTCATGTTCTGTACTGTGAGACTCTGGACTTCTCACAATTCCTCACTTTGTGAGAAACCACAAATATTCCCAAGGCTAAGATGTAATAATTTGAGTAACTCTCCAAAAATGATAGTGAACTTTCAAAATAGATTCACATGACTTATGGGGGAAGTATTTGCATGACTGTGAAAACAGCAAAGGAGAAGAATAAGATCACCTGTGATCTTTCACAAGTGAACATAGAAAAAACCGTCCAAACTAGGCACATGGTTCCAGCCAGTCTTTCTGCTCTTGCTGAAATAAAATTGGGGGAGGCTGGACATTATTGAGGGCACTCTCAGACATGTTTATGCCTCGGGTAAGTCATAAAAGGGCGCTCCAAGACAATGAAGAAGATTCTCACCCAGATGATCACCCCTCCCATCATCCCAGAAGATCCATAACTTTTCAGATATCCTAGAATATCTCTGATGTTGCTGCTCATATTATACCAAGTCAGGCTTCTCTAAACCATTAGCTTCCACAATAATTAAATCAGATACAATAATTAGTTATGAAGATAGTCTGAAATAATTGGATGTACTTTGCCAGATCTGCAAAGTACTATCTGCCTTCTGTTTCTTTTGGATGCCTTCTTTCCTCTATTTCACAAAAGCTCATGTTCTGTTGTAAACATTGCAAGCATGTAACCAAATGTGAGAGGAAGCTGGAGTTACCCTAATGTGTGGGCATCCTTTCCTCTTATTTTTCCAAGGAAAAGACTGTGTGACCTGCACGAGGAGAGGAAGAAATACAAGCATATGTTGTTTATACTATTTCTCCGTGTAATACCTACTGACAAGTGGGTGGGCAGACACAGGGTGTGGCCAGCTCGCTCCACTCTGATGAGAAACTTGGAGACAGATTAAAGCAGCCAAAGATGACAGGGCATTTAGGTTGTGTGGCATAGCTTTCCTGAATAATTCACATAGGCTTGCTTTAGAGCTTTCCATTTGGAGTTGGAAATTAAACATCTGATAAGTGTACTGCAAGTCAATTTAGGGTTAATCTAATTTGTGTCTGAGTGTGCTTGTTTTCAGTATCTTGTTAGATAAATCACATTATGTGCGCCTAATAGGTCTTAGACTCTGGGTCTGACACAAAAATGGCTATTATAGCTCTTCCTATTTGCAAATTATGGATGATATGAACAGTCACAGTGCTGCAAGGGTGCATAAAATGCCCAGGAAGCTGGCATCAGGACTTCTGGGAAAGTAAGGACAAGTACTTCAGTTTTCCCTTTGGGCCAATGACTCAATGAACATTCTACACAGTATCAAAGCAAATATAGGATAATGCTAGGGTTTCCCATAAAGGTTTGATTACATCAGCGTTTTAATTTATAATTCACTCAGAAAGAAAAGACAGATATAGACTCAGAACTGTTGGTGGAACACCTGCAAGTATCACTACCTGTGACCCTAAAAGTTCCACTCCCAAGCTTCAGATCCTCTTCCAACAAAGGCCCATATTCTTCTAAATGAAATACTGTCCTTTTACAACATTGTCTGTCTGAACAGGTGAGTCAACAGTATGTCATCAAGAAACAAGGTGATAATGTGGTACACTACTCAGAGGAGTTAACCTTCAGACCTCTGGGAGACTTAGGACTTTTTTTTTTTTTTTGGGGTCCGGTCGTGGGGCCTGAACTCTGGGCCTGGGCGCTGTCCCTCAGTTCTTCAGCTTAAGGCTAGCGCTCTACCACTTGAGCCACAGTGCCACTTCAGGCTTTTTTCTTTTTTTGCTTATGGTGCTGAGGAATTGAACCCAGGGCTGCATGCATGCAAGGCAAGCGCTCTACCACTGAGCCACCTTCCCAGCCCCTGACTTCGGACTTCTTGACTTTGAGGAAGACAAAAAGACAACTATCAGCCCCAAGGCTTTCCCTCAAAGGAATGCCAATCCCACGAGAATCAGGGGGCATTTGCCAGGTACCAGATTCAGCTTTTAAGCTGCTCTGAATGGAGATCATGCTCATTCTTTACCTCTTACATTTGGAAGGACCAAATTAGAAAAGCCCTTAATTTCTTTCTAGGTCTTACCACTCTTACCAGTAGAAGACATTTAATTATTCTTTTGATGGGAAAAGTCCCCCAAAGCCTACATTTTCAAGACTTATATGATAATTCTATTTTACTACAATGAGCGGTCATTAATATCAGCTCATAATTATTGACTACTTACACACATTTTTTCTCTCTCCAGCCCTGCCTTCCATACTTCGAATATATTCTGAGTCATTTATAGAAATCAAGAGATGAAGGGTTAAAGTTTTGAGGCAGTGACCACTTGTTGCTTGTTTAAACTAAACCTAAGATCAGCAAATTCTGTCTAGCAGAGCAACACGTGGTGGTAATCCACGTGTTTATAAACGTGCCTTTATAAACCCTGCAAATCTTTAGCTCGGGGCTCTCCACCTAGGCTCCACTGTGTCGGAGTGTAGGACGAGGCCCGAGCAGCAGCCTGCCTAAATAAAACCTTAAAACAGCTGGAAAGTCTGACTCCCGGTGGTCTACTTGGTGGGGGGTCCTGCGACCTGGGCACAACAAGTAAGACATAATGCTAGTTGACTCATTAGTTAAGGAATTCGTCTATTTTAGAAAGACAAATTAATGTGTCACCTTTGATATTTCCATGGATAGAAAACAACTCACTGACCTTGAGGATTCACTTGAAATGTGCCAAGGTAGCTGTGGGCAGGTGAGCTTCTAAATGACACTATGTATCTTCTTTCCCTTGTCATAAAATAAGAACAAGTAAGAAAAAAGTTTGTTTAAAAGTATGTTACCATCTCAAATTATGATGTAACAACAATTTATAATTACTGGTGAAACACATATGCCATTTAACCAACATTTATTTAACAAAACTATTTTATAGTAGGTTCTGGGGATGTAAGAATAAACTAGAAAGACAATGGTCAATAGCTCTGCCAATGGGGTGGCCAGATTTGAACTGTAAGGCTTAATAAATCCACTGGGAGGAAACACTGCCCCAGAGGATCACTGCAAACACTGACTCAGTTGTTATGGGTTTTCCCAGAAAGTTTTCCAAAGGTGTTCAAGAATAAACCCACTGAAGCTCTTATGTTCCAGCTTCTTCTTTATCTCTGTCCACTGAGCATGGGGCCAAGTGTTGGCCCTATGCTGACAGGCCTGCCTGGCTTCTGTAGCCCAGTCAGACTGCAGTAAAGCTGCTCTGTGGTAGGAGTCCATGGGAAAGCACTTCCCCAGGCCCAGGATGATGTCGCACAATGCATCACTTGGGCTTGAAGGAGTCCTGGACTACTCTTCTTTCCTTCTGTCTACCATCTTTCCTTGTTAAGATGTCTGACTTCTCTACGATCTATTGAAGAAAAAGATATCCAACATGTACCAGGCATTTTGCTAGCACTTTATTTGGTATTAACTCATTAATCCTTAAAACAGCCAAAGTAGGAGTGTGGACTGAGAGTACTTTTGTTTCCTATGTAGGCAAGGTATAGTGTATTAATTCTCCTAAGTTTAAAGTGACAGACATTCACTCTTGTCATGTTTCCCAGGGACCAGAGCATAATGGAGGGCCTTACTATTGGAGGTCTCTGTGTGAACCTGAAACTGATTGTCTGATTAGGGATGGGGTCTTATCTAAAGGATCAACCATGAAAGGATCAGCTTTCATATTATGCACAGGGTGGTCATTGGTGGCATTTTGCTCCTTTGGATGTTGCACTCACAGACTACATTTCTAGCTGGCTGTTTGTAGTTTAGGAGCAGCTGTCAGTTTCAGGTCACATGGACTTCCCTAATGTAACAATTTGTTTCATAAAAGTCAGCAAGGAGGAAGTCTGCTAGCAACACAAAGTCATAATCTTCTAATCATGAGAATAATATCCTAGTACCTTTGACATATTCTATTGGTTAAAAGCAAGTTGCAGCTTCTGTCCATGTAAGGGGAAAAGATAAATGTGTAAATAGAAAAAGAAACAGGTTCCTGAGGTCATCTTGGAGTCTGTTACCCACAGTGTGGGGAACTGACAATGATTAGGAACTAATTGGCAAGTAAACCAGCATTTTAGTGCAAGAAATCTACCTCCTGAGGAAAAACAGACACAATTTATTTAGGAACTGATCTACCTAGACAAATCACAAATCTCTATTTTTAAATATATGAGATATCTTTGTGGTGGCTGATATTTTTACCTACACATTTAATTTTTGAAAATATTAAGACATCATGCCTGTAATCCTAGCTACTCAGGAGGCTGAGATCTGAGAATCACAGTTCAAAGCCAACCCAGCCAGGAAAGTATATGAGACACTTATCTCCATTTATCCCCTCCCAACTCACCCCTACCAAAAAACAAAAAACTGAAGTGGAGGTGTAGCTCAAGACGTAGAGTGCTGGGCTGGGAAGGTGGCTCAGTAGCAGAGCGCTTGCCTTGCATGTATGAGGTCCTGGGTTCGATTCCTCAGCACCACATAAGCAAAAAGAAAAAAGCCGGAAGTGGCGCTGTGGCTCAAGTGGTAGAGCACTAGCCTTGAGCTGAAGAGCTGAGGGACAGCGCCCAGGCCCAGAGTTCAGGCCCCAAGACAGGACCCAAAAATAAATAAGAGGTAGGGTGCTAACCTTGAACAAAACATCTCATGCTTGAAGTTCAAGCCCCAGGACCAGCACAAAACAACAACAAAACCTTAAGGCTTTCATATAATTGTTTGGATTTCCAGGAGCTTTTAGAAAAACTAATCAGAAGACATGGTGCTATTGTTTCCTCTCTTGTCATGTGGATAGCTGTTAACTACAACAAAATTAACAACATAGTAACAGTCTGCTCATCTGCTGCCCACAGCTCCCTCTGAGCCCACTTCATCCTAGCATGGCATTAACTGGTGGCATTTGCCTGTGCTACCACCGCAATAGTCAGTAGGGCTGAGAACCAAAATGAGACCATCTATAGGGTAAACCTGGTTTCTAAGGATGGAGGTGTGGTTTAAGGCCAAGTGCAAAGCCAAGTTCAAACTCCAGTACCAAACACACACACAGACACCCAGACACCCAGACACAGACACAGACACCCAGACACAGACACACAGACACAGACACACAGACACACAGACACAGACACACACAGACACAGACACACACAGACACACAGACACACAGACACACACACACACACTCCTAGGTAGGGTGTAGGAAATTTATCTCAATAATCCTACACAGAAACTAAACATTGCCCACTCACTTCTATAGTGCTGTTTGTAACAAAGTTACATACCTAGTTGTCCAAGTTGACTGAAGCCAGGCACTAGTGGGTCACACCTGAAATCCTAGCTACTCAGAAGGCTGAGATCTGAGAATCACAGTTCAAAGCCGGTCCAGGAAGAAAAAAGTCCACAAGACTCTCAATTAGACATATGCACACACAGCACACACAGAGAAACAGAAGTGAAGCTTTGGCTGAAGTGGTAGAGTGCCAGCTTTGAATGAAAAGGCTAAGGGACAGCACCCAGACCCTCAGTTCAAATTCATGTACTGGTACGTACACACACACACACACACACACACACCCCTCAACCTTACCACCTGAAACACACACACACACACACACACACACACACACACACACACACACACACCCTCAACCTTACCACCTGAAACACACACACACACACACACACACACCCCTCAACCTTACCACCTGAAACACACACACACACACACACACACACACACACACACACACACACACACACACACACACACACACACACACACACACACACACACACACACACACACACACACACACACACACACACACACCCTCAACCTTACCACCTGAAATACAAATGCATCTTCAAGCACTACTTTCAGGAGATGGAGGTATTTGTTCCTTCATTCTTTGTGCTGAGTTCTGTATTAATAAATGTAAATTTAGTAACTTGAATTGGGAAACATGGAAATGCACTGACAAGTAATTTCAACATCTCGTCAGATCTGCTGTATACAGTATCAAAACCAGGTCTTTCACTTTTCTACTATTCTAGGCTATCTTGGTTCAAATCCTTTCTTTAGATTATATAAAACTGCAAGACTAACCTGAGGTTATAAACATTATCCTATGTCACTGTCTTCAAATTATCATATAATTATGTATTAATCATCATATCCTTCATACTGCAAATGAACTTGCATAGGAAATATAATTATAGCTATTAGATCCTAGACCCTGGCTAGTAGGTGGTTCAAACAGCCTTTCTCCCTTGCAAGTTCTTAGGATCAGAAGATAAAAGAGAAAATTGTTTCCCACAGCCATCCCAGATAGTAATTCTGACTGTCTCATGACTTCACAGCTGCAAATCAGTCCCCACCTACTCACATTTGTCTCTGGCCCGTGATGCCTTCCTTAATTAGTACATGACTTAACCTCGTCCTGACTTATCAGGAGCTTAGCAGCCCCTGGACAACCTAAGTACAAGCTGGTCTAATTGGGAAAGAAAATCTACTTGAGCACAGATGTTATTTGTCCCTGATATTGAATAAAAGGAAGAAAAATTTAATTTGGTTGTTGAATTTGTTTTTAGTATCAACTGAATTGGTTGTAATCTAGTTATATTGAGGTTTTCTACATGTGGTGCTAGTTTTATTTCTATGGTTCTTATATATTCACTAAAATGGGAATGACCACTCAAAAATTTCTAGAGGATCTAGATTCTGTTCACTAGGATCCATATTTTCTCTGTAGGATGCAATTTGAGAAACAGGAAAAACTCTGTTTAAAGGAGTACGCAGATCAAACATGGTACTGCTTCTTTTTTTATTAATTATTGTTTTTTGTTTTTTGGGGGTCCGGCCCTGGGGCCTGAACTCTGGGCCTGGGCGCTGTCCCTCAGCTCTTCAGCTCAAGACTAGCGCTCTACCACTTGAGCCACAGCGCCACTTCCGGCTTTTTTCTTTTTGCTTATGTGGTGCTGAGGAATCGAACCCAGGGCCTCATACATGCAAGGCAAGCGCTCTACCACTGAGCCACCTTCCCAGCCCCTTCTTACTATTATTACTTGCCTCAAATTGCCTTAGTCTCTGTTACTTCCCTTGGTCGCTAAACCACAGATGATAGCTTTGCTCTAGAATCCTATACAAATAATCCATGTAGATGAAGAAAGATATGATACTGGACATTCTCTTCAGTTGCCATTGGTTAGAGCTAAATGCTCCCATGGAGGCACCGACTGAAGTTTTTCTGAGGATGTAAAATAAAACATGATAGAAAATGAAAACAAGATGAAGTGAGAGTAAAGTTTAATTTATGTGACAAGGATACATTTAGCACTACAATGTACATGATAGCATGTTAAGATACTTGAGGGTGATAGAAAAGCACCACAAAACCTGCTTCCCTGGGTTTGGGAGATAATCTATGACCTGAAACAGACTTATGAAATAGATAACGGTGAACTTTTCGCACACCAAGTGCTGATAATAGGTAACAGATGCTGCAGCAGTCTCTTGCACAGGCTGTGCAACTGGAGCTAAAGATGGGCGCCAAGTCAGGTCATTTATATGAACAAGGTGGTCTTTGCACAGAGGAAAGAAGGAACTTAAACAGTCTACACTACCCCAGGCACTTTGAGGAACAAAGGAGTTTTTCTACTGCGCAGTATATAGGCATTGCGGATGCCTAAACAAAAGAAAAAAAGAAATGGGTGCCCTGAGATTTGTGGTTTTCTTAAAGTAGGTTTGAGGGAGAAAACACTAGGGAAAGAAGACTGGTTAGCCAACAGCAGGAACCTAAATTTCTGAATCTGCTTAAGACAATAATTGGGGATGAGACAAAAACAAGAAAGATTTGCTTGTTTATTTATTTTTTATTCAGACTGAGAGTTATGGGAAGATTGGACTGGAAAATTATTCAGATGGGTAAAACTGACCCAAGGTGTCTAGCCTGAAGGACCCAGCTTGAGGTGGAACAAGGTGCGTCAAGGAAAAACATCCCCGAATCTCAGGAAGTGCAATCATGGAACTTGAAAGCTGGGAAGGACCCCTGAAAAGCTGAAAACAACCCGGACCTCTTAATTTCAGAGCCGGCCGAGGAGGCGATGAAGCCCGTGGTGCCTCGGTCAGGAGAGCCAGCCCTGTCTCCAGGGCCTGCTTCACCCCCCTTCCCATAGGCAGATGGGGTGGCCCATCTGCAGCCAAGTTCGATTTCTTTTAAGTTGATTCAAACAACGCCCCCCCCCCTATTTTTTTCTTTTTTCACTTAAAGAACTGACGTTTGCGCTGCTGCGACGCCCTAACCCAGTCACCCCTTTCAGATTCACTGGTCTTTAAGACCGGTCATCCCAAACGGGGTGCGAGCCGCACGAGCTCGGGAAGGGAACCCCCCCCAGGCCTGTGGGGGCAGGCGGAGCGGGCAGCAGGGGTTCACTAGATGAGGGGGTCCCCACCACAGGACGGCTGCCCCGGGGCAGGGTGCGTCGGGCAGCGGTGGGGGGGCGCGGACGGCCCTTCGTTAACGAAGCCACGTGCCGTGCGCGAAGTCCCCGCCCCGAGATCTCCGGCCCGGCCGGCGGGGACCCGAGGCCCCCACCCGGGGCACCCAGCGAGGGCGGGCCGGCGGGAAGGCCGCGTGGGCGCCGGGGCTCGGCGGGCGCTGACCCCGTCCCGGAGCCGAGGCCGCGGACGCGCGGACGCGCGGACCCGCGGCCGCCACCGCAGCCCTCCCCGCCCCCCTCTACACGAGCCTGTTACCACGACTGGAAAACTGAAGGTCCAGGATTCCTTCCAAGAAAGCAAGGTTCTAAAATCGAACAGGGCCTGACGGCTGCGCGGCACCGAACCCCGAGAGCCGCGGGGCGTCCCGGGCGCCGAGCCGCGAGAGCCAGGCGTCTGCGCTCCCAGCCCCCATGGGCGCCGGCGAGTGAGAGCAGGGACAGAGGGCGGCGTGCGCGTCCCCGCCAAGCCCGGCGTGCGCGCCTCCCGCCGCCCGCTCCTGCGTGCGCGCCGCCGGTGGGCGGGGCCCAGCGGGGCGGGGCGCGCGGAGAGGGCGGCCGCCTTTGGAGGAGGCCGTGGAAGAGAGAAAAGGCGGCGGCCCGGTTGTGGAGAGCGGCGCGGAGGAGGAGGCGGACCGGTCCCGAACGTGGGGCGCTGAGCTTCGGGGTGCGGCGGCCACGGCAAGCGGGGCCAGGGCCGCGGTTCGGCCGCAGAGGCCGGTGAGTGTCCGGGAGGCCCCGCCCGCGGGGAGGCCGGCGCGGGCCGCGGAGAGCGCCGGGCACCGCGGCTGCGGCCGAGCGGGGCGCGGACCTGGGCTCCGGGGCCGCGGCGGGACCCGGGCCGAGCGGAGTCAGCGCGGCTCGGGGGCCGGGGCCGCCGTGCGGGCGCGCGGGGCCGGGGCCGTCCGCCCCCGGGGTCCGCGCCCCGCCGCCTGCGTGGCCAGCGGTTGAGGCGGTCAGCAAATGGCGACCCGAACCCCAGGGCCGCCGACCCCCCCCCCCCCGCTCCCCGGGTCACCCTGGTTTGGGGGTGTGTGTGCGCGCGCGCGCGCGTCGAGGAGGGGTTGTCAAACTTTTAGGGAACCCCGTGCCTTTGGGGGGCGTCGAGCAAGTTGGGATTCTTTGGGGACAAACGGGTTAAAGTGAGGACTTGGGGCGGCCTGGAAACTCTCTCGGCGGGATGAGCGGAGTTGGTAACTTTTCCATTCATGGAAGCGAGTCGGCCCGGCTCAGCCGCAGACCTTGTGAAAGGCGAACTCCTGCCCCGCGCTGCAGACCTGCGGGGCGGGGGCGGGGGAGCACACAGATCGCGGGGTGCAGCCCCAGGATCTGCGGGGGGGGAGTGTTTTCCACGTGACTGAGCTGTCTGGGTAAACCCTGCCCCCCCCCCCCTCCGCCCGTCTCTGCTTTTAACTTCCAGCCCCTGTTGTAAATCCTGAATTAAAGATGCTTGGGGAAGCAAACGGACCTTTTTCTTTCTCGCGATTACTTTGTTGTTGTTGTTGTTGACGACTCCGAGCCAAGATGAAGTTATTTATGGGCATCTTGATACCAATGTAGGTTGTTAGAACTCTGAACCCAGCCTCCCCGCCCCACCCCCCAGCCAACTCTCTAGGTGGTTAACCTGTTCTCTGCTGCCCAGTAAATGATCGGGTCGTACCTTGGTGCGTAGTAAAGTTTTCCAAAACAGTTGAGTGGTTCACCGGGCCGAAGGCCGGACACCATAAAATACGCCTTTCGGATTCTCCCCTCCCTCCCCTCTCCGCCCAGGGGTAGATTTCAGTCTGTGGTTTTCGTTGAATCACTCTTCTTGATGCTTAGTCACTGTTTCTCACTGTGGAAGTTTAATTGGGGACAGCGTGGTGTTTTGCAAACTCCTTAAATTGCCAGTTTGTTTTTTACCCAGGACTTTAATTAACATAAGCTTTATTTCGTGGGTGATTCTAGAAATGGAACCGGAGTTTGCCTGTGTGTTCCAAGTTTACTAAAATGTTTAGGTTGAACCCAGTGTTTCTAAGTTGCTAGCATTGGGAGACTTGCTTAAAAAAAAAACAACAACCAAGTATTCTAATAAAATGTAACATTAAAATGCAGTACTGCATAAATAATTGCTAACGTTTTTTTGACAATGTATGTAGTCGGAGAGGTATTTGAAAGTCACCAAAATAGGTATTGGTTAATGAGTTTAGTATTTGGTCTCTAAGCCAGATCTCTAAAACATATGACTATTGTGATATTTTAAGTGATCTGCTAAGACTATTTTGATAAAGGGAGTTGGTGAACACTGGTCATTGTATTCTAGAATGGCACTGTATTTGTAGAAAACTTGTTTTGACTCAAAGACTATTACTTAATTTCATATTCATTGCATGAAATAGGTGAGATTGAGCTTGTAGGTCAGTTTAGGGAGGTGTTACATGAGCATACATCAGATTTCCTTCTAACAAAGTATGTCTTTTAAAGAGAAATGTTAGCACTAGATACAGTAGTTCCTCATATCACTGCATTTAATGAGCTTCTTAAGTTTAACCAGATATAAAAACAATTGTACATGAAGTTGTGTGTATAAGTGTGGCTGTTTTCTAAGAACTGCATGTTCATGTCTTATTGGACACAATTATAACCAACCTTTCCAAAGATCTACATTGATTTCAGAGTACAGGAACTGCCTCGAGCCCAAAAGCTGAGAGTTGTTGGCAGGCCACTCACTGCCAGCCTGGTGGAACGCTTTGAACTGAGCATCAGTTCACACAGGTTCTTATCTTAGTATTAATGTTTACTAATATTGCTTTCCTTTCTGATAAAAAGCTGTGATACTTTAATTTGTTTAGTGGAGATTTCAAGTCACCACTGTTACTTTGAAACCAATCTGTCACCATGACCATGTTTAGAAGTACAAGATGTATATTTTCTATTATATCACATCGGGAAGGATATATACTTGAATTTTTTTCTCATGTAATTTATTCATCTTAAAACCAGGAACAAAAGTTTAATAAAACAATTACATACTGTAACTCATTGAGCCGTTTTGGACCAGGACGTGTGCTGTATGGGTTGGGAATCCAGTGATTCTTATCTAGCCACCTTGATGCCCTCCTTTATAATTTTTTAACTTTTTATTATGTTTATTTTCAGTGCTGAGGTTTGATCCTAGGCCCTTACATATTCTAGACAAGGGCTGTACCACTA